>NC_080845.1:2709250-3045902 GCF_030435755.1 Ochotona princeps
CTCTCGTTCCCTCTGTAAATCTGACTTTCCAATAAAAATAAATCTTAAAAACAAAAAAAACAAGTGATAGTGTACAAAGAAAACCTCAAGAAATGTTAACCAACACAGATTATGGGAGCTGACCTGCTAACAGCTCAGTCCGTCTTTGCAAACAGTAACAGTGGAGCGGTCATGCTCGCTGACTGTTATCTGCAGCTGCTGCCTCCGTCAACAGCAAAACTGAGCAGGTGATCAAGGGCAAAAAGGTCTACTACCTGACCACGTACACGAAGTAAGCTCAACCCTGGCCTGCGGCATATGGACCACATAACCAGTCAAGAAGTTGCACTGTTACAAATTAATCCTAGAAACATAACCTTATAAACCAGAAATGAATGACCTCAGACATTATTAGGAAAAGAGCAATTTCAAAGGAAACAGGAAGCCCAAGGGGACAAAAAGCAGAAATTAATGAAGCAAGATTTATGGAAAAAAAAAAAAAAGACTTGGAAGAATGGTACTAGGAACCTTGGGAAAGGCTTACGGCGGGGGGACCTAACGAGAGGGGGCAGGAAGAGCATTATGAACGGACAGAAGGGTTCCCACCACCCAGCCACAGGTCCCAGGCAGCCCGGCTTCCAGAAAGCTCACAGTGTACCCTTCCCATGACCAAAGCGGCCCCGAGGAAGGTCATTTCTGGAGAAGAGCCCTAGGATCTGCTGCCCCTGCGGGAGCGGCCCTAAAGCCCAACAAGGCCATGGGCGAGGCAGAAAAGACAGGTAGTGGGAAACGGGCTGAGGTGGACAACCAAGAAGCTAAATCCAGGAGAGTCCCGTCTCTGAGGGAGCCCCTGTCGGTGGCCCTTCCCGTCTCCCTCCTCACACCATTCAGGACACCTGCATCACTTGTTTTGTAAACGCAAGGTTTTTAGCAGTCGTAAAAATGTTTTTTAAGCAGGAGGGAAGCCCGCCTCCTTCCATGTTTTAAGTGTAAGTGACTTTAAGAGGTAAAATTATTTGCTGGTTGTTTATTTTTGGTACCAAAAAGCAGTGAGATGTTCAACGATGCTGGCGGGGTGCTGGGTGACGGCAGGAATGCCACCATTCCACACGTGAGGCTGGCTCTTATAGCCTACAACATAGCACACGCTGAATGGCAACGTGGCAGTCACAACTATGCATTCAGCTCATCTGTCATGAACACTTGCAGTTACATCTCCCAGAATCCACCGCGCTGCTCAATCAGCCCACGTGTGCTCTGCAACCCCTCCGCTTGTGCCAGGGCAGGCTTCCTGGTCAGTTTGCTCACATGCTGTCAGAGTCCGCTATGTGATTTTCAATTGTGAGCAGGGGACTTATGGAACAGCAACATTTGAAGATGCTCGTGCTTGGCAGCCTCTTACAGAAGAGCGGCTTCCAAATTTGAAGTTGCAAAGTCACCGGGGACACTTTAAAAAAGGCATGAGGTGCCCGGCACGGTAGCCTAACGGCTGAAGTCCTCGCGTTGCATGCACCAGGATCCCATATGGACACTGGTTCTAATTCCGGCTGCTCCACTTCCCACCCAGCCTCCTGCTTGTGGCCTGGGAAAACAGTCGAGATGGCCCAAAGCTTTGGGACCCTGTACCACATGGGAGACCCAGAAGAGACTTGAGGCCCCGGATTCCTGGGTTTGGATCAGCTCAGTCTGGCCATGGTGGCCACCTGGGGAGTGAATCAGTGGACGGAAGATCTTCTCTGTCTCTCCTTCTCTTTGTATATATGACTTTCCAATTTAAAAAAAAAAAAAAATAATTCATGGCTTTTTAGATTTTTCAACAAGATGAGCGTACAAACTGAAATGTCTGTGTATGATTCTTTACGCCAATAATATCAATTATGAATAATAATAAAAAACTATAAGAAAGAACAAAGACAGCAACCTAACAAGTCCTCGCGTTGAACACACTGAGACCCCACACGGGCGCCGGTTCTAATCCCGGCTGCTCCACTTCCCATCCAGCTCCCTGCCTGTGGCCTGGGAAAGCAGTCAAGGACGGCCCAAAGCCTTGGGACCCTGCACCCGTGTGGGAGACCTGGAGGAAGCTCAGCGCTCCTGGCTTCAGCTCCATTTGTTGCAGCCTCTTGGGGAGTAAATCAATGGATGGAAGGCCTTCCTCTGTCTCTCCTCCTCTCTACCTTTCCAATGAAGAGAGGAAGCTGGCATTATTGCAGCATCAGGCTTGGGTGCTAGTTCATGTCCCGCCTGCTGTACTCCGCCATGGCCCCTGCTCACCTCCTGTGACCAGCAGAGTCTCATGCCGGGTGTCAGGTGCTGGCTTCAGTCTGACCCAGCCAAGCTGGGGGGGCCTAACGGGAGTGAACTAGCGCATGGCAAACTTCACTCTGACATTGAAAGAAAGTAATCCTTAAAATAACCAAATCAATAAATAAATGAAAGAGGGACAACATGGCACAGCAAATATTTACAAATTACAGCAACTTACCCTGCATAATGTCAACATCTCATCCCAACTGTTCTTCATACACTACACCATCACTATTTTCTTTTTAAAGATTTGTTGTTATTGTTTGAAAGGCAGAGTTACACAAAGAGATCAATCTTCCACCCACTAGCTCCTGAAATAGCTGCAACACCCAGAGCTGGACGGGAAGCAGAGCAGGCCGGACTCCAGCTGGTGCCCATGGGATGACAGTGAGCATGAGGCTCAGCCTATGAGCTCATGGGCCAGCCCGCTGTCCCGCAAGCAAGTTAAGACTCAGAGCAGTCCCAAGTGTCAACAATGTGGCTAGACTGGAATTCACAAGGTGACACCCTGAAGCCCTGAGTCTGCACATCTGGACAGCCAATTGTGAGGCTCACCTGAAGGGTGTAAGGTCGAGGGGTAGAAATCCACGGTCCGTGTGGGTGTGATGCGGGGGTCCATGTAGGAAGGCATCATCATCCAGCGTGGGTCGAAGCCCAGCATCTGGGGGTGGTGTGGGTAGAAGGTGCGCTGTGGGTGGGAGGGCGGAGGGTACATGGGCTGCCAGTGCTGCATCTTGTACAGCTGCTCCTGCTCACGGGAAAACAGAGCTGGTTATACAGATGCCACTGGGGCAGAGCACTGCCCACACAGCTCCAGAACACGGTAAGAAGTCCTGGGCGGTGCCTCGGGAGACCCCACGCTGCTACAGCCTGTTCCAGGTTGGGCTAAATGAAACCACTGCTCCATTCTGATACCCAGGACCCAAGCACACTTGCAGTTTCCAGACAGGCCACACTACCCCGCCCATCACACAATTCCCTGGCACTGACCAATGCCAGCATCCCCCCCAGGAATCTCTGGATGCTTGCCGCTTCCCTCCCACTTTGCAGCCATCCCGAGAATAGGCACCAATCCTCCTCACTTCTCTCCCTCTATCCTCAATCACTTCTCCACACTGAGTAAGGAAAACTACAAACAGTGCTGGCAGCAGCTGCCTCAGCTTCACAGCAGTCACTGTTCCTCCTGCAGCAGGGCTGTGAGCTGCAGGGTCCTGCCAGAGCCTGTCCCATCTGCCAAGGCAGCACTCCGCAGCAGGTGCTCCACTTTCACTGTCCCCACACCAAGGGGACAAAGCATTTCCTTGACCATACCAGGTGCTCTGTGCTCTGTTCGTCACGGAACTGCTGCTCCTCCTTTCTAACAAGTGTGCTCTTTTCTGCGTTTCCTCCCTGCCTAAATCAAGCTTCATTCATGGCAGCAGCCTTGTCCCAGCACCACAGCTGTGAGGCAGCACCCCCTCAGCTGCCTGGCTGCACAGGTCCAAAGTATCGAAGAACACTTAACTCCAAGGTTCCCTGCTCCACTCAGCAGCAGCCTTGGAGCTGGGTGAGGCTTAAATCAGCACCCAGCAGGCGACCCAGCAGCTGCCAGTGCTGGGCCAGTCTTGGCTCTAGACACAGCAGAGGCTCACCCTGATGCTCCTGGTGGGTTAGACTCTCTGGAAGCTTCTCACAGCAGCTTTCAGGAGCTCCTCTCTCCCACACCGCACAGGCAGCTGCCTCTCCAGCCCCCAAGCCACAGGACTCCTCCCACGAAACCACCACGGTGCCTCCAGACTTCTATGCCCAAGGACTGACTCACCCATTGCTGCCTCCTCCCACCCCTAAAATACTGTCTCAAGGCAGCAAGCAAGAGCACAGCACTGACTACTGCAAGTGACGTCACAGACCCACACGGCGGGGAGAGCCAGGACAGGCTTTGAGCAGACCCAAGCAGGTGGGGGGAGTAGCTATCAAAGCTGAACTCCTCATGTTTCTCTAGCACATACACGTTTCACAACACGTGTAGTTAGCAGTGATAGCCGCCAGGCACGCACTAGGCAGTGCCTGCTTTTCCCTGGTTCCATCCACACCCTACTCCTGCTACCCCGAGATGAGCATCTGCCAGCGAGGGTTTCCAACGGGCTTGGATCTACAGCCCCAGAGACTGGCACAACTCCAACCACCACCCACATGCCTTCTTGGGCACAAATGCAGCTCAGACCTTCTTATGGTTTGCAAAACTCCAACAATGATGACATGGAAGAACCAGTTTATGGGTGGCACTATATACAGCCCTCATTGTCGCATCAAAGAGCAGCACACATGCCTGACCACCTGAGCCCACACAAGGCTACCTAATCTTACCAGCATGAGCTTGGGGACCTCAGCAGGCAACCCAAAGCCCACAGACCTAAATTCAGAACCCCAAGCCCCAAGCTGACTGGACTCCTTCCTGCAGAAACATGGCAGCTCTGAACCAAATGACACCTCCTGAAGCTAACCTAGCAGAGCTCCATGCAAACACCACTGACCGCTCTCACCAGTACCCAAACACCAGGCCAATCCAACACGGGGGCTGCACTCCAAGTAACTGGACCTCTGGTCCCTGGAGAAATAGATCCTGGCTGGGGCCAGTCTCACAAAGCAACACCTGTTGAGGGCAACTCCCGACATCCCTACCAGTGAATTCTAGACTTCGTCTTTCAGTCTTGAAAGGTAGGATCAGAGAGGGGGCAGAGAAAGGGAGACAGACTGAGTGAAGCACCCCCCTGCAGTTCTACTCCCCAAATATCTGCAACACTGTCCAGGTCTCCCAGACAGGCGGCAGGGATCCAAGACCTTGAGCCATCATCTGTTCCCTCCCAGGACTTACGGTAGGAAGTTGGACGAGTACCCAGACATGAGTGAATGCAAACTATGGGGGTGGGAAGCAGCAGCTTAACCTGTCCCAGCCCATCTGTGACAACAGTCCAAGGGTCGTGGACACTCACCTGCTGTGTCTGCTGCTGCTGGCGCTGGAATCGGGGGGGAAGGGTCTTCTGGTATTTGCTGAACTCCTGGGCAGGGGAGCTGGCCTCCTGGGCCTCTTCCTCACTGCTGCTGCTGCCGCTGCCTGGGGCCATGGCTGGGGAAGCTGTGGGAGCCTCTTCTGAGAATGTGGCGGGAGCTTCCTGCACGGGGAACTCCGGAGATGCTGGGAAGCGAGCAAGCAGAGACAGACTGCCACTAGCTGCGCGGCAGACGGCTCCTCTCCTCGCTCCAGGCTGCCGCTCCCACCCAACCGAGGCTGGAAACTTCCCATCAGGCTCCAGGGGAAGAAGCTTTACAAACCAGGACTCGCAAACCAGAAAGCACAAACTCACTCAAGAGTCTGAACATCCACTACTGCACGGGAGAACTGAACAAATCCAAAGCCACGTGACTGGCCCCTTTACAGCCTCCACCTGCCTGCTTCTTCCCATGTAATAACAAGCGCGCCTGTGCCCAGCACAGAGGATGCTCCATGCGACCTGACACTGTTCTCGGTGAGTCCTGTGGGCCTGGCTGTTCTTCACCCACACTCTAGGGAGGGAGTGCAGGAGGACATGCCGCCCCAGCCACAGCTCAGGAACACTACCCAGGAGACCTTTACACCTAACTAAGTTGATTCAAGAAAATGACCAAGAACAGAATTTCAACAAGAGACACACTCCTCGTATTATTCAATGTCTTAAATAGCCATGTGATCTGTTTCTTTGAGAACAAATAACAGAAAAACTACATTCCCCGAAGAGAGGGGATGTGAAGGACCTGGGGCCCTGAGAGCCTTCCTGCATCTGCAGCTCTGCTTATACCACGCTCACAATGGCAATAGTGGGCATGAAAAGAGCAGCGCCATGCCGATGCGCATGCGTGCCTCCCCTAGCCAGAACCCGAAATGTGTTTGCTATATGTTCTTGGCAAACCCAAGCAAAAAATTATCTTAGGCAAAAGTGTTTCCAAGTCTGCGGATACTTCTGTACAATACGCACGTCCATAAACGTTTTGAAGACCCTCAATGATAAATTACAGAAATCACTTCTGGCTGCATTTTGCATGTACTTTGGGCAGGTACCTACTGTTCACCCCATCTCAGAGATGAAGAAACAGACTCCAAAGAGGTGAGGCTCACTGCCATTCCAAGGCGCTGGAACACAACTGCAGTTCTGAGAGCAAGTGAGACGCAGACACGCCATCCACCACAGCAAGGACCCGGTGGTGCTATGGGGCCAGCGCTTACCTTTGCGGAGAGCAGGGCCATTCTCCTGCGGGGACACCTTCTCAGAGCCTGGAGATCGGGGGACTTCCTTCTTCACGACCTTCTGGGCCTCGCTGGCCTTCTGGGCCTGCTTACACTTCTGGTCGAGCTGTTTGAGTTTAGCAGCACAGGCGGCCAGCCTCTCCTCCCGAGCCCGGCGCTCCTCCTCCTCTCGGCGCTTGCGGGCCCGCTCCACGGCCTCCGACATCTCTGACTGGATGAACTTCTGCCGTGGGGGTGGCCTGTCCTCCTTCTCCTCCACAGACTGCTGCCGGAACACACTGCCCGTGGGGGACTTCTGCTAAGGAGACCAAGTCTCGGATGAACGAAGGACCCCAGCAGCCAGAGCTGCTCTCCTGCTGGGACTTCCTCTCCCCTGCACCGTGCCCCGCAGAGCCTCCTGGGACCGCACAGGCAGGTGGCAGGCAGGCAGGCTGGGTTCCAAGGCTGACCTGAGCTCACTCCATCTGGTCTGAGCTTTGGGTAAACAACCACTTTCTGGATCTTGCTTTTACAATGGAGCTAACAAGGGAAGGACATGGGTCTGCAAAGGTGGGAACGCATGCTGGCCAGTTCTCGGCCCCCTGAGTGACAACAGAATATGCCGCTCACACCAGGGAGCACCACAAATTCCCCATTCCTTAGTCAGAAAACTGCTCCACTCCTCACAAAAATACATAAACCTTTGGGAATAGAGACTCAGAAAAGAGAAACTGACTATATGGCAGCAAATCTTTATATAGTTATACAGTTATCTTAACTGGAGCCACTATGGTAGCCACAGAGGCTAATCATCCACCAGCAGTGCCAACAACCCACACGGACACTGGTTCTGGCTGCCCCACTTCCCATCCAGCTCCACTGTCTGAATGATTCTTCCCACAAAATACTCAGCCACTTCCTCCACGGACTGTGACTGCCCAGAGAGACGCCACTATCTGGGCTGAAAGCCGACACCAAGCTGCCTTGCAGTGAGACAGCAATCTCCTCAACCTTACGGCCAATGCAAGATGCCCCCCACCCCACCCCCAAAGCCTTTAAGCAAAAAACAAAACATCCACCCAGGCTTTTCTAGAAACCCAGCCACTGGGATTCCTGAGCACACAAGACCGCCACACAGCGGCCTGTGATAAGCACTGTGTGGGGATTGCAGAGAGCTTAATGCGTACGTGTGTATGTGTGTACGTCACAAAAGCCTGCAGGGCCCACAGTACCTGGTATTCAGGGCCTGGTGCCCAGCTGTGAAGCTTTCTGGAAGGTGGTTGTGGGACACTGCAGGACGTGACTGCTGCTTCGCCCCAGTCCTTCCCTTCCTCTGGGGCACGCCTGGCATCAGCACCGTCCACAGAGCTCATGGATAACTGCCGCTGCCTCCTGGGGTCCCAGGCATTCCTGGCACACACCATGTTCACATTAGCTCCGCCCCCGCAGCCTCACGGCGCAGAATCCACTGCCCTCCACCGCCCCGCCCTTTCACACGTGAACACAACATGTCAAAAAGGTGCCGGTGCGACCAGCACTGCTCAGTGACGTCCACAGTCCTCAGCAGCCGCTAGCCAAGGTTCCCCGGGGCTGGAAGGGCCAAGGGGCTTGCAGAAGCTAGCGTCCAGGGGAGAACCAAGACTCTCACATGGACACCCCGTCAAGCCACAGCTCCGGGTGTGCGCAGATACAGCTAGTGTTTGACAAACACTCCCCAGGAAGAGGATTCCAAAGGGTGTGCTCTTTCTGCTCCGTCACTGCCAAAGCAAAGGGCCCCTCATAAATACAGTGGGGAGAAGGGCAGAGCCGGGGCACAGATACTCCTGTGTGTGCACACAGAGGGAGGAGAGCAAGGCAAAGCCGCCCAGGTGGCCCAGAGGAAAACACTTAGGACTTCTACCTGAACTCCGAGAAATGGAGACCACACTAAAGGCTCCCGACATAATACCATGTTCTTGGATGATCCCCAAGGCCTAGCATCAGGGATGGACCTCGGAGACAGTGAACTAAAGGGTGGAGCTGAGGGCTGCAATGAGGATTGTCCGGGAGCAGAGAACACACCCGGCAGTGTCTCAAAGTTGCCTCTCTGAAACCAGCTTCGGGCCCGGCGGCATGGCCTAGCAGCTAAAGTCCTCGCGTTGCACGCACCCCGGGATCCCATATGGGCGCCGGTTCTAATCCCGGCAGCTCCACTTCCCATCCAGCTCCCTGCTTGTGGCCTGGGAAAGCAGTCGAGGACAGCTCAAACCCTTGGGACTCTGCACCCGCGTGGCAGACCTGGAAGAAGTTCCTGGCTCCCAGCTTCTGATCGGCATAGCATCGGCTATTGTGCACACTTGGGGAGTAAATCATCGGACAGAAGATCTTCCTCTCTGTCTCTCCTCCTCTCTGTATATCTGACTTTCCAATAAAAATAAATCTTAAAAAAAAAAGAAAGAAAGAAAGAAAGCAGCTTCGAGCACACAGAAAAAGAGAGCAAGAGTCAAGAGAGATGGTGCGGGGCTCCCAGCTCTCAGGGCCTCTGCCGCCTATAGTGCTTGCATCACTGGAGTCCTGGCTGCTCCATTTCTGATTCAGCTTCCTACCAGTGCGCCTGGGGAAGCAGTGCAGGATGGGCCAAGCCTTGACTCCTGGCTTTGGTCTGGCTCATCCTGGCCACGTTGAACACAGGAGGAGTGACCCGGCAGACAGAGACCTCTGCCTGTCTCTGATTGTGAAAAATGGAGGAGTGAACCAGTGGATGAACACATCTTTCTCTAACTCTGCCTTTCAAATAAGTTTTTAAAAAACAAAGAAATCCAGCCTAGTGGTCAAGAATCTGACCAAGTGCAGGCCCCACTGTGCACGGGAGAGGGCGGCCCCAAGAGGCAAGCACGTGGCTGCTGCGGGAGGAGGGGGCGTTCCACTGACCATTTGGGCCTGCCGTCCTTCACGGCTTCTTCTTCCTCTTCATCATCACTGAACTTCAGTTTCTCAGAATAGTCCACTTCTTCATGGAGGCCTGCAACAAGGAAGACCCAGGAAGGCCAAGGGAGAAAAGGGAACGTCAGTGGCGTTGCAGGCATCTGAGATGACCTGGTGTCGCAGGAATGACGCGCCCACCTCCGCCCCACAAGCCCTGCGGCCACGTGCATGAGTGTGGCTTACCCGTGGCAGAGCACACACTCACACCAGCCACCCTAGACACTCAGGATCTACTCGGGACATGGTGCTTTCTCTCCAGTTCTGGAACTGGTCTGTCGAGGGGTGCACGCCCTTGTGAATGCACTGAGTACCAGTGAACTGGAAACTCGGAAGGCTAAATGTCATGTTTTTTTTTTTTTTTAAGATTTATTCATTTTATTGCAAAGTCAGATATACAGAGAGGAGGAGAGACAGAGAGGAAGATCCATCCGATGATTCACTCCCCAAGTGAGCCGCAACGGGCCAATGCGCCGATCTGAAGCTGGGAACCTGGAACCTCTTCCGGGTCTCCCATGCGGGTGCAGTGTCCCAATGCATTGGGCCGTCCTCCACTGCTTTCCCAGGCCACAAGCAGGGAGCTTCGATGGGAAGCGGAGCTGCCGGGATTAGAACCGGCGCCCATATGGGATCCTGGGGCGTTCAAGGCCGCCGGGCCCTTGATGTTACTTTGTTAAGTGTGCTGGACATTTAGCAGGACAGTTAAGACATCACTTGGGGTGCCTGCATTTCATATAACTACACTTTTTCATCAGAGTATACCTTTGTTATTGTATTTTACTTTTTAAAAAGATGCTTTCATGTAACACATATAACATGACATTTAGGGCCCGGCGGCGTAGCCTAGCGGCGAAAGTCCTCGCCTTGAACGCCCCGGGATCCCATATGGGCGCCGGTTCTAATCCCGGCAGCTCCACTTCCCATCCAGCTCCCTGCTTGTGGCCTGGGAAAGCAGTGGAGGACGGCCCAATGCATTGGGACACTGCACCTGCATGGGAGACCCGGAAGAGGTTCCTGGTCCCAGCTTCAGATCGGCGCATCGGCCCGTTGCGGCTCACTTGGGGAGTGAAACATCGGATGGATCTTCCTCTCTGTCTCTCCTCCTCTGTTTATATCTGGCTGTAATAAGTGAATAAATCTTTAAAAAAAAAAACACACACACACACAAAAAAACAAAGTAACATCAATTCGACAAATTCTTCAGCAAAACAGAAACAAAAGGACCACCATCCTTCTCCTCTTACTATCAACCCAGCATGACCAGATACCAAAGCCCAACAGAAGGCACTGGCCAACATTCCTAACGCACACAGACACCCACCACCTCACTGAGCTCTAACCCCCAGGAACACTGTTGTCCCAGACGCCCATGCTGGCTCCAGCCCTGGGAGACTCAGATGGAGATCCTGGCTGCTGTCTTTTGCTTGATCCAGCCCCAGCTTTGTGGTCATTCAGGCAGTGAGCCTACAGGTGGAAGATCTCTCTTGATTACTGCTTTTCAAATACATAATCCTTAAAAAAAAATAATCCTCACCAAATATCAACAAACTGAGTATCAGCCTATCAAAAGGCAAGGTTTATTCTAGCACTGTAAGTTCCAGTTTACCATTAAAACATCTATCAGGGCAGACATTCGGCAAGGCTCTTAAGATGCTATAATCTCACATCGGAGTCGCTGGGTTCCAGTCCTGGTTCTGCTAATTCCAGAATGTCTCAAAAGTACCGCCACAGGAGGTAGTAGGTGCTAACTAGTGGGACCCTGGCAGCACCTGGGGGCCTTGGCCTGGGCTCTGGGCCTCCACCTGGTCCAAACACAGGCATGGACAAACATTCTGTGAATAAATCAGTGGACGTGAGCACAGGGTGAACAACCCTCCAGGCTGAGCCCAGCAGCATGCTCCTGTGGATGCAGGATGCCTGCGGTGAATAATGAAGCAGCCAGCTAATAGACATTAGAAAGGTTTTCTCAACCTGGAGCAACAAAGCTGATGATGTCTCAGAACTATCAAAATCTCTCAAACAACAGCCTCAAAAGCATTCTTTCAGGGACCGGCACAATAGCCTAGTGGCTAAAGTCCTCACTTTGCATGCAGCAGTATCCCACGTGGACACCAGTTTGTGTCCTGGCTGCCCCAATCCTATACAGCTCCCTGCTTGTGGTCTGAGAAAGTTGTCGAGGACGGCCCAAAGCCTTGGGACCCTGCACCCACATAGGAGACCTGGAAGAAGCTCATGGCTGCTGGTTTCAGGTCAGCTCAGCTGTGGGCACTGCAGACGCTTAGAGAGGGAATCAGCAGACAGAAGATCTTTCTCTCTGTCTTTCCTCTCTGTGAATTTGACTTTTCAATACAAATCAATCTTAAAAAGCAACTTCCCCGTACTGGGGTCTCCAAGGCATCACCAAGTAACCATCACTCATCCCCTCTGATACAGCAAAGAGTGGCAGGAACAGATACGAGGATCAGCACTAGAGCCCGTCCCCTATCATTCTCCTGGCCGCGGTCTCGGCTACATGGCTTGTGTTCAGCCGAAATGCTTGAACCCTTGCCTCCTCTGTGGGAGCCTCTGAGGGAGCGCCTGGCTTGAGCCCCAGCTGCTGCAGGCACAAGGGGATGAAACAGAGAATGGGTAGTGGCTCTCTCCCTCCCCTCACTGTCTCTGCAAAAAAGAAGTACATCAATCTTAAAATACATACACAAAAACAGAACAAACAGCACCCAGAATGAGAGATGAGCACTTTCTACAACCAACTGGTCTTCAGCAAAGTTGAGAAGAGCAATTCAACAGGGAAAGGAAAGTCTTAACAGTGTGGATAAATTGGATTATCCACATCAAAATAAATGAATTCAATTCCTATCTTATGATACACACAATTAATCCAACATGAATCACAGAGACAGAAACAGCTAAAGCTATAAAATGGGCCCGGCGCAGCGGCCTAGCGGCTAGAGTGCTTGCCTTGAACGCACCAGGATCCTGTACGGGCACTGGTTCTAATCCTGGCGGCCATGCTTCCCATCCAGCTCTCTGCTTGTGGCCTGAGGGAGAAGTCGAGGACAGCCCAAAGCCTTGGGACCCTGAACTCGCATGAAAGACCTGGTGGAGGCTCCTGGCTCCTGGCTTTGGATCAGCGCAACACCAGCCGTTGTGGCCACTTGGGGAATGAATCAATGGACGGAAGATCTTCCTCTCTGTCTCTTCTCCTCCCTGTATATCTGACTTAGCAAAGAAAAAAAATATGTGTGTGTGGGCCCAGCGGCGTGGCCTAGCAGCTAAAGTCCTCGCCTTGAAAGCCCTGGGATCCCATATGGGCGCCGGTTCTAATCCCGGCAGCTCCACTTCCCATCCAGCTCCCTGCTTGTGGCCTGGGAAAGCAGTCGAGGACGGCCCAATGCATTGGGACACTGCACCCACGTGGGATACCCGGAAGAGGTTCCTGGTCCCGGCTTCGGATCGGCGCGCACCGGCCCGTTGCGGCTCACTTGGGGAGTGAATCATCGGAAGGAAGATCTTCCTCTCTGTCTCTCCTCCTCTGTGTATATCTGGCTGTAATAAAATGAATAAATCTTTAAAAAAAATATGTGTGTGTGTGTATATATATATATATGTATATATATACACATATATATATATATATAAAAGCCTAAACTATATCTGGTCAAAACTTTATCAAAACACAGTGTTAAAAAGGCAAGTATGGTAGCCTAGTGGCTAAAGTTCCCGCTTTGCATGTGCCAGGATCCCAGATGGGTGCCAGTTCATTTCCTGGCTAGTCTACTTCCCATCTACCTCCCTACTGCAGCCTGGAAAAGCAGTCAAGGACAGCCCAAAGCCTTGGGCCCTGGCACCCACATGGGACATCTGGAAGAAGTTACTGGCTCCTGTCTTCAGATCAGCGGAGCTCCAGCTGTTATGGCCACTTGGGAGTGAGCCAGCTGATGGAGGATCTTTCTCTCTCTCCCTCTCTCCTTCACTTTTTTTTTTTAAATTTTTTTATTACAAAGTCAGATATACAGAGAGGAGGAGAGACAGAGAGGAAGATCTTCCTTCCGATGATTCACTCCCCAAGTGAGCCGCAACAGACGGTGCTGCGCCGATCCGAAGCCAGGAACCAGGAACTTCTTCCAGGTCTCCCACGCAGGTGTAGGGTCCCAATGCATTGGGCCGTCCTCGACTGCTTTCCCAGGCCACAAGCAGGGAGCTGGATGGGAAGTGGAGCTGCCGGGATTAGAACCGGCGCCCATTTGGGAACCCGGCGCGTTCTAGGTGAGGATTTTAGCTGCTAGGCCACGCCACCGGGCCCTCTTTCCTTCTCTTTTTAAATCTGACTTTCCAATAGATAAATCTTTTTTTTTTAAAAAAAAAGAGGTGATGATTGGCCACCTTGAAAAAAAGTTGGAAAGCGTCTTTGTGAAATGTTAATTTAGAAAGTACAAGGACTAAATAGTGGCGGAATGTAGGTGGAAAGGCGCTGTCTGCCAGTGAGGACCAGGGACAGGCTGAAGCACAGCCGGTCACACCGCCATGAGAGTCACAAGGGAGGAGAAGCAGAAACAGTGTGTGGGAGCAGAGCAAGCAGGTCACACACACTGCTGCCGCCAAGGGCTTCCAGCTAGCAGGCCCTGGGCGGCCCAGAGCAGGCCCTCTGCACTCTGACCCCAGAGTTCCTCTCGGAGACAGTCACCCAAGCAATGTCAACTTGTCATTCATCATGGATCCGAGTTACATAAATGGGTAAGCTGTGGTACAGCAACACGACAGCAAGCACCACCACACAGTTAGCCAACACAACCCTGCTCAGTGCCAACCCGTCACCCAGGAGGAAATGGTGCCTGCAAGTGAGGTGGCCCAGCATGCCCAGTACCCACTTCCAATCCGACTCCCTGCTAGTGCGCACCCCAGGAAAGCGGCCTAGAGTACTCAAGGCACTGCCACTCATGCGGGAGGACCCAGAGGACAGGCCTCAGGATGACTCACTCTTTCTCTTTCTCTCTGCCTTCCAAACACAAAAATTAAAATCTCAGATGTTCACCCCCTTGAAGCTCAATGTGGGAAATCACTCCCAAGCCCACACCTGCTGGGTGTGGCTCAGCGCTCACCTGGCCATTGCTTGAGGCACCACTTTCAGGCCTACAGGTGACCTCTCAAATGGTTGGAAGGTCAAAGGGGAATACATAAAGAACATGACATGAAGGTCAAGGGATACAGACGTGTGTTGCAGCCAATCACAACGTCTGGTGGGTGGGGCCTGCTGGAAGACGCCCTCCTGCCCTCCCTTTCCTCAGTCTTCATAATTTGTAACCTGTGCAGATTAGAGGGACACTCCTCACCAGCTTCTCTCTGGTGGTTCTCATGACCAAAGAATACCGTTGCCTAACCTTCAGTGACCTTGGGGCCTCGTGGCTGGCTTACACCCCAAGAACTGGCACCCGAACAGGGTCATGAACCCTGGACTCTTCGGACTATGGGAAAATTCATCAGAAGAAGCAGATCCTGAGGAGGTAAAGGAAGATCAAACGGAGGGAGACTCAAGAGAACTTTCTGGTGTGGCAAGGGAAATGTGGTGTTGACGTGGTTGTTGTTGTACATTTAAGGTGGGTAGTACGCTGTCGTTGTAGCACAGTGGCTTAAGCTGCCTGCTCTTGGCAACACTGACATCTGTCCACACGGGATGTCAGCATCACAGGTGGCAGATGGATGACTCACTACACTGTACCACTGCCCCAAGAAAACAGATTTTTTAAAAAAGTGTGCTTTTTCAACAGAGTTGTAATTTATCTGTAAAGTAAAACAATTTATACACAAAGGAACAGTTAATTGGGGCACCAAAAGCGAAAGAAGATGAATTAAGAATGCCAACGTCCGCACATTTCCAAGATCAAGACCAAAGGCCAAAGGAGGGTACAGCTACTTCCCAGTGCCCAGCTGCTGACTGCTGCCCTAACTCCCACTGTGCCCTGGGAAAACATGAACTTGTGCCCCAGGGTTCCCAGCCCACCCATCAGACTGCAGTGCCGCCCTCTGCCACAGCCCACCTGCCCAGCCATCATCCGCATCGGTGTCCAAGTCATCGAGGCCCTTGAGGTTCTCGGCGTTGATGATGGTGGGCCGAGGCGCCCGTTCCACCAGCTGCCTCAGCGGACGGACTGGGCGAGCCATCCCCAGTCGGTTTTCTTTTCTGAAATGATAAACTCACGTCAGGGACACAGAGAGAAGCAAAACTGAAGACCTTTCAGAAGTCTGTTCACTGCTACAGTCATTCACAGCCGATTCTTAGTGCCAGCATCTCCTCCCACAGACAAGTGTCCGTCACCTGTAACCCTGCGTTCACTGCTCACACACAGGCCAGCACCAGGCATACGCCAAAAGTGCAACTGTGGCAAGAATATGGAAACATAATTGATCTCTTATCCACCCCACACACCCTAGTGTCTGGATAGCTTTTTGTTCCCCGGGAGCCCAGAAGATGACACCTTCTCATGCACCAACCCCCGGCACTGTGATGTGGTAACCTTACCCATCCTGTTCATTCATCTGGAACTGTCTAAAAGGAACACGGGGTTCCAGGCGGAGCTGAGGAAGGGGGAGAGAGCTGCGTTCCACTGTGCCCTGGTTCTCGGATGACTGTGGCGAACACATCTGAAACGTAACACCAATGAACAGGATTTTCTGCTAATGGCCCAGATTCCAACTTCTATCTACATCAGAACTGTTTCTTTCAGAAGGCAGGTAATGGGAAAAAGAAGCAGGAGAGTCTTGGGGTTTCCTGGTGGAACCCTACCACTGTGCCCCCAAGTTCCTTCCTTCCATCACATGTCAGGGAATACTGCCTCTCCTCTTCCTCAAGATCCACACCACCAGGGCAAGAAGCCAAAGACCCTTCAGATGAAAAAGGGGACAAGAAAATGCAAAACTACTGGAGAGCCTCCAAGGAGGGTCGGGAGGGCCAAGCGTGAGCTGCGGAGGGAGAGCCCCGGTGGACATTCAACCAGTCGCATTAGGTTCTGCGGGCCAGGAACAATCCAAGCCCTCAGGAAAAAAACACACACTCTCAAGACTTACAAAGGCAGGAAGCATGTCATGGTAGGTAGGTGGGTGGTATACACTTCCCATGAACTGTGAGGCCCCTTTGCGGACTGGCTGAGCCGGGCGGAGAGAGGGGTCCTTAGAATCGCTGGCACCTGTTGAGGAGGGGGCTCCGTCTCCCGCACTCGAGTTCCTGCTGCCCAGCTCAGTTGGGGAGGCGCCCAGAGACGTGGCAGAAATTATGTTTCGCCCACCGCCCTCCCTCCAGCTTGTCACATCTGGAAATGGAAAGGGGCAACAGGGGAGAGGCAAGAGGAGAGGAGGGGAGGGAGGGGTCGTATGAGGTTCTGAAGTCAGGGGACCCCCTCATTCACCACCACCACCACCAAAACTAAACAAAACAAACAAAAAAGCGGGGGGAGTGGGGGAATAAAGAAATGTTATGTCTGTTAGGGAAAACTGGGGACAAACTGTCAACGAGACCGGCCTTGCTGAGAAATCTGATTGTAAGAGTAACACCAAACAAGACGCACCGGGAAAGAAGGCAGGAGTAAGGCATGGCGCTCTGCCCAGAAAAACCTCAGCCCACCCAGCCACGGGGGGACAGAACTGGGGAAAGCAGTCTTGCAAACACTGGCCTCAATTTCTTATTTAAACAAGAGGGAGCTCCAAGCTCCAAACCAAGGAACAGGTGGTCTTATTCCATGGGGGTAGGGCTAAACCAAGGACAACTTAATTATCTCTGCAAGACAATCCTGCCACTGCCACACTCGGATTGGACACTCCCAGTGGATTCCTGAAACCGACAGTGCCCAACCCTAAAACCTCCATGTCTGACCCTATACAGACACACCTATGACAGTCCATCACTCAGGCACAGTGGCGTCACAGAGCAGTGTAATCCCAGCAGTACACGGATAAAAGAGCTGTCTTTACAGAATGATTTTCAGATGGCCATAGAGGATGGCAAACAGGTAAAGCAGAACTACAGGCGAGGCGAGGCTACTGCCCAGGCCAGCCCAAGCGAGGCCCACCTTCCCAGGAGAGGGGTCCTGGAGCCCCGCGGGTGGCGGCCGCTCTGCCCTCGCTCCTGAGCCGCCGCAGTAGAGGCCTGCGCTCACCTCTCCGGCCGGCTGCCTTCTCAACTCCTCACATGAGGAGACGGAACTTCTGGAAGCTTTTTCTAGCTTAAATTCTTATAGTCCTACAGGGTGAGTCATCTTAGTTGATTCCAGAAAGATACAATTATTGTCCTAAAGAAAACATGCCTGTATGTTCGAAGCACACAGCCCCTCGCAGGCCTAGCAAAGGCCTTGTGTTCTGCACATTCAGCTTGACGGGATCATCAGTTCTGACTTGGCGTCCCAGGGATTCATCAAGACGAGCAAAGCAAAGCACTGCACAGCTCAGGAGCTGTCCAAGAGCCCCGAGAACAGCAGCCACGTCAGGGTCCCTGGGCAGAGCAGGGGAGCAGCTCTCGACAGCACCTTCACGTCTAACCAGCACGGCTCCTCGGACAACACACCTGCAGTTAAGCAATTCTGCACAATCCTGCCAGCTCCATGGCAAGGGTAGCAGAGGCCAATGCTCAGCTGGTGACAGAATTATCCTCAGGCGAACGCTAAAAATATAGAACCCGGGGCCCAGTGCAATAGCCTAGCAGCTAAAGTCCTCACCTTGCACGCACCGGGATCCCATATGGGTGCCAGTTCGTAACCCAGCAGCCCTGCTCGGCCCAAAGCCTTGGGACACTGCACCCAGTGGGAGACCAGGAGGAGGCTCCTGGCTCCTGGCTCCTGGCTTTGGACTGATGCGGCTCCAGCAGTTGCGACCACTTGGGGAGTGAATCAATGATATTCCTCTCTATCTCTCCTCCTCTCTGCATATCTGACTTCCCAATAAAAACAAACAAAAAAACCAAGATAGATAGATAGATCCTAATATTGTTGCATGTGAGGATGGGCAGAAACCAGTCTTTTTTTAAACAAACTCCGCATGTGATCCCACAGGACAAGCTAAGGCAGCTCCTGAACCAGCCACCATATTCTGTCCTTCCTCTCACAACCAGCTAGCAGAGCAAAAGTAGCAACTGGAAGACAGATGGGGAGGGGACAGGCCTGCTCCAACCAGCCCCTGGGGCAGGGCCAGCAGGTGCAGAGCCGGCAAAGGTCCAATAGCCAGATCTCCCACTGGCAAGGAAGGGTATCTGTGGGCCCAACAAGAGCCAGGCAAGGGGCCACAGTCTACTTACTCTGAGGGCGGAGGCTTGGTCCGGGCCCATACGACAGATCTAAGACGCCCTTTTCTTTGCCAGCCTTGTCCTGCCCTCCAGCTGCTTTCAGCGTCGGAAATTCCTCGGGAGAGAAGGATAGTAGTCGGCTTGAGCCCCTTAAACCTGCCAAGAGAAGCAGAAATGGCAGCAGGTGAGGTCAGTACATCATAGCTGGCTTGCCCAGCTCCGCACAGTGGAAGCAGAACGCCTCAAGTGGCTTAAGTGACCCCCAGGGGCCAGCAGGCAGTGGGCTGCAAAAGGCCAAGGTGGGACATTACAGCTGCTCCTCCATCAATCAGATGAGCAACGGGGACGTCAATAGAAACCCCTCCCCCTCCCCCTCCCCCTAGAATGGCAAGCAGGAACACACCCTCTGTCCGTTCCAATTTATCACTCTCCATAGTTCTGCAACCTTGAAGGCCAAATGCTTACTCCCCTGACCTGGGGAAGGGCTTGTTCCTTCGCTCGCTCCTCAACGCTACAAAGTGCTGCAGAGGACACAGCCTTTTTCTAGTCTGACTCCTGGCATGTCCAGCACTCAGGCAGAGGCTGCCCTGAGGTCCAGGTGCTGCAACGTAAGCTGAACAGAATCACCTCCTCCTATCAAAAAACCCAGGAACAGTGACATCACTTCCTGTTGGACTGGTGCAGCACGCTTGGTTCCAGCACAGTCTAACCCCAGCTGGCCCCAGGCATTACTCGCAGCACCACTGACTCACAGACCTGGGGACTGAGGCTGGCTGAGCCAGGAAGCCAGAGTGGGGACTGCCACAATTCACTGTGGTCTCATTCCACAGGGTCAAACACGCTCAGGGTGAAGACCAGACACATTGCTCACCAACAGTGAACCCCAAGCAAGACCTCCACACATCACAAAGGGACTCCACAGTCGTTAGTGAAGTCACGTTAACAACCTGGTCATTTATCTGAAACAAAAAAACCTCTCCGTGTATTCTGTCCCTTGTTCAGCCTTAATAGTCATGAAGATATCACTGTAAGCACCAATGAAATCGCCCCTGCAGGGAAAGACCAGAACCCAAAGCTTCTGGCCAGAGCAGCAGCATCCCTTTTAAAGCTTTCTAACGCGTACTTGCCTTTCACCAAGAGAAACCAAGGCAGCCAGAGCAGGTCACGGAGTGCATCTCTAGAGCCTGTGAGTGGGCACCAAAGCCCTCTGCCCACTGCCCTGCCAGAGCCAGCCCCTCAGGGCCTCCCGGGTGTGTTGCAGGCAATCGACTTATGTCAGTCACTTCAGGAAAAGTTCTTCTGAACTCGGAATCATATAAATACTTGTGGGCAATGTCCCCAGATCTCCATACCCTATGACATCACCCACCCCAAGATAGGAAACCGGAAGCCAAGTCCTTACTTTGGAAGCACCTAGGCCCACCAGATATGTTCTTGGGGATCCTAGGTGTTGCCTGCCTCAAACACTCACCAAGGAATTTGACAGCTGCTTTCTAAACCAAAGTTACTTTTTCTAAAAGTTTATCTCCTAAGCACAGCTACACAGACAGGGTGAGAAGAAAGAGATCTTCCATCTACCAGTTTACTCCCCAAATGGCCACAATGGCTAGAGTGGGGTCAGACCAAATCAGGAACCGTAGAGCTTCTTCTATGTGGAAGCAGGACCCCAAGTGCTGGGGTCCGTGTGGGGGGTCGGGGAGACAGGAAGGTGTGAAGAGTACTGTTCCACTGCAGGCAGAGCCAAAAGGAATTTGCCGCTGCATGGCAGGGCCCGGCAGATGTCTCTACAACCACCTGAATGCAGCTCCACCTCCCTTTGCATGGACACTGGACAATCCCGCTGAGAATTCTGTAATCTAGTTAGGCATTGTCTGCCTCTGCGGAGTTAATGTTTACTACCAATGTGAGCCTGGAAGTTGATGTTGCTGATACCCTTTTAGCAAAAGGGCCTTTTATGATTGCTGCCTTGGCTGCCCCCATTGACCATACACTAACCAAGGGTGCTAAGTCCCCAGGTGTAGTGGGAATCTATTCTTTCCCTCTTTGATCTTTAGGTCCTTCCTTCTGTGATGCACTTCCTCCCTTAACTGATTCAAGATTAAGTTGTAGAATGAGGATTGTAGTAGGAATGTGTTACTGATTGATATGCACCACCTATTGAGAACTTCCTGGGCCCAGCGGTGTGGCCTAGCAGCTAAAGTCCTTGCCTTGAACCCGCCAGGATCCCATATGGGTGCCAGTTCTAATCCCAGCAGCTCCACTTCCCGTCCAGCTCTCTGCTTGTGGTCTGGGAAAGCAGTCAAGGATGGCCCAAAGCCTTGGGACCCTGCACCCGCGTGGGAGACCTGGAAGAAGTTCCTGGCTCCTGGCTTCAGATCGGCGCAGCACTGTCTGTTGCATTCACTTGGGGAGTGAATCATCGGATGGATCTTCCTCTCTCTCTCCTCCTCTCTGTATATCTGACTGTGTAATAAAAAAATAAATAAATCTTTAAAAAAACAAAACAAAACAGAGAACTTCCTGACCACAGGGTCAGGATGAAAACGGCAGAATTATCCTTAGAAACACCCACTTCATGACGTAAAAAGTCTGAGCCAGAGTTTGACTGCATCTGTATAAATAAAGCGGACAGCTTTCCCGCACTGTCCATTATGATGATGAAATCGCAGTGGTCCGTTTCGTTCCTCTTTATGCCTCATCCACGCACCCTTCTCGAGTTCCGAACTCAGCTGGAGCTGGGCTCTGGCACCCAAGCACCTGGGCCACCCTCTGCTGCTTTCCCAGGCCATCAGCAGGCAGCTGGATCAGAAGTGCCACAGCCAGGACTTAAACCAATGCCCATAAGGCATACTGACATCACAGGCGGCAGTTTGACTGGCTATCCCACAATGCCATTCCTGAAAGTTTACTTTTAACAGGTAATACAGTTACACGGTTCAGAAAGAAAAAGCCAGGGCTTGTAAACTGCTACAGTGTATGAAGTCACGCTTCTAATGCCACAAAAAGAACCGAGCACTGATTCGTGTTCTGGCTGTTCCACTTCCAGCTCAGCTCCCTGCTACCGTGCTCAGGGAAACAGTGGGAAGATGGGCCAAGTTTCTGGGACTCTGCCACTCACATGGGAGACCTAGACAGATTTCCTGACTCTGGCATCGGCCGGGCTCAGCAGCAGCAGCTACTGCAGGTACCGGGGTGGTGAACCAGAAGACAGCTCTCTATGTCACGTTTTCAAATTAAATAAATCTTTTTTTTTTTTTTAAGGCATAGATCCTCACAGTCAGCCCTGTGGCCACCTGCCCTTCCAGTTCTCCCCTTCTCCCTTAGGGTTTCCTTCCACAGCTACAGCACTGCCGAGCCGGTTCCTCCTCCACAGAGGGTAACACACTGTGCACATCTTCCTGAGTGCTCACTTCAGAGCACATACTAGAGATCATGCTGTCTGAGCAGATGGCTTTTTTCTTTATGCCCAAATGGCATTTTGTGCAAAAACCACAAGCCTTCAGTTACACTGCTCTAGTAAGTTATCTCACACAGAGGCAAGCACAGGTCATCTTGGCAGGCACCACAAAATCGCCTTCCACAGGATTATGCCAATGTACATTGGTGTGCGTTCACCCTGGGGATTCTAAACAAAAAATTCATCGTCTGTTCACTTAAAGAAAATTCTCACCCCTTAGAAATAAGTAGACACAAAGCCAAAGGAGCAGCTGCTGTGTTCAAGCCCCTAAGAGGCTGCCAGGCACCTGCAGGCGCCTCACAACACAAAAGGCACAGCACTTTGTGCTTCCTTCCGCTGCGGCACTGCTCCACACAGCACCCCGTGTCTTCCAAGCAAGTCCCTGTGGGGCAGAGGCCTCACGATGCTCGGAATGCTGCTGGGTCTTGGACCCCAAGCAGGCAGGCCTACCCGTGAGGTTGATCTCAAGAATGTAGCTGAAAGCCACAGCACACATGCCCTTCCCGTATATGGGCCCAGGAAGGAGGGAGCTGCTGGGTGCTGGCAACACCACTGAGCAGGGGCAGTGTCCCCCAGCCGCACAGCTGGACTAAGGATCAGCAGGGCCAACCGCGTCCTGTCCCCTGAGCACCACCCTCAGCTGTAACATGCACTGACTGGAGAGGCTGATGGCCTGGCACCATCAGCAGCCCCATCACCTCTACTCCCACATACTCACCACCTTCGGGTCCTGCTGGCTTTCCATTCAGCTGTGCCCATGACTTTGGTCCACCTGGCACTGAATTTGTGTTCTAGAAGAAGAAAAAGAATGAGGAGAGAAAGTTCAGATAGTCCACCGCTCAGTAGCTGAGTGCCTAAGAAAAACCCATGATCAAGTCTCAGGAATAGGCATCGGCCACTACTTTCACAACCACATCTACACAGCACCTACTAATGCCACAGTCCCAGGACCTGGAAACGATGGATGAGAACAAAGCTACACAGCTACTTACACAGCAATGCCAGGACTTGGACCCACGTCTGCCTCCCCACTATGCCACTGCTCACCAAGGAACAAACCCAGGACAGGAATCCCACTGCACCTGCGTACGCTAGAAGGCCAGCTGCAGCAGTTCCCGGAGTTACCGTTTCTCAACAAGTCACAACTCCTCCCCGAACGCGGACATGCCTCTCTGAGCCCTGCAGTAGAAGCTTGGCTCCATCACGTGCCGCTGGACGCCCGGGGAAGGCTCAGAGGAGGGACCTACGGTCACCCAGCTGGAGTGGCCCCAGCCCCCTGTGCCTCAAGCCCCCAATCACTGAGCTCACTTGTTTCCTGCAACAGAATCCATGGACCTGGCCTCCTTCCCATGAAACGTGAGACGCGGAGAGCAGAGCACGTGCCGTGGGAACCTCCAACACTTACTGCATCAGCTGTTCCCCTTTCCTGCCACGCCCTCCCTCAGCGCAGAGCTGACCTCAGCTGCAGGTGCCCCTCACAGACCAGCCAGGACCCTGCAGCAAGCACAGCAGCCCTGAGCTGCTCTTGCTCACACACAGAACTATACCCCACCCTCTGGTACCTTGTGCATGCCAGAGCCGACTCCCTCACCTGCACCCAAAGGCACCAACCTGGAGAGAAGCATGCGCAGACACGAGTGACCAAGTCTATGCCAAGCACTGGATGGCACCAATGCTGAGGAGCAAAGCCCAAGTGTCTCCATCCCCTCCACTGCCCTAAGGGGGAGCCCTAGATGAAGTGTCCAGGTGCTGTGGCCTGCACCACAGCCCGGCTCTGACGCAGCATCTCCACAGGGCCTTGTACCTAGGTACACTGGCCTGTCATCACACTGACACCCAGGGCCAGGGCTGAAAAACCACAGGTCTGTGACCTCTCTCAGGTTCATGCACTGGAAAAACACCACCAACTCAAACCTACATACTGGCCATCAGGCTTGTGGGGTTAGGCCACTGAATCCAGGGTCTCACACGAGCACAGCTCAGTGTCGGCTGGGGGAAGAGTGATCCAGAAAACACACTTCCCACTTAAGGCCAGAAAAGAAAGGATCTGATGCTGCCAAGAGACCACCACAAAAACAAATCAGGGTAGTTCATGTTGCTGTCAAGAGCTGGTGAGCACTAGGAACCGAGGCCAACACATCCAAAAAACCCCGACTTCCCACCCAGCTTTCCAGCAGCACCTCCATCCATCCTGGAGCTGATCTAAGGCCAGATTGAGGCCCTGGTGGACCCTTGCTCGGGCTCCATGCTGAAGCAGGGCACTGCTGAAGAAGGAGCATGGCGGAAAGCGGAGCTGCTGCTTCCAGCAGCGCTGGAGTTCACACTGCACGGACAGCCGAATCATAATTAAATCATGATTTTCTGCCCTTAAAAAAAAGTTTTCAACAAAACCCATGTATTTCCCACATGCGAGTCCTTTGAGACATTGAGCTCAACAAGGACAATGTGGCTTGGCGCTGCAGACACGACAGCACGGGGCAGGCTCTGAGAAGGCCTGCCGCAGGGGAGCCCCATGTATCTTCCACTGCCGGCCGTCTCGGGACACTGCCCCGGAGCGTGGGGAGGAAGCACTGGACATAGTGTCACTGAGCTTGCTGACATCACGTCAGGGCCAGGCAGCTGCAATCCCAGCCCCCGCTATCACCCTCAGCTGGGGTCTCTCCCACACATTCTACATCAGTGACCAATTCTGCATCAGTGGCAATTTCCCACACCCCTTCCCTAAAGTAAACCACATTTCTTGATGACAGTGCCGCCATCAGGAGAGGGTCCCCAGCACCTACCTCCGGACTGATGGACTGAGTCGGTTTCTGCAAACTGGAGACAGATTTCTGCAAACCCGGCTGCTGCTGCAACTCCGGCGGCTGAGAGACTGTCGCACTGGAACTGGACACAGGCAGGAAACACAGTGGGGTGAGGGTAGCACAGGGTGGGCCATGGCTGCTCCGCTGCTTCCTGGGAGTAAGACCTCATCTGGCCAAGACAAGAAACACTTTTCCCAACTTTGCCAGTCTATGGTGGCAAAGACCAATGAGAACAAACCATGCCTGGCCTTCCCAGTGATATCTTAAGAGGCCAGCGCTGCTTCTTCTCTTGGTGAGCCTCTGATCTACAGAATAGAGAGCTTGCTGCCAGCAATGTGAGACACAAAAAGCAAGTCTCAGGCACCCAGGCTCCAGACCAGGAGTTCACATCTGCTTTAAGATACGAGCAAATATTCTATCTTCTTTAGCCACTAGGCCATGCCGCCGGGCCCAAATATTCTATCTTCTTATGGCTGAGAAATAGAAATCCGTAACAAAAAAAAAAAAAAAAAAAAAAAGGTTAAAATTTTGAGAGATATGAGACAGAGAGAGACTGAGAGCCCCCATCCGCTGGTTCTCTCCCTAGACACCTGCCGACAGCTGGGGTTGGCTAGTGTCAGAGGTGAAAACCCAATTCCGTCTCCCACAACTCCTTGGGAATCACTTCTGCCTCCCAAGCAGCATCTGCCAGCGTCAGCAGCGGGGAGTGGGGCCAGGTATTCAGATGAAGGATGTGGGCAGCCTAACCACCAGGCCAAAGACTCACTTCTCAAAGTTTATAAACACACCTTAACATAGAACTGTCACTACTTCATCCTTCAGAGACCAACTCCAAGCAACTTTTTCTACACTTGCAGGATGCAATATACACATAATTCCAGGACTTTTAAATGTAGTATATTTGAACATCTTCTCCTATCATCTACCTTTTTTTTTTTAAATTTTAAAGATTTATTTTTTGGGCCCGGCAGCGGTGTGGCCTAGCGGCTAAAGTCCTCGCCTTTAAAGCCCCAGGATCCCATATTGGCGCCGGTTCTAATCCCAGCTGCTCCACTTCCCATCCAGCTCCCTGCTTGTGGCCTGGGAAGGCAGTCGAGGACGGCCAAAAGCCTTGGGACCCTGCACCCGTGTGGGAGACCCGGAAGAGGTTCCTGGTCCCGGCTTCGGATCGGCGCGCACCGGCCCGTTGCGGCTCACTTGGGGAGTGAATCATCGGATGGAAGATCTTCCTCTCTGTCTCTCCTCCTCTGTGTATATCTGGCTGTAATAAAATGAATAAATCTTTAAAAAAAAAAAAAAGATTTATTTTTATTGGAAAGGCAGATATACAGAGAGGAGGAGAGACAGAGAGGAAGATTTTCCATCTGATGATTCACTCCCCAAGTGAGCGCAACGGCCGGTGCTATGCCAATCTGAAGCCAGGAGCCAGGAACCTCTTCCAGGTCTCCCACACGGGTGCAGGGTCCTAAGGTTTTGGGCCATCCTCGACTGCTTTCCCAGGCCACAAGCAGGGAGCTGGATGGGAAGTGGAGCTGCCGGGATTAGAACCGGTGCCCATATGGGATCCTGGCGCTTTCAAGGTGAGGACTTTAGTCACTAGGCCCGCCACCGGGCCCATACCTCTTTCTTTTAATGACACAGAACAAGTGGATGGCCTATAATTTGGCCCACCTCCAATTCTGGTACTTTTTCTTATGAGAGATAAAACTGCAATGAGCATTTTTGTACGTGCGTATCTGCACACACATCCCCGTCATTCAGCACCACGCAGCTGTCCTCAGGGAGGCTCTGAAATCTGAAACCTCTCGCCAGGGGCCAGCAAGGTGGTTCAACAGTTAATCCTCCACCTGCAAGTGTAGGCATCCCATATGGCACTGTCCCAGATGCTCCATTTCCCATCTAGCAATTTGTTTCTGGCCTGTGAAAGTAGTGGCAGATGGCCCAGGACCTTAGGACCCTTCACCCACATGGGAGAACCAGAGGAGGATTCTGGCTTTGTTCAACTCAGCTCCGACCGCTGCATTCATCTGGGGAATGAACCAGCAGACGAAGATCTTCCTGTCTGTCTTTCCTTCTCTTAATGAATCTGCCTTTGCAATAAAAATACGTAGGTAAATCTTTAAAAGCAAAAACATTGTTAAACTGCCAGCTAACAGCCCATGCTGCTATGGTTAGGGTCAGGGTTAGGGTTAGAGGGTCAGAGTCAGGGTTAGACAGTTAGGGTCAGGGTTAGAGGGTCAGGATCAAGGTCAGGATTAGGGGTAGGGTCAGGGTTAGAGGGTCAAGGTCAGGATTAGGGGTAGAGTCAGAGTCAGGGTTAGGGTTAGCGGGTTAGAATCAGGATTAGAGGGTTAGAGTCAGGGTTGGAGGGTTAGGGTCAGGGTCAGAGTTAGAGGGTCAGGGCTACGGTTAGAGGGTTAGGGTCAGGGTCAGAGTTAGAGGGTCAGGGCTACGGTTAGAGGGTTAGGGTCAGAGTTACAGTTAGAGGGTCAGGGCTCTAAAGGGACAGAGGACCTGGGATGTTGACTTCTGCCTGACACAGCAGCTTCCTCGTCACTCCATCTCACTCTGCTCAGTGAGATGCCAAGAAAGCAGCGACCACAGACTCCATGCAACGCCAGCGGCCTCTGTAAGCCAAAGCCTACTCCTGTACACCCTTGTCCAAGGCTGCCACTGTCCCTCCTCCCTGTCAGCTTCTACCAAGACAGCTGCTTCCAGGAGGGGCACTAGTGTACCCAGCCACAAGGACTGACTCCTGCCTGCCAACAGCCCCCAGGACACCATCTTCCTTAGGCCCAGCAGAGGACCACCAGTAGCAGGCCTATTTAACTCTTCATAGGGAGGCGTGTCCAACACAGTCTGCACAATATGGGTGAGACTAGAGAAAGGCCCCCCACCTCACAACTTCTAGTGGTACGGGCTGAAACCCATCACAGCCGTCTTATCCAGAGCCGCGTACCACCGGCATGGATGATGGCGATGACACCTGCCGGCGCTGATGACCTGACCCGCGTTACCACTCCCACATGTGCAGGCCATCCAACGCCTAGCTGGAAATCACACTAAGGGTCATCTGATTCCAAATGTCACGCTGTACTACACATCAATGCATCCCTAAGCAAACCATTAAATAGCACGGGAGGGCCTATTTTAGTTACTGCTACTTTTTAGCCAAGTGGCTGGGCAGTGTGCTCTCTCTGCCTGCTGAGTGAAGTAACTACATGGGATAAAGTCACTGAAATCACCAGAGCCATGTCCTGCGCCAGCTGGAATGAGAGGAGGACCGTGTGCTGGGTCCAATGTGCCATGTGACTCCTGCCCCCGCACTGGCAGGCAGACCCTAAGACACAAGGGCACGTGGCACAAGATATTCTTCCTGTTCCCTGCCAGGCAAGGCCGGCAGGAAGGTGCTCCCACCGAAGCCCTCCCAGTATCAAGTCTCCTTCCTGGACACCCTCACCACGGCTGGACAACCAGCACAGACTCACAGTGGAACAGTGTGAAGGCTCGGTTCAGAAGGTTAACCAGGCCATGTGCCCACCCCAGCCGCCTCTGTGACAGACCCTGGGCCTCCTGCAGGCACAGAAACAGCCTGTAGAAAAGTAACTGACCCAAACACCGGCTCTGTCCACCAAGGTTGCGCCAGGAACTGGCTCAGAGTCATTACATCAGCTCCCCAGGGGGATAAGGCTTTTCCTAATAAGGCACTGGGGGACCCTGCTCTTTGGGGACAAGGCTGCTCGGAAACAAAGCTACCAAAGCCAGGAAAATTGACACCGGGAAATCCACAAAGTCACTGAGCTCCACATGGACACCAGCTCTTGAGCACACAGCTACTCCAGCAGCACCACCTCCACCCTGTGGCTCCCCCTCTGGACCACCACCCGCCACCTCGCCACTCACCTCTTTGGGTCTTGCTGGTCCTGCTTGTTTGCCCATCCCGTTCCGTCCTTGGGTACTATCACGATGGTGGGGTCGTTTCCTTTGTTTTCCGACTTCAAGCTTGGCAGGTTTGCAGGTGGTGGCATGCGCCGGGCCGTGGCAACTTTCCCAAGACTCTGTAAGCCATGTCTAGGAATAACTGCAGGGTGCAGAGGGGTAGGACAGACAACATACAGACCACCTGCAGCGTGCTGCTCGGCTCCGAGTGATCGAGACCAAGGGCACCCAGGGCAGACGCCAGTGGGACACAGAAGCCTGCGCATCACCCCAGCTCTTCCCTGAGGACGCCAGGCATCAGGCACACAGTAATCACCTCTCTGCAAGCTGACCCAGCCTTGGTCTCAGCAGAGCAAGACCATGGGACAACCTGGGCCCACACTCAGGCCAAGTCCAGGCAGGAGACCTCTGCTGTCAGTAGGGTGTGGTGGACAGGATCGATATAACCCCCCCACCAAATCCCAGAGGTTCAAAACCACGAGACTGAAAAGGGTTAATTCTAATGCAAGCGAAGCTCCCTCTCTCCCATAACATTTGTGTTCCCATTAGGGGACACGAACATCCCAGGACACAAGGACGCCCCCATGGCAGCCAGACACTGTGGGGGAGATGGGGACTTACCTGAGGATCTGGCCGCGTCTACTGGTTTTCCTCTATACTTATCAAACAGGCTGAGAGTCGAGTACTTGCTTTTCCCATCCTTGCCCTTGGTTAGTTGCCCCAAACGATCGGACATTGCGATGAAATGTCATCTAGTAAGGAAATTTTTCTTGGCACCGCTCCTGATCTGCCTTTGAAATAGGGGGAAAGTGTCAATCCACCGGAACCTCCACCCCGGCAGACTGACTCCTTTAGGGATCACGGATGGCCAGGAAAGCTCTGGACATCCCTAACAAAGGCCTACTGGGCCCGGCGCAATGGCTCACCTAGCTAATCCTTTCCCACCCAGCTCTGGGTTTGTGGGGTTTGTGGCCTGGGAGAGCAGTGGGGGATGGCCCTAGGCAACAAAGAGCTCCGAAAGAGAAAACAGGACAGGTGCAGACAAGCACAGCAGGAGCTGCGCAGAAAGCAGCGGCTGGACATGGTGGACTCTGTCCTGCGTGTTCACAGCTGGCAATACCACCAGGTCTCTGTACTCCAGAGTGCCCTGGAATGTAAGCTAGATTAGGGCATATACAGGAGTCCAGTACCCCATGGTGGTAGCACACAAACAGCCTGTCCAACATGGCATTCACCAGCTAAAGTTTGCACAAAAACTTCAATGTGTTGCCCAGGAACAAGCCTGACACAGCTGGGGGGTTCCGAGAGTCCTGTATACTTATTGAGTTGGCATGCTGCCATACCAAATTCTTGGAGGTAATCCTCACCGACCCATTTCATAAAGCCATCCGAAGAAATCCTGACACCCGTTGGATCCTAAGCCAACCCATGAGCACAGGAAGTGTGGGGACTGCTGTCTGCGGGCAAAGAGCCACAAGTCCAACCACCCATGATTCTCAGTGTGTGGCCTGGTGAAGGCACACCCTCCAGCTGCACCGGCCAGCAAGATGCACAGAGCCTGTGGCATTAGGACAGCCTGACTGCCTGCTGAAGCCAGTCCCCTGTCACTGAAATGCTTAGCTCACAGAGAGAGCCGAGGGCAGTGAGGTCTCAAGTCCCACCACGAGTGCTTTGTCTTTCCCTTACTGGGGACGCTGCAGGGCAGTGTTAAAACATCCCATGTAGCACCACAGCTCTAAAACAAATACTTTGAAAGATAAGAAAAAAATCTGCTTGAGCAACAGAAGCAACTGTGCAAGGTGCATCCATGTAAGCATGGCCAGCACCCAGGACACCAACAAAGGTGTCCACCCTTGCACCCGCACCCACAGACAGCCTTGAGAAGACGGGTAGGCAAGAAGCTCATCTCCCCAGTACCTGCTGACTTTTTGCAGGCATCCATGGTCCACTGGCACCGCGCCCAGGGCTTGTTCAGCCACACACCTTCCACCTCAATTCTGCATGCCCCCAGGGATCTGGACGCACCTTTCACCTGCCGGGAACTGAGGCCAATAACCTCACTGCCCTTCATCTGACCCCCAAACGTGCAATCGGTTCCAAGCCTCATAACCAACCAGCCAGCCGGCCAAGCAGAGGGCGGCGTGAGCGACCACACCCACCCCAACCAGAATTTAGCTCAAGCATCAGTCGTCGAGATTACATGTCATTAGTGACTTTATGATGACATTGTGGGAACATCCACCACCACCAAGAGGCACTTGGCAGTAGCTGCCACTTCCCATTCTCCACTGACACCCCCTGTGCCAGCGCAAAGCCTGCTCAGATGACTACAGACCCAAGACAATTCCTGAAATAAGACCGTGAAGTAGGGAACCAAGATGAGTTCCAACTTCCAAGAGCACTGAAGACAAGTCACACGGATGCCACAGGCCAGCAGCCAGCTCTGACAGGCTAGGGTATCACCCACCGCACAGACACTGCCTGAGCCCCAGCTCTGCCAGGGGCTGCAAGAACAGATGCCCATGAGTGCACAAGATCTCAAGAGGGCCTGTGGACAGGGCTGAGCACAGCGTGTGGGGGGACACCCAGCACCTCCTCCTCAGGGCAGAACCCCTCTCCTCTGCCCTTTCCTCACGGCGTCCCTCAGCCGCCAAGAGTCAAGCGATGCTCAGGTGTTGCAGACTGAGCAGAGGGAGGGCTGCTCCCACTCAGTGACTGACCCAGGGCTGCTAAAGGCACTGCAGTGGGGGGGGTGCTCAACACAAAGAAGACACAGCAAGCAGCACCCACACCTCAGTGCGCAGTGCTCCTGTCCAACAGCGATGGCCGACAGGTCAGGGTCTGCCTCAAGTACCAGGAGCAAAGAGCAGCGTTTACCGGGGGGGGGGGGGGGGGGGGGGGGGGGGCGGGGGACAAGTTACCAAAGGGCCCCGATTCTGACTCTGTGCCTGACACCTCACTGCCTGCTTACCTTGGGTCCTCTGTAAACTCCCTCCCCACCAAGGTCGCATCTGGTGAATTTCTGCCTTAACAACATCTCTGAGGACAGAGGCTGGCCCAGACCTGCTCCAGATCAGATGTCAATCAGCTTGGAATTTTTATTAAAATTAGATGAAATCTAGATTTTGACACTGAACAAATATGAAACAGAAAAGATCCCTCCTGGCTGGAAACGCTCCCACCTATATACACAAGTGCATACTTACACACCAAAAAATAAATTAAAAAAATTTTTATTTGAAGTGTGGAGTTAGAGACGGGGAGACACGCAGAGACAATCTTCCGCTGCTGGCTCATTCTTGTGGTGAACACAATGGCTGGAGCAGCGCCAGTCAGAAGCCAGGAGCCTCCAGTGGGTCTCCTGCACGGGTGCAAGGGCCCAAAGTTGGGTCCGTCCTCCACTGCTTTCTCAGGCCATAAACAGGGAGTTGGACCGAAAGTGGAGAAGCTATGCCTGGTGTGTGGCCTCAACTGGCCAGAGCTACGAGAATAACTTCAAGCTGTTTTAAGTCACTAAATCATGATAATTTACATAAACAAGAGGAAATTCATAATTAATTCTTAATGTATTTTCATTGGGTACTACAAAATGCACCTACCACAAAGGTGGGCCAGGACATTCAGGATAAACTGGATGTGAATCCTGCCCTACATAGGACCAACTGTGGTAACACAGCTAACTAAGAAACATGTTACAGGGTCTGTCATGGTGGCACAGCAAGCTAATCCTCCACCTCCAAGCACTGGCAGGCCATACTGGAACCAGGTCATGTCCTAGCTGCTGCACTTTTGATCCAGCTCCCTGCTTATAGCCTAGAAAAACAGTAGAGGGTAGCCCAAAGCCTTGGGCCCTTGCACCCAAGTAGGAGATCTGGAGGAAGCTCCTGGCTCCCAGCTTCGAAATCAGCTCAGCTCTGGCTATTATGGCCATTTGGAAATGAACCAACGGTGGAAAATCTCTGTGTGTGTGTGTGTGTGTGTGTGTCTGTGTGTGTGTGTGTCCCTCCCTCTCTGTAACTCTTTCGAACAAAATGAGAATCTTTTTAAAAAGAAGCATGTTCCAAGCCTGGCGTGGTAGCCTAGTTGTAACTAGTGGATGCAGGGCCCCAAGGACTTAGTCCATCCTCTTCTACCTTCCCAGGCACACAAGCAGGGTGCTAGATCAGAAGCAGAGGGATCTGGCACATTGATTCACCTAGCTAATCCTCCACCTTCACGCTCCAGGATTCCATGAGCATCCAGCTGCTCCACTTCCCTGCTTGTGGCCAGGGAGGGCAGCAGAGGACGGCCCAAAGCCTTGGGACCCTGCACCTGCATGGGAGACCTGGAATGGGCTTCTGGCTTCAGCTCTGGCCCATCGCTTGGGGAGTGAGCTAGCAGATGGAGGATCTTTCTCTCTGTAAATATTTTTTCCAAGAAAATAGAAAATTAGTCTTTTAAAAAAAAAGCATGTTCCACAAAATCTCACTTCTGCCTAAAAAGCTGGCTAGCAGCCATACCCATGAGCGGAGCTTCCAGCAACATTTTTGAGCAAAATTGGTGGTGTGGGTGGTGTCTGCCTCTGTCCAGCCACGCACCCTGCTGGATCACCACTACACCTTTTGGTTCAGATGCAAACAGCTACAAATCAACCTGATAATAGGCCAAGGAAGGAGAGGGGGTGAACAACCTGAATCATCCTGATTTAACAAGTCAAGCAGGTTAGGATTCAATGTGGGGGGTGGCACTATGGTGTGGCCTCCTGTGATGCCAGCATGCCCATGGGTGCTGGCTCATGCCATGGTTGTTGCACTCCCAATCCAGCTCCCTACTAATGCTCTAGGAAAAACAGTGAGAAGACAGCCCGAGGGCCTGGGCCCCTGGTGCCTCATATTTCGCAGACTGGATGAGGCGCCTAGTTTCTGGCTCTGGACTGGCCCATCACTAGCCATGCAGCCATCCAGGGAGTAGGCCAACAAAGCTAGCTTTGTCTCTACTTCCAATCAGCGTCCCTTCTGATGATCCTGGGAAGGTAGCAGCTGACAGCCAATTCCTAGCCACCTACTTGTGAGATAGGTGGAATTCCCAGGTCCTTGTTTCAGCCAGATTTTGCCCTTGGTGCCTACACCTGGAGACTGAACCAACAGATTAAAGACTGTCACTCTGAGGCTGGGCATGATGGCCTACTAGCTAAAGTTCTCACCTTGAACCCACCAGGATCCCATATGGGCGCTGGTTCTAATCCCAGCAGTTTCACTTCCCTTTCAGCTCCCTGCTTGTGGTCTGGGAAAGCAGTCAAGGATGGCTCAAAGCCTTGGGACCCTCCACCCATATGGGAGACCTGGAAGAAGCTCCTGGCTTCAGATCAGCTCAGCTTTGGCCGTTGTGGCCCCTTGGGGAGTGAACAATCAAATGGAAGATCTTTCTGTTTCTCCTTCTCTCTGTAAATCCGACTGTCCAATAAAAGTAAGCACAACCTTAAAAAAACATTGTCACTCTATCTTTCAAATAAATACCTAAATTTTCAAAACATCCAATGTGGAATTTTTTTTAAAGAGTTTTTAATTTTTATTGGAAATGCAGACATACAGACAGGAGGAGATACAGAAAGGAAAATCTTCCGTCTGCTGGTTCACTCCCCAAACAGCCTCAATGGCCAGAGCTGAGCCAATCTGAAGCCAGGAGTCTCTTCTGGGTCTCCCGTATGGGTGCAGGTCCCAAGGCTTTAGGCCACAAGCAGAGAGCTGGACGGGAAGTGGGACTGCTGGGAATAGAAGCTGTGCCCATATGGGGTTCCGGCACGTTCAAGGCTAGGACTTTAGCCACTCAGGCCATCGTGCCAGGCCCTCAATGTGGAATCTTAAATATAATGAAACTGCAAGATCTAACCAGAAAACACTTCCATTTCTGTAACTACTGCTAGAAGGTCTTCTTAAAGTCTGTTGGCTCGGGCCCAGCGGTATGGCCTAGCAGCTTAAGTCCTTGCCTTGAAAGCCCCAGGATCCCATATGGGCACCGGTTCTAATCCCGGCAGCTCCACTTCCCATCCAGCTCCCTGCTTGTGGCCTGGGAAAGCAGTCGAGGACGGCCCAATGCATTGGGACCCTGCACCCGTGTGGGAGACCCAGAAGAGGTTCCAGGTTCCTGGCTTCGGATCGGCGCGCACCGGCCCGTTGTGGCTCACTTGGGGAGTGAATCATCGGACGGAAGATCTTCCTCTCTGTCTCTCCTCCTCTGTGTATATCTGGCTGTAATAAAATGGATAAATCTTTAAAAAAAAAAAAAGTCTGTTGGCTCACTGACACAGAAATCCGTGAGTGCCCTGACTGCAGCTGTGGACAGAGGTGCCAGTCTCTGTGTGCCCATGGGTGCATCCGATGCTTCTCTGAGAACCAGCCATTCCCACCCAGCATCCCAGAGGAAACAGGCAAGACTGCACAAACAAGAGCCACCCACTGGGACGTGACAACTGCAGAGAACTATTGGCAGGTCTACAACTCCTACTTGAGCTGCATCCTCCAGTACAGTCAACTGTTCCACAAACACAAAGTGCACACCTGCTCTGTTCCTGGTAAAACACTCCCAGTTCTGTGAGCACAGCCTGGGTGCTGCCGCAACAAGGCGCCCCTGCACAGCCCCTAGACGTGCCTGCACAGCCCCTGCACTGCCCCTGCACTGCCCCCTGCACTGCCCCCTGCACAGCCCCTGCACTGCCCCCTGCACAGCCCCCTGCACAGCCCCTGCACTGCCCCTGCACAGGCCCTGCACAGCCCCTGCACAGCCCCTGCACTGCCCCTGCACAGCCCCTGCACTGCCCCCTGCACAGCCCCTGCACTGCCCCCTGCACAGCCCCTGCACTGCCCCCTGCACTGCCCCTGCACTGCCCCTGCACTGCCCCCTGCACAGCCCCTGCACTGCCCCCTGCACAGCCCCTGCACAGCCCCCTGCACTGCCCCTGCACAGCCCCCTGCACTGCCCCCTGCACTGCCCCTGCACAGCCCCCTGCACAGCCCCCTGCACTGCCCCTGGACGTGCCTGCACTGCCCCTTGCACAGCCCCTGCACTGCCCCTGCACTGCCCCTTGCACAGCCCCTGCACTGCCCCTGGACGCGCCTGCACTGCCCCTTGCACAGCCCCTGCACAGTCCCTGGACGCGCCTGCACTGCCCCTTGCACAGCCCCTGCACTGCCCCTGCACAGCCCCTGGACGCGCCTGCACTGCCCCTTGCACAGCCCCTGCACAGTCCCTGGACGCGCCTGCACTGCCCCTGCACTGCCCCCTGCACTGCCCCCTGCACTGCCCCTTGCACTGCACAGCCCCCTGCACTGCCCCTGCGCACACGCTCAAGCGGCTCCCTTCTCACACCTGTCGGACACATCACTGACCTGTGTCCCCCAGTGACTGAAGGAAGTGTTGGACTAGAACTCTCAAGCATCAGCTGGTTCTCAAAATCCAGCACATAAATAATGCAAACGAGCATGCGCAGCACATCTGGAGTTATACCCTGAAATCAACCTGGGATGCTGGCAGGCATCCTGTGTTCTTATGTTATGGAAACAACACCCGCGGGGCAGGGCCTAACACCTGCTCACTTCACTCCCCACAGGCAGCTGCAGCTCATTGCAGAGAAGCCTGAGGAGGGACATGCAGGTGCGGGGGGAGTGGAGGGCGCCCTCCAAGTCTGCGGTTGTGACCATGGAAGTCTATGGACACTTACCATGGAAGGTTCTTTCACAAGTCTAACTTCACCAGCCATGGCCTCCGCATCCAGGGTCCCTGCCTGCCAGGTGTTTTTCACCAGCATCAGAGCGGGAGCACTAACAGGAGGGCTCTCACAACGTCCAAACATCTACTGAGCTTCTACAATCAGCCCCCACTCCTGGCAGCCTGACCTCATCGTGGGAAGAAAGCAAAGGCCAAGGTAAGGTGTGTGGCACAGGCAGCAGGACCTCTCTGCATTCACGAGACAAAAAGTGGCTGGGACGGACCCCACGTCCTCGCAGGCGAGCGGGTACCAGGTCCAGTTTACGGCCACCTGCCATCTCTTCGGTTTGTGAGCCACAGAATTGCTTTTATTCCCAAAGTGTGATTAGGACCTGCCGTATTTATTACAGACCTAGGTTACCCCACCTCACAGGAGTCCAGCCTGCGCCACTCCCACTGCCCCCAAGGCACCCCCCTGCTTGCCTACAGGGATGCCTAAGGCACTGACAGAGGGCCCAGGCTACTGAGACATCACTGCCTACAAGACAAAACTGCCAAGAGGCAGTCAAGACAAGGGTCTACACTCCCCCAGAAGGTAGCTCTGAGGCAGGAGCAACCCAAGACAGCACTGGAAGGCCCAGGCTTTGCTGAAACAAGAAAGGGCAAGATGTGCCCAAAGTGACACCTAACAGCCAAGCCCCACCTCTCCAGACAGGTTCCTATCTGTGCAGAGAGAACGTCTCCCTGCACTCTATCTCATCAAAAGCCATTTCCGGGTAACAAGAGTCATTTCACTTGACACTTGGCTAGCAGCCAGCGTCAGGTGCCTGAGCAGACCATCTGGGAACCGCCACAGCTGCACACCCGGGGCTATGGCCACTAGCACTGCTGAGCAGCGGCACCCTGCTAAACACCCCATGCCCTCAGCTCCCCAACACCACACATTCTGAGTCAGGACAGGCAAGTAACTTGTCCAGGGTCACAAGGCCACCAGGTGCTGGAGCCAGCCCTGGAGTCCAGACTGCAGCCTACACGCCCAGACACCACTGCTTAGAGGAGAGACTGCCAGTCAGGGCTGCCAACACGCATGCCAGGTTCAACAGCTGTGTTCTGGCCCATACAGACCGTGGCACTGTCACGCCACACCTCCACAGACCGTGGCACCGTTGTCACGCCACACCTCCACAGACCGTGGCGCCGTTGTCACGCCACACCTCCACAGACCATGGCACTGTCACGCCACACCTCCACAGACCGTGGCGCCGTTGTCACGCCACACCTCCACAGACCGTGGTGCCGTTGTCACGCCACACCTCCACAGACCGTGGCGCCGTTGTCACGCCACACCTCCACAGACCATGGCACTGTCACGCCACACCTCCACAGACCGTGGCGCCGTTGTCACGTCACACCTCCACAGACCGTGGCGCCGTTGTCACGCCACACCTCCACAGACCGTGGTGCCGTTGTCACGCCACACCTCCACAGACCGTGGCGCCGTTGTCACGCCACACCTCCACAGACCATGGCACTGTCACGCCACACCTCCACAGACCATGGCACTGTCACGCCACACCTCCACAGACCGTGGCGCCGTTGTCACGCCACACCTCCACAGACCATGGCACTGTCACGCCACACCTCCACAGACCGTGGCGCCGTTGTCACGTCACACCTCCACAGATCGTGGTGCCGTTGTCACGCCACACCTCCACAGATCGTGGTGCCGTTGTCACACCACACCTCCACTGACTTTGGCACCGTCATGCCACACCTCCAAGGACCAGAGCTCCAGCCAAGATGAACGCATCAAAGCACAGGAGCCAATGAGAGCAGCCCCCCATGGCATCTGCTACCCTTGGTCCTCCCCCTCGCACACCTTGGGACACTCACTTGGTGGCAGAAAGTTCCTTCAGTCACTGACTTAGAGAGGAACCTACTATGTCCAGCACAGCCTCACACCACAAGCCCAGCGCAGGACACAGGGTGAATCTGGCCTAAGTGCTGTGGTTGTGGGCAGGAAGGACCTACAGTCTTCTGCACAGAAGAAATCAGACCCCACCTCTAGTCATGACACCCCAAAAACCAGCATCACAAATGGAAACTGGTAGGCTGGACCAACCCTGGCGGGACTCTCTCATCACCAGGACATCCAGTTGCATGACTAAGGAGACACACCCTCCCAACACGAGCACACCTGCTCACTGACCCATGGGTGTGCCCCTATGGGCCCCCCGAACTTCAGGAGCAGAGGCTAGACAATAAGTACCATCTGGCTTTGTGGACCATGAAGTCTCTGTTCCAGCTGCTCAGCACTGCCAATGCATCATGAGAGTAATCGCAGGTGATACACAAGGGAATACAGCTTGTTTCAATAAAACTTCACTCGGGCCCTGTGGCGTGGCCTAGCGGCTAAAGTTCCAGCCCTGAACCCGCCGGGATCCCATATGGGTGTCGGTTCTAATCCCAGCAGCTCCATTTCCCATCCAGCTCCCTGCTTGTGGCCTGGGAAAGCAGTCAAGGATGGCCCAAAGCCGTGGAGGAGGTTCCTGGCTCCTGGCTTCAGATCGGCGCAGCACCGGCCACTGCAGTCACTTGGGGAGTGAATTATCAGATGAAAGAATCATCGGACGGAAGATCCTCCTCTCTGTCTCTCCTCTTCTCTGTATATCTGACTTTCCAATAAAAATTAATAAATCTAAAAAAAAAAAAAAAAAACAAACCCAAAAACTTCACTAAATAGGAAGCAGGCCAGAACTGGGACAGCACTTTGCTAATCTCTGACCTACAGTATAAAAACAAGATGAATTCAACAGTCACCTATCCAAGGGGCAGCAGGCAGGCGTGGGCACAGCTGTGGGCCTAGCTGGGTCCTATAAGGGAGACTTCTGACTTGCACAACAGCCCAGCAGTCAAACACACAGGGCAGCTTTCAAAAAGCCACAGAGGGGGCCCGGCGGCGTGGCCTAGCAGCTTAAGTCAACGCCCAGGGATCCCATATGGGCACTGGTTCTAATCCCGGCAGCTCCACTTCCCATCCAGCTCCCTGCTTGTGGCCTGGGAAAGCAGCGGAGGACAGCCCAATGCATTGGGACCCTGCACCCGCGTGGGAGACCCGGAAGAGGTTCCTGGTTCCCAGCTTCGGATCGGCGCACACTGGTCCGTTGTGGCTCACTTGGGGAGTGAATCATCGGACAGAAGATCTTCTCTCTGTCTCTCCTTCTCTCTGTATATCTGACTGTAGTGAAATAAATAAATCTTTGGAAAAAAAAAGCCACAGAGGGCCCTGCACAGCAACCCAGCAGCTAAATCCTCAGCTTGCAATGTGCCAGGATCCCATACGGGCACTGGTTCGGTCCCAGCAGCCCAGCTTCCCATCCAGTTTCCTGCTGTGGCCAAGTAGTAAAGGACGGCCCAAAGCCTTGGGACCCTGCACCCACGTGGGAGATCGAGAAGAAGCTCCTGGCTCCTGGCTTCGAATTGGCTCAGCTCTGGACGTTGTGGCCACATGGGCGTGAACCAGTGGGTGGAAGATCTTTCTCTCTGTAAATCTGACTTTCCAATTAAAAAAAACAAAAACAAAAACGCCACAGGCCACAGACTCTCCACTCCAGGAATCAGGAGCTGGCCCATCTGGGAGGGCGAGGGGGAAGCTGGCCAGTCACTGCACCTACAAAGCACAGCACAGACCACTCCAATGCGAGACTGCAAATCAGGTCCAAGAGAGGCATGTGACGTGCCAGTGCCCACCAGCTTCTTCCAAAACAGGGCGGCCCTCTCTTCCAAGACAGCTCCGTAGGAGGCCAAAGAAAGCCCCAGTAAGCCCCCAGGCCCAGGGCGGGGTACCAGCCCACCCTTGCTCTCTCCCACTTGGTCTGCATGCCCCTCAGGGTCACCTACTCCTCAACCCCCTGGGCCAGAGTCACAGCTCACACTCCTCGCATGCAAGCCCATGGCGCCAGGATCCGCACAATGCATCCCCAGCACCACCCAGTCTCATCCCCACTCCAAGCCCCTCTCTGACAGCAGTGTGCGTTCTGTCCCCCAGTCTGTGACACAGACCTGCCTCACCAGTTACCTCAGAACGCACAGCACTCATCCTCTTTTCTGCCCTTTGTGTAAGGAAGAAATGAGTTCCTAACCCGGAGCTCGGCCTCAGGGGGCTATCCCCAAGGTGCCCGCCCAAGTCTTCCTCTCCCACCCTCATCCTACTCTTCTCTCCTGGCTCCCCTGCACCAGCAAAGCCTCCAGTCTGCCAACAGGGCCGTGCGGTGCTGGGCACACGCAGCAGCTGGCCTCTAATTGCTCCGCAGGGTGCCAGGATCCCATCCCCACGCGGGGCTGCACAGAGTGCCAGGATCCTGTCCCCACGTGGGGCTGTCACCACGTCAGGTCACTGAGGCAGAGAGCAGCCTTTCAGCTCTGGGGGTGGACCCTTTAATTAATTCTCAGAAGACACATACACTTTAATTTTCAGACAACTCTCTGGAGATAAACACTTGGCTGTGACTACATTTTAAACAATACTAAAGTGCCCCAGTTTTAGGGTTTCTCAGGCCAGGGCTTTAAGTGTGGCTACTAAACACGACTGTACACAATCCCAGCCCCGCAAGCTTGTGTTCCATCACATCCCCTATGCCGGAGAGCCCCCCCAGCAGGCGCCCACCCTGGGGTGCTGCCCCACAGCAACACCACGGGCCCGCCCCTCCGTGCTACTTGCTTCTCTACTTTCACTCCCTTTTCCAAGGAGTTTGACAAGGTCTTCAGACACTGCCTACAGATTCCAAGCAGACAGTGCTGCTGAAGGAAGTGACGAACACAACACCCAGGGAGGCTCGGGAGCTGGCAGCTGTCGGGAGCCTGGGCACCCAGAGGAAGCCATCCCAGGCAGCCCAGAAGCCACCGTTCACAGTTGATACCCATAGGAAAGACACCTTCCGCAGTGGGCCAGAATCAGGGCAGAGAGCAGGGCAGAAGGAGGCCAGTCTGGCCCAAGATAAAGTATCGCTCCCCGCTTTCCCGACATCTTCCCGAAAGCCACTTAAAACCTCCCTGCTGGAACCAGCCACAGGGGCAGAACTGAGGGCAGCAGGTGGCAGCCCACCGCCTCTGTGGACTCCCATCCGACCAAGGGGAACTAACTAATGGGCCTCGCAGGGCACACGTGGCCCACAGGCCAAATTCCCTCTCGGGCAGCGGCTGCCTCTCCGCACACACCACCAGCGCTAACAGAAAGACTGGATGGGAACAGAGCCACTCAGGAAGCCAGGAACCTAAAGCAGCTCAAGGAGCGAAGCCCCCTCTGGCCTCTCAACCCCCTCAAGAGGTCTGGGGGGGATCTCCCCAGCCCCGGGGCTGGTCCCTCTGACAGAGAGAAAATCGTCAACTCGTGTCCCACCAGCTTCCCTCCATCCCTGAGCCTCCCACCCTGCCCACAGGCCCCCACAGGCATGCAGCCCGCTCAACTACGTGAACATGCCAAAAAGAAAATTACAAACTTCAAAAAATAAAAGGTCTGGGGTGAAAGGGCAGATGGAGAAGCAGCAGTGACAAGCGGGAGCCATGGCAGCCATGTCACATCTCCTCCCCCAAAGGCACAACCCCCACGAGACCGAGCTAGGATGGAAGACTACAGGGGATGGGAGAGGGGAGACTAGACGGGCAAACCCTGGAACCTCTCCCAGTGGTCTCAGAGGAGGGTGGCCAACAGGCCGACCGCACTGCTTTCCAACACCAGGGCGAGTGCTCTGGGGGTGCAGTGAGGGGGGCCCCAGAGAAGAAAACCTACCCTTAGGACTCAACAAGAAAAGACTGGGCCTCCCTGCTGCGGACTGGCATCCATATGGACGCCGCTGCAAGTCCCCGCAGCTCCCTGGGAAAGGCCTGGAAAAGCAGCAGAGCAGGGCCTCAGGCCTCAGGCCTCTGCACCCACAGGTCTCAGCTTTGAGCTGGTCCTGCCCTGGCCACTGTGGCCATTTGTGGAGTGAACCAGCAGAAACATTGTCTGTCTCTCCAACTCTCATAAAACAAAATGTTAAGAAAGCAGGATACGTAATAGAGGGCCTGGCACAATAATAGCCTAGCGCTAAATTCTCGCCTTGCATCCACCAGGATCCCATATGGGCGCCGGTTCTAATCCCAGCAGCCCCACTTCCCATCCAGCTCCCTGCTTGTGGCCTGGGAAAGCAGTCGAGGGTGGCCCAAAGCCTTGGGACCCTGCACCCACGTGGGAGATCCGGAAGCAGCTCTGGGATCCTGGCTTCAGACGAACTCAGCTTTGACCACAGTAGCCATGAATCAACGGACAGAAGATCTTTGTCTCTCCTCCCCTCTGTAAATCTTACTTTCCAATAAAAAAGTAAATAAATCCTAAAGAAAAACCAAAAAAGAAAAAAACAAAAACAAGCCGTGTGCTGTCACACACTTCTGTCTCTCCATTTTCCCACCTGGTTAGTACTGCGCCATATTCAAAGCGACTCCATTTCCCCAGAATTATGAAGACATTCTCAGGCTTTCTCTGCTACTTAGTATCTCACCTTTCAAGTTGCAATCTATAACCAGCCTAAAGCTGATTCTTGGCAGTGATCTGTGGCAGAACATATGCCTTCCATCATAAAGAGAACCTAGCTTTCCCTAGCGCCTTCCCTGGAAAGGCCCCGTGACAGCTCCGCCATTGTGCAGGCCGACTGCTCCACCCGTCCAGCCCATGTGCCCCGGGCTGCTCTGATCAGTCCTGCCACGCGCTAAGGTCCCTCCTTCAGCAGTGTCTGACTATGCCTGGCCTTGGGCGCGCCCTGGCACCTGGGGATCCCCCTGGGGAGAGGCAGCGGCTCTGCAAGGCCAAGAGCTGGCCAGTCAGTGCAGAGGCCACACCCACACGTGGCAAGTGTGGAGGGGCAGCCACAGGCCAGGACCCACCCTGGACCTGCCAACTGCGTCCTAGACATGCTAACAGGCAGCCTTCTCCAGGAGCACCCCACAGACAGAAGCTACAAGTGTCCACTACTAACGTGGATAAACATTCTCACACCTGAACGACAACACCCCACGGATGACACCCACCAGTGTGATGGCCAACAGAGGAAGCAGTACAGAAAAGGCAAAACAGGGGCCCGGCGGCGTGGCCTAGCAGCTAAAGTCCTCGCCTTGAATGCCCCGGGATCCCATATGGGCGCCGGTTCTAATCCCGGCAGCTCCACTTCCCATCCAGCTCCCTGCTTGTGGCCTGGGAAAGCAGTCGAGGACGGCCCAATGCATTGGGACACTGCACCCGCGTGGGAGACCCAGAGGAGGTTCCTGGTTCCCGGCTTCGGATTGGCGCGCACCGGCCCGTTGCGGCTCACTTGGGGAGTGAATCATCGGACGGAAGATCTTCCTCTCTGTCTCTCCTCCTCTCTGTATATCTGACTGTAATAAAATAAATAAAATCTTAAAAAAAAAAAAGAAAAGGCAAAACAGAACACGGCTTTGAGGGTTGGGAAGCCTAATTTACAATGAAAATGTAACTGACACAGACCTAAAATTATCAAAAGCAAAACTTGAGGAAAAAAAACTCTGTAGGTCGGCAGATGAAGCCCGTTGACAGACAACCTGGTCAAGGACCAGCAGCCACCGCACAGCCGCAGGTCTGGACGGCAGACATGCCGTGACAGCGCGGCACAACCAGCCGCCGCCAGAGCCAACCAGAAAGGGCCCAACGGCCACAAAAAGTACGCTTCTCTGTAACACAAAAGCTTCTGAATCGAAGAATCAGAATACTAAGGAAAATAGCACAAATAAGAAAAAAAAAAAAAAACCTCTGAAAACAAAGATAAATTTGTATTTAAGTGAAATCTCAGATTCTTAACAGAGAAGTAAACTAAGCATTTTAACCTAAGGAGGTAGAAAAAAATCTTATGTGAAGGGAAAAAAGACAACAACAACAAAAATACCCCACAAAAGTAGTTTAAATCTTTCAATGAAACTGAATTTCAAAATTAGGGTCCTCTTGGGCCCAATGCAAAAGCCTAGTGGCTCAATCACTTTGCATGTGCCAAGATCCCATATGGGCTTTGGTTCCAGTCCCGGCTGCTCCACTTCCCTTCCAGCTCCCTACTTGTGACCTGGGAAAGCAATGGAGAACAGTCCAAAACCTTGGGATCATGCACTCGTGTGAGAAACCAGGAAGAAGCTGCTGGCTCCTGGCTTCAGACTGGCTCAGCTCAGCCATTGTGGCCACCTGGGGAGAGAACTTGAGGACGGAAGATCTTCCTCTATTTCCTCCTCCTGTAGATCTTCCTTTCCAGCAAAAATAAATATAAAATAAATCTTTTTTTTTTTTTTTTTTTACAAAATTAGTCCTCGAACAAGAAATTAAATATGAATAAGCCACTGAAAGAAATGTATCAGTACTCCATTTCACACACAAGGATAGCACGGCTTGGGGCTGGAATTGTGGCACAGCAAGCTGCTGGGACCCCGAGCTGCAGCCGCTCCGCTCCCCATCGGGCTCCCTGCAGACGCGCCTGGGAAGGCAGCAGAGGACAGCTCCAGCGCAGCCCCTGGAAAGTAAGCCAGTCCACCTACACCATTCAAACAAAGGAAGTAGGAATGCAGAAATTGGGTGTGAAGAGCCATAGCTCAGCAAGGCTAAACGACTGGCCAAGGTCATGATCACTGAGTTAGAAAACGGAAAAACACTTGAACCTGAGTCAAGAGGACAGTCTGGTCTACTCAGGAAGTACTGGGCACTCAAGGGGCACTACAAGACGACACCTGCCCCAAGGTGCATGCTGTTGGCACCAGGGAATGACCCCCTATGCCCACAGCACTCTGGGACTCTGCCAGGACTCTGAGGCCTGTGGTAAGCCTGGTCTTGGTGGGGCCTACAAAGGCACTGGCACAGACTCAGTAACACCCGACCAGGGACCAGCAGCTGAACACGTTGTCTGCAAGTGAACCCTGCTGGCTCCAGCACCAAGCCACATGCTCTGCACGGGTCAGTCTGATCAGCCTGAGCGCGTGCCAGCAGAAGCACAAGGGCTGCCTTTCCAGGCCCTGCCCAGACGTACATCAGCTTGGAAATCCACCTGAGGCACCTTCCAACCACTGCCTACAGGTGTGGCCAGTACATGTTACCAACATGCAAATCAGTCCAGGTCCAACACTCATCAAGCCGACTCGGAGGTCACCTCTCCATCACACCACGGAACTCCACGCTGCACAGACGCACAGCAGCGCCGTGGCCCCCAACCTGCTTCACTGTGAGCATCCTTTGCCTGGGCTGCAGCTCGGCGTCTTCCCTTCACACAGTGGTACGCAGGTCACCACTGCCCTATAGACACGCCACACTGTGCTCCCACCAACACTCCAGTGCTTTGACATTTGGATCTGACAGAAGAGCCGGTTCATGTCCAATGCGCCCAAAGGGCAGAAAGGTGAGGAAGAGACTGGTAACTGGTTCCACCAGCCCTGACTGTTCCCGGTCAGACTCCCTCGGTCAGGAGCAGCCTGCTCAGAGCACTGTGCCCTCCGAGCACCCCACTCCACGGGGCCTGCTGGGGTGGGGGGGGCGAAGAGCAGGGGGCTGTCCTGAGCAGACCTGAGGGTACCCTCAGCATCGAACCACTTCTACCAGCTAGCCGGTGCGGCCAGGGGATTGGCTGGATCCTGTCACAAATGAATGAAGGTTACTGTCCCTCCAGGCCGGGTAAGAGGATGAAGGACAAACCAAGGTCACACTGCACTTTCTCTCACCCCACCACTTCAGCTCAGAGCTGAGCCCCATGCAGCATTTGGTCACAGGACAGTCAACAGAGCAGCCCCCACAAGCCACGTCCTCTTTGAGGAAAATAAATCTAAAGATATTGAAGCTTGGGGAGGGGTTGAGGATTTCCGACAACTCACAGGCCATTTCTACTCCAAGACTCAAAGGCTACAGAAACCCGGGCCACGGGTTTAGATGCAGGATTAGGTCTGCAAGAACAAAGCTTCCCGGTTGGGGCCTTTAGGGGCATGCCCCAGCGACACGCTATCTTCATTCCCCACCACAAGACCCTGACGAAGAACTCTGCTCAAACTCTCCCACCCCACCCCCCATACCCTGACTCCCCCAACACACTCCAGACTCAGGCACACCACAGGGTCCATCACAGCCCACCCGGCCCCTACTCCTCAACCTCCCTACCTCTGGCCAATACCACCGCACTGCCCATCCCAAGGCTGGCCCCATCCAGGCTACACACACAGCTACAAAGTCCTCCCCCCATCACACACGAAGCACAGGGCTGCCAAGATACTGCCCAGGAGCCACAGTTGAATGCTCCTCCTCACCCTGCTCCCTTGAGGGCCTGTTGATAAACACCTCCCCACTCTCAGGCTCAGTTCAGGCTGGCAATTCCTAAGACTGTCTCCATTCAGCAGTCATCTCCTACGGGCAGCAGGCTGGGGGCACTTTCATACTCTACTCTGCCCCAGGTCCCAGTCCCACTTGGCAGACAAAGAAACAGGCCCGACGGGGGAAGCCCATTTCCCAGGTTCCACAGTAAAGGAGCCCAGGTGGCTAAGCCACAGTCTCCCCACACGCCACCGCAACACCTACCCTGCTCCTTTCAGGACCCTGGACACCTGCTCTCCAAGAGCAGGAGGGACAGAGCCAGGAGCAGCAGTGGGGGTCCAATGCGCACCAGCTGGAAACCATGCCTGCACTGGCATCAACCCTGGAGGCAGGAAGCACAGAAGGGCTCCCAGGACCCACCCGGGGAAAGGGCCCAGCTGCTGTGGGTGTCCGAGCTCCTGGCGCTGAGGGCACTCGCCGGCTCCCTGCTCCGAGTTGTCCTTAGCAGGCAGCACAGAGTTTGGCACACACTATCCAGCAGAGCTCGCCTACTCCAATCCCCAGGCCCTGGGACACTGGCTACAGGAACCAGGCATAGGGCTGCTGAGAGAGCTGGCTGCCTCAGTCCTCTGAATTAACACTCAAAACCCCAGCCCTTGGTCACTCAGCTCGGAAGTGCTGGAACCTGGCTCCAACACTTGCCAAGGTGTCTGCTGATGCCTGTCCATCATAAGGAACAGCAGGGCAGGGGCAAGGCACCGCTGACTCTCCTGGTCAACTCCCCACAGAAGGAGCTCGAAGCTAACAACAGTACCCCAAGGGGCCAGAGCTGCTCTGGGTACTTGTCCTTCCCAACTGGCTGATGAAATACCACCCATGTGCTTCAACGTGTGCCATTTCTACAGCTGCCGCACCTGCTCGCCAGCTGTGATCTCCTGAAAAATCTAGAAGGGAAAGTTGCAGCCCCGAGGCCTAAAGGCTGAAGGAACTAAGCAACTGCACACTGCCGTCACCACCAAGGGCCAGGAAGCCACGCAGCCTCCAGACCAAGTCCAATGCACCAGGAAGAAACGCCAGCAGCAAAGAAAGGGGCGTGCGACACTCACCAACTTCCTGGGTGCTGGCAGAGCTCTGAGTGAAGGAGGTCACATTTCTGCAGTGGCATCAGCTGCCAGGACACACTGTAACTGACAAAAATGCCAAGCTAGGCTTGGCAACCTGGGCGTCTCCCCGCCATGGCCCTGGCATCCCCACAGCGGCCTTCACCCCAGGGGCTACCTGGAAACCCCGGGAACAGAGAGCTGCTGTTTTTCGGACAGCCTGCAATGACTACCGCAAGCCTCAAAGACTAACTGGGAAAGCACACACTCAAAAATGACCTCAACAGGGGACTTCCAGGCTCAGAAACACTACCCAGGGGACGCACACAGGCAACCCACAGACACAGACCCCAGTCCCGGTTGCTCCGTCCCTTGCTGATGGCCAGAGAAAACCAGGAGATGACACAAGTGCGTGGGCCCCTCACATCCATGTGGAGACCAGAAAGAAGTCCTGGCTTAAGTCAGGCTCAGCCCCGGCTACTGTGGCCACATCAATGGGGAGCCAGAGGATGCAGGACCTCTCTGAAACTCTCACAATTATGTATATAAATAATAGCAATAATAAAAAGCTTCTAGGGTCCAGCATGATGGCCTAATAGCTACATCCTTGCCTTGCACACACTGGGATCCCATATGGTGCTGGTTCATGTGCTGGCTGCCTCACTCCTCATCCAGCTCCCTGCCTGTACCCTGGGAGAGCCTTGGGACCCTGCACCCACATGGGAGACCCAGAAGAAGCTCTTGCCTCCTGGCTTCAGATCAGCTCAGCTACAGCCATTGCAGCCACTGAGGAGGGAACCAGAGAACAAAGATCTTTCTGTCTCTCCTTCTCTCTGTAAATCTGCCTCTCCAATTAAAAAAAACAACAACAAAAATCTTTTAAAAAGCTCATAACAATATTAGCCATAAGCTGATAAATCTTTGAAAAACTTAGAACTCCTACAAAAACATTACTCAACCTCAAGAGCTTGCACTGCATACACCATTATGCACAAACTGCGCCCTTTTCCACAGAAATTTGACAACCTTACCAAAATTATGTAATATCCCAAAATGCCCAATAACCAAATGTCCACCAGTTAGAGTCAGCATAAACCCAAGCATATTCACAAAACACCATCCAGTTGCTAAAATAGCGATGTCATCCATCTGTGTGTGCTGTGACAGAACGCTCCAGACATCGGCCACCAGGTCCCATGAACACAAATATGTGTATGTGGAAAACGTGGTTCTTTTTCTGGGAGGAATCACAAAACAGTTTCCCCACAGAGGGACTGGGCACAAGCCTGTACCTTATACTTTTTCTACACAGCCTGAATTTTCCAATTAGCTATGTTTACAAAGTCTACTGGGAATACAGGGCCACAGGAGCCCTTTTGCTCTTGTCTCTATACGCCTGCGTATTTGTCAAGCCCTAATAAACAGTACAGAAAACGGTTATGACATGTTTGGAAAGCAAGTTCCACTTCTGCTGCCTCAGACACCCACCTCCAGGAGGCCGCATTTCCGTGGCCCTGCAGGGTCTGGAAGGACGGGCACAGTGGGCAGGACCTGAGGGGGCAGGCCAGGAGCGCCCTGGCCCTATGCAGCTTGCTCTGCCTTGGTTTCCTGAGCACGTGCATCTTTTATATTTCCATTTCTATCAATGGAAAACCACCAGAAGATTCCCCATAGCGTCTAAGAACCAGCTCTGCTCTCCCCAGCCCTTTCCCAACATTTGGCCCCGGACAGGGCCCTCCCAAGGAGGCCTGCAACAGAGCTGCTCTGTAAGCTCTGGACTGCACGCAAACACCCCCTGCTGAGACACCGCACTGTGTACAGTGCTCTCCCAGCAGGTCCTGCAGCCACCCACCCCAAGGCCCTGGACAAAGACAGGAACCCAAGGCATGCTGGGAACGCCGGCTCAGTCCTTGCCCTTCTCGCGGCCAGCTGGGACTTGCTCCGTGTCCATGTTCCAGGGACCTCTGTCCTCTGGAAAGCAGACTGACCCACGAACTGTCCTGGGGGCCACACAATTCTCATTTCAATACAGAAACACATTCTTACTATTCCAGGTTCACACTAAGATTCTCCCAGAACGCCTTTCCCTGACCCCCATAGCCGGCCTGAACTGGGCTTGCCTTCTCAGGGGAGTCGAGGCCCCTCTAACACAGGAGCGCTGTCTACCCACGCGGCTCTCAGGATGCCCACTGTGCACACGGCAAGAGACAGGAATCAATGTTCTGCCTCCTGCTACCTCCCTCCCTCCACCAAGGGAAAAGACTCCACATATAAAACCCTTATATATGGCGTCTCTTGACAGAAGACTATTTAAACAGAAGCTGAACTATACATACGGTGGGTATTCTTCAGCCTTAAAAAGGGGCAGTCATTTAGTGGTGCATCAAGCAAAGGCACGGCCTGTAACACCAGCACAGCCGAATGGGCAGCGCCTGAGTGCGGACTGCTCCACTTGCCATCCAGCTCCCCTAACGGCCTGGAAGAAGCAGCGAAGACCAGGTGTGTGAGCCCCTGCACACAGGGGGAGACCAAAAGGAACTGCTGGTTTCTGGCTCGCTGCAGCCACTGGGAGTGAACCGGTCCACAGAAGAGCTCTGTCTCGTCCTGTAACTCTTTCAAATTTAGCCGTGCTGTAGCACAGCAAGTTAAGACTCCACTTGTGAGGCCAGCATCCCACAAGGGAACCAATGTGAATCCCAACTGCTCCACTTCCGATCCAGCTCCCTGCTAATGCACCTGGGAAGGCAAAGGGAGATCCCTTGAAACCTACAATAGCATGTCCAGAAGGACTGCCAGGCTCCTGCCTTCTGCCTCACTCAACCCCTGCACTTACAGGGATTTGGGGAGTGAACCAGCAGACAGGAAACCTGTGTGTATGTCTCTTTCTGTGTAACTTTCTAAATAAATAGGGAAATCTTAAAAAAAAAGCAGCAGCTGTGTTTACCAATTCTGAAAGGTGCTCTGAAGAAAAGCAATAGGGCCAGGGAAGCGCCACCAAGAGCACCAGGATAAGGCTCTCCAAGCCGCTCTAGGAAGCAGCTTGTACTCTCAGCACTGCACCGAGTCTCTGAGCAATGCCAATGGGGTGCCACCCCTCCACATTCCCGAACCAGGAAGCATTTGAGACAAGAGGCTTGTCCAGACTCGGGTGGTCATCAGCACTTGGGGACTCGTGAAGAAAGTGACCTGAGGCCAAGTTGCTGACAAGCGCCCACATTACGTGTAAGCGACTGGGAATTCCACTGGGGCGGAAGCAACCAGCAAGGCGCACAAAGACCCAGGGGGCCAGGCCAACCAGGTCCAGTCCCAGGGTGAAACGAATCATGGCCTATCACACATTCACGCGCAACCTGAGTGTGAGGGCTCGGAGGGGGGACCCCACAACACATGGCTACCCCCAGAGGAAAAGCAAACCACCAACTGTGCCTGATAGAGTACTGCTCCAGCACTGCAAACACACGTCAGAATCTTCCCTGTTATCTCCTCCAGGGAGAGATTACACACAATCCATATTTTATTTTCATATTTATTTCTTCTGATTCCCCCCTCCCAGGGAAAACACTACTTGTTTCAACAAGGAAAATGGACTTAAAGGACCTTTCACCACATTGGTCAATAACGGTGTGTTAACGGGGTGCTCAGGACGATGCCCTGAACCCCGCTCTGCAGCACCCAACAGGAAGACCCATGGAGTTCTTGGGACAGAGGCAGACAGACACGGCCCTGAGCTCCTGGCTGGCTACAGAGCCGAACAGAAGGAAGTCAGGAAGAGAATGTGGGAAGCCGCTGGAGGCCTCCTGCTGCACACAGCACCTCACCCGCACCCCCAGCACCCCCAGCTCGGGCAACGGCTCACAGGGAAAACCAAGCCGCCTGTGGCAGAGAACAAAGCTCAGCCCAGACTCGGGGCTCAAGTCACCAAGCCCAGGACTAACAGTCCTTCACAGTCACCCCAGACACCTCACCACCTCTTCTTTTCTCATTGCCCTACCTGCAGGCTGCGCCCTAGTGTGCCTCTCAGACCCCAGACTCCCCTAGACCAGCGAAGGCCCACAAAAAAAAGAGCTTCAGATCTCAGAGCCAACAGATGTCTCTTGTGGCAACTATTCCTTTCCCGAGAGGAAAGGCATTGTTTTTAAATCCAGCAGCGAAAAGCCCTACTTAATATCTGCCTGCCCATAATAAGATATATATAGAGAGATAGATGGAGGAGCAGTTCATTATCTAATTTAGAAATCCACGCTCTGGCCCACCTAGCCTGCTCTTGTTCGAAATAGAAACCGACACGGCACCGATCAATCAATCGATTGAAAGTGGTGGAATGACGAGACAACGCAACCAGCACACAGCCACTAGCAGCACGAGGCGGGACGTTGTGCAAAGCAAAATGAGAAAAAGAAGCCCCCGCCAAGTACTGCAGAGGATAACAATCCTTTAAGCAACAGGGAACTGGAATTCACCAGGGGCTAGGTAGGGAGGGGTGAACAGGCCAAGAGAAAGGCTTCGCAAAAAAAAATAATAATAATCCCTCACAGGCAGGCCCAGAGCAGCCAGAGCCTGGCTGGACCAGTTCTTGTCCAGCCATTCCTGAAATTCCACTCACCAAGGGCCGACAGGTTCTTCCTTCCCCAGGCCTACTACTCCCAGGGGAATCCAGGCACGGCAGGCCCCACCACCCGCTGGCCCAAGGCCTAGGCAGCCTCCACAGGTAAACAAAGAATTTACTGGAAGGAGCAGCCCATGGTCTCCTTCCCCAAGCAGTCCCGGGCCAGACTGGCAGGAGGTGCATGAGGTCAGATGGGAAGAATTGGCCAAGGGGGCAGAAGGAAAAGCGAAAGAGTGACGTGAGGCCAGGGACCCAGAAAGCCAGGGCAAGCCAAACAAGTTCTCCCCCCACTGTCCAAGCACAAGGCCCCAGGGTGCTGCCCAATCCACAGCTGCCCGGGGGGGCCCAGACTGCAGCCTCCGAGTCCTCCCACCATGGTCTCTCAACAAACAGGAGAGAGCCAGATCTGGGTGAACTCCCCAGACTTTCGAACCATTTTGGGACATCCAGGCAGTGGGCTTTACAAGGATACCACAACCCAGGGCCAGGAGCTAGGAGACAGGACCCAGACACAGGGAAGCCACACCAACAGCACACTGCACCTTGCTCGGCACCTCCTGAGACTCCCGGGAGTCCCCAACACATACCCAAGGTCGCCCTAAATATTCCCATCACACAGACACAGGCTCAGACGTGTCCAAGCCGGCCCACTGAGGACTACAGCCCATCTCGGGGACACAGGAGACAGACACTCCTGCCCTTGGAAGCAGAGGCTCCCCAAAGAACTGTCCACCCCACAGGAAGAGCAGCTGCGCACCCTCCTCCCCACGCCTCTGCCTGTTGTCTGCAGGATGGCAACTGCTCCAGCCCTGCCTTCAACTGGACTTCAAGGGGCCAGGGATGGGGACCCAGGACCACACCCCCAGCTCTAAGCTTCAAAGGCTGTTTATCCCAGCCGCATCTCCCCCACAGAAGCCCCACATGGAAAAGGAGCCCCCAATTCTTTCTTCCTGACCCAGACCCGAGGCCAGGACCTGTGGCTTCCACGGCACTGCTTCCTTCCTTCCGTGGGTGGCACCGGTGACCAACATCCGTCCTCCTACCCGCGCAGCTCCATACAAGGCACAACTAGTGAGTGCCAGCTGTGTGCCCGATGGAAGACACAGAGCAGGATCTACACCTCCCCAACCCGCCCCCTCGGGGCGTTCCCCAGGGGCCCCCACCTGAGACTAGAGACCATGCTGCAAGCCACACCAAACACGGGGGAGGTGTGGAGATCTCAGCCAAAGTTTCACAGAGCCCTACAAGCCAAGGCTTCGAAAAGCTCCCAGGCAGCCATTTAGCAAATGACACACGCTCCTGAGAGCCGCCCCAGCCCCCCACTTGCTCCCCGCTGCTGCATGCCTTTACGGAGGGGGGCTGCGACCCCAGCTCCAGATTGAGAGAAAAGACATGGGGTGGGGGGTACCTTTGCATCCCACACAGGCCACCCGTCTGCACTGTGTGTGTGTGTGTGTGTGTGTGTGTGTGTGTGTGAGAGAGAGATCACTGGGAGAGGAGAAAGGGGGTTAAAAAGCCATCTGGCAGGCCCCGAGCAAGCGACATCCTGTTTATTAAACGTTTTTAGCAAGCGAGCATTAAGTGTTTTCAAAATAACCCTCTGGGCCCCGCAGTCGGGCCGAGGGCTGTCTGGGGCGGTCGCTGACCTCGCCCCCACCCCGGGCCCGCAAGGGTCCCCCAACTTGGGCGACGCGGCGGCTGCAGGGTTCAACCGGGGAACCGGGGCGCAGGCCCCCCAGTACCCCACCTCCCGCAGTGGGCAAGACGGGGCGACTCGGCCGCCGCCGGCCTCTCCCGGGCCTCGCGCGACGCCCAGGCCCCGCCGCGGCCTCGGGACCCACCCCGTCCGCCCGGCCGGCCGCGCGGCGCCATCACAACAATGGCGAGCGCGCCGGGGCCCCCCTCGGGCCGCGGCCCTCCTCCCTCCGCGCTCGCGGACAAAGCCCCGCCGGGCCGCGGAGACAAAGCCCGGCCGGGCCGCGCCGCCTCCATCTTAGCGCCGCCGCCGCCGCCATCCCGCCGCCCCCCACCGGCCCCGACCCGGCCCGCGCCGCCCCCCGCGCCCCCCGGCCCACCTGGTCTGGTTCCACGGGCGCGACGGGGCCGGGCGATGGCGGTCGGGCGGCGGAGGGGCGCGGGGGCGGCGGGATGGCGGCGGATTGCGCGGCGGCGGCGGCGGCGCGGCTTGTCGCTCGCTCGCTCGCTCGCTCGCTCCCACCCAGGCGCGCTCGTCGCTCGCTCTCTCGCTCGCTCGCTCGCAGGAGCCTCGGAGCCTGGATCTCGCCGCTCGCCTCCCTCTCGCGCTCGGCTCCCCGCCCCCCGCCTGCCGCCGCCCCCGCCTCCTCGGCCGCCTCCTCCCGCCGCCGCCGCCGTCGCCCGCCGCCCGCCGCCCGCAGCCGAGGCCCCCGCGCAGCGCCCCCTGCCGCGCCGCCCGGGAAGCGGCGGCCTCGGGGACCGGCCTGAGGAGGCGGGCGGGCGGGCCGGGCCGGGGACGGACCCGGGAGCGGGGGCAGGGGTCGCTGAGGAGCGGGCGGGGCGGGTGGACGGCTGGGCCGCGGCCGGAGAAGGGGGCAGGGAGGAGAGGCCGGCGCGAGGAAGGCCAGCGCGCCCGAGCCCGCCCCGCCCCCTCGCCGCCGCGGCGCCGCCTGCCCGGCGGTGTGCAGGGGAAGGAGGCGGAGGGCGTGCATTGTTCGAGTCCAAAGCAAGGTGCTTTAAGCGCCTGCTGTTATTGCAGGCAGAATTTCGGGTCGAAAGGCAAAACAAAAAGATCTAGAAACCCCCCCGTCGGTAGTCCCAGAGCTAAAAGGAGGAGAGAGTTCCTGAAGCCCCTTCTTCTAAACAAGTGCTTGGCCATTAAGGGGAAAAGATTTTTCTCTCTTTTTTTTTTTTCCGCAAAAGCAAAGACCAAAAGATAGAGAGGAGCTTTCGCCTGCCGTAGAAATCGCCTCCCACCCCTCTCGCGGTTCTGTGTCCAGGAGACTGGATCAGCTGCTGGTGCCGCTCTGGGTTAAGGGACTTGGTCGATGCCAGCCCTGGGGCAGGTGCACAGGTAAAGGGGTCCTGGGAGGGGGGCAAGAGCACCTCAGAGTGCTTGACCAAGGCCATATGGCTAGACCCTGCAGGAGCAATGCAAGAACATTCCAGAATTATTCTCAGTCTAAGAAAAAAAATCCAATTTGCCTGATTTACTCTCCATTTGCTCATTATGTATCTTCACAAGGATAGAATCCTGGCCTTCATTTTCCATCTTGTTCCTTGACCTTAATGTCATCACACGTAAGGCTGTCCAACCCAACTGGGACCCAGGTCGTTGGTCTGCTGGCAGCAAGACTCAAGCCAGTGCTCCGGGTAATGTAAACAGTGCAGGCTGAAGCTTAACCCACGGCTCTGTAATGCTGGCGCTTGGCATGGCCCAGTCCTAATGCCTGATGAATGTGTCACCTTACATGGCAAAGGGGACTTGGCAGATGTAACTCACTTAAAGGTCTTCTGATGGAGACATCATCCTGGACTGGTTGGTTGCATCCCTGGAATCCCAACATGGAGGCAGATGGAACAGAGTCAGAGCAGGAGTAATGAGGAAGTTAGCATTTTTTAAAAAGACTAAATATTTTTGTTGGAAAGAGAGATTCACAGAGAGAAGGAGAGACAGAAAGGTCTTCTGTCTGCTGGTTCACTCCCCAAGTAACCTCAACAGCCAGGGCTGAGCCAATCCAAAGTCAGGAGCCAGGAGTCTCTTCCGGTCTCCTACGTGTCTTGCATGGACACTGGTTCGTATCCCAGCTGCTCAGTTTCCCGTCCAGCTCCCTGTTTGTGGCCTGGGAAAGCAGTCGAGGATGGCCTAAGGCTTTGGGGCCCTGCACCCCTGTGGGAGACCCAGAAGAGGTTCCAGGTTCCCGGCTTTGGATCAGCACAGCACTGGCCGTTGCACTCACTTGGGGAGTGAATCATCAGATGGAAGATCTTCCTCTCTGTCTCTCCTCCTCTCTGTATGTCTGACTTTGTAATAAAAATAAATAAATCTTTTTTTAAAAAAAAAGGAGAGATGTATTTATTTATATTGGAAAGGCAGATTTACAGAGGAGAGACAGAAAGATCTTCTGTCTGCTGGTTCACTCCCCAGGTGGCCACAATGATCAGAGCTAAGCCAATCCAAAGCCAGGAGCCAGGAGTTTCTTTTGGGTCTCTCAGGCTGGTGCAGGGTCGCAAGGCTTTGGGCCACCTTCAGCTTCTTTCCCAGGCCACAAGCAGGGAGTTGGATGGGAAGCAGAGCTGCAGGCACCCATATGGGATCCGTGCGCATTCAAGGAAAGAACTTTAGCTAGGCCACGCCTCCAGGCCCTACATCTCTTCTTTTTAATGTATTTTTATTTGTTTGAAAGGTATAGCAACAGAGCCGGGGTGGGAGGGATCTTCTGTCCACTGGTTCACTCCCCAAATGGCCACCATAGCCAGGAATGGGCCAGGCTGGGCCAGGAGCCAGGGACTCCATCTAGGTCTCTGCTGTGTCAGGGGACAGGATACCTGTGGTGACAGCAGCTGCTTCCCAGGAGAATCGGCAGAAAGCAAGCTCAGAAGTGTCAGTAGGACTTGAACCCAAGTACTGCAATCAGGAGGCAGGCGTTCCAAGCGGCGGCCCACCCCAGAGCCCCGGATGACATTTCTACTAGGGAAATAGTGATACAAGACCCCAAACCAAGGAACACAGGCAACATCTGGGAGCTGGGGAATGCCCAAAATGGTTCCCCCTCTGTGCCCAGAGCTTCCAGAGAGAAGCCAGTGTCCCAAGACGGCGACAGTGGTGTTGGAGATGTGTCATGCTACCACAGCAACAGGATGAAGGGTTAGGTCCTAGAGACTCCTGCAGGCAGTACAGCTAGGTAAGGGTTAAGCGGTGGGGAGGGAGGCAGCAGGGGACAGGCCTGCTTCACCTGGAGCTCACTCCCCACTGTCGCTGTCCCGCAGCGATGGACTTGGTGCAGGGAGCCAACAATAACACGCGTGGACCCTGACTGATGGTCAAAAGCCGCAGTTTATTAGTGGCATCAGACTTTATACACTGAGGGCCATACAGGATAAGGGAGGAAGTATTGAGCTCATCAACAAAACCATCAATGCTTTTGTTTGGAACTCTTTTGTCTTGAATATTCCACCAGGTGTTCTCATATACATACTCTCCACTCAACTGTTCTTATGCAAATTATATCCAATCAGGTATACAAAAGGTAGCCATTTAATTATTCTCCAGTTATTATCCAACCAACTGTAATCCTGTGCTCACTGACCTTCTACGGTCACAATGTCCTCCTACACCCCACCTCTCTGGTCTTGGTGAGGAGGGCACTGAGTCCCCCTCAGATCAAAGCCCACCTGCTCACTCACAGAGGAGGACCTGCTCCATCTCCCATACTCCGGGGCTCAGCAGTCAGGTGCATCTGCATCTATTAAAACCAGCGCAAATGCATACCCCAGGGTCAGTGCTGGTGGAGCCTCCCGGCAGCAGAGCCAACCTCCGGGTGCCCTGGGGTTTGTACCTGTACAAACGGTGTGGGCCACCACCGTCTCGCCCAGTTTGTGGCACAGGCAGGGGCTGCCCATGTGGTGACTGAAAGGTGAATGCTTGAGACCGCCGCACTGGCTAACCCTCCACCTTCAAACAGCAGCATCCCAAATGGGTACTGGCCCATGTCCCTGCTGCTTCACTTCCCATCCAGCTCCCAGCTTGTGACGTGGGAAAGCAGGAGAGGATGGTCCAAAGCCCTGGGACCCTGCACCCACGTGGGAGACCCAAAAGCAGCTCCTGGCTTTGGATCGGCTCAGCTCTGTCGTTTGTGGTCACTTGGGGAGTGAACCAGCAGGTTGACAATCTTTCCCGCTCCATCTCTCCTTCTCTCTGTACATCCGCCTTTCCAGTAAAAATAAATAAATCTAAAAAGAAAGAAAAGTGGATGCCTCGCAGGCTGAAGATAAACACTCGGCTTCTGACCTTGCACCCCCAGAAATGTACCGATTTCTCCCCTCCCTGTCACCTTCCTGGTGACAAAGCAGCTACCTGTTAGTTATTTAAAAAGATGTAGAGTTCTAGTTCATAGGATATTACAATATTATTACGCGCAGCTAATTCCCACAACCTGGTTCTTTACTGTGAGCTGAAACACACCAGACGCAACGAGGTATCTTAGGAGGTTTATTCCAACGGGGCAGGAACGGGTAGAGGTGGTGAAAATCAGGAAAGAAGGGGAGAGAAGAGAAGGGAAAGAGAAGAGAGAGAGAGAGAGAGAGGAGAAACAGAGACCAGAGAAGGAGGGATAAGAGAGAGAGCCGCACCTGGGGGGCCTTTTTGTCTTCCAGGTGTAGGGGGTGGGGACTGGGAGGGATTGAGGCCAGGTCCCCAGGGGATTGGTGCCTGCAGGTGAATGCCTAGGGATGATTGGCGAGTGGGCGGAGTTGGGGAGGGGGCTGGAAGATTGGGGTGGGATTCAGGTGGAATGCCAGGTTACATCTGATTGGTGGACGGCTGGACCGGCGCGAACTTCATGAGCTGTGAGGAAGAAGGAATGGCGCCGGGTCCAGGGAAGGCTATTGGAATAACTCCTTACACTACCAACATGCTAAAAAAGAAAGCTGGTCCAGTGTATCCAATGCCTTAACTTTCCTTAGAAAGATCTTTTTTTATTTTAGAGGCAGATTTATAGGGAAAAGAGAGAGAGAGATCTTCTTTTGATGCTAGTTCACTCCCCCCCAATGGCAGCAGAGGTCCAAGCTAGACAACTCTGAAATCACGAGCCTGGAGCTCTTTCTGAATTTCTCATCTGGGTACAAGAACTAAAGGCACATGGATAAGAGGCTGGAAGGGTAGCGAAGCAGGCCCCAGAGCACAATGGCTCAGTGGCTAAATCCTCATCTTGCAAGCACTGGGATCCTCTGTGGGCACTGGTTCATGTTCTGGATGCTCCACTTCCCATCCAGCTCATTACTTGTGGCCAAGGAAAGCAGTCAGGGACAGCCCAAAGCCTTGGGACCCTGCACCTGTGTGGAAAACCTGGAAGAAGCTCCTGGCTCCTGGCTTCAGAACAGCTCAGCTCGGGCCATCATGGCCACTGGGGAGTAAGCCAGTGGCTGGAAGATCTTTTTCTCTCTGTCTCTCGTTCTCTCCAGAAATCTGATCTACTTTTGCAATAAAAATAAATAAATCTTTAAAGCAAAAATAAAGAAAAAACAGAGCAGCCAGAACACAAAGCAGCAGCAGCAGTGTAGGCATCCCATGTGGGCACCAGCTCAAGCCCCAGCTGCTCCAATTCTGATCCAGCTCCCTGCCCGGGCTGGGAAAGTCCTCGGGCCCTGCACTCACATGAAAGAGCCAGAAGGGGCTCCAGCTTCAGCCCTGGTCAGCAGATGGAAGATCTCTGTCTCTCCCTCCATCCCTGTGTAACTCTGCTTTCAAATAAAGAAATCTTGGCGGGGGAAAAAAAAGGACCAATGGTGTTTGGTGTTAGTGAAGGTTAAGGATGTCTGTCCAAGTCCTTCCAGAAACTCACACACAAACAGGGTGGGAAGAAGGAAGGAGAAAGCCAAGTATAGGGGCTGGGCCATGGTTCCTGGGGCCGCTCATCCCCAAGGGGCTGCCTGCCACCAAGGGAGAACAGGCAAAGAAATTATATCGGGACTAGCACATTGGCTCAACTGGTTGACCCTCCACCTCCAAGTACCAGCATCCTGTACGGGCGCTGGTTCATGTCCCGGCTGCTCCATTTCCCATCCAGCTCCCTGCTTGTAGCTTGGGAAAGCAGTTGAGAGCGGCCCAAAGCCTTGGGACCCTGCATCATTTGGGAGACCCAGAAAAGGCTCTGGGCGGTGACTTTGGAACAGCTCGGCTCAGGCCGTTGCAGCCACTTGGGATGTAAATCAGCAGACACAAAATCTTTCTCTCCTCTCTATAAATCTGCCTTTCTAATAAAACCAAATAATTCTTTTTTAAAAAGTTATATATTTAAAGACACTAACCATAGCCACTAGCCAGAGCTGGAATATGAACAGGATGCCAGGAATGAGGGAACCAAACGGGGAGGCTGGGAGAGCCAGTGGAAGAAGCCATGAGCCAGGGTTCGTTTCTTGTTTTTATTTTTTTCCTTTTTTTCAATCTCATGTGTTCATGTGTTTATTTATTAAAAAGGCAGAGATATAGAGACAAAGGGCTCTGCCAGCCCCCGGTTCACTGTCCCAATGGCCACAAAGGCCAGAACTGGGCCAGGTTGATGCCAAGATCCTGGAATTTCATCTCAGTCTCCCTCATGGGTGGCAGGGCCAAAGTGTTCAGTCTATCTTCTGCTGGCACAATAACAGGGACCTGCATCAAAAGTGGAGCAGCCAGGACTTGAACCAGCACCCCATGGAATGCCAGCACTATAGGTGACAGCTTAACCTACTGCTCAGTGCCCACTCCTGCTTTTGCAGGGGGGAGGTTGCTGAGACATGTGGGGGAGTGAATGAATGGATTTTGGGGGCATTCTCATGCTCTCTCTCTCAAAAAAAGTGGAACATTACAAAGATTCTGCACTCATACTGTCTGATGATGTTGCTTCTGATAACAAAACTTACCTGAGCGCTTGGATGACAAGTAATACTAAGAGCTGGCAGGTGAACAGGAAACAGTGCTACCCTCAAACGCATCCCCATCTCAGGGGGCATTTGAAATGAAACAACTAGTAAAAATGTGATTTACTGAGCTCCCCCACCTGCTTGATCTGCCTGACCCAGGCCTGAAATGGTTGTGAGCTTCGAACACCTGACCCTCTGGCCTGACGCTCCCTCCAGCCCCAGGCCTACCAGAGGACCTCAGGGCACACACTCTGCAGGAAATGGGAGGCCTTCTACTTGTCTTGCTGGATGTCTGCTTGAGCCGGCTTCCATGCTCTCTGCACCTGTTTTGTGCACAGCAGGTGCACTGATGAAAGGAGAAAACACAAAGCCCAGGCCTTCAGTTCAGAAAGCATGGTCATCTTCCTTCCAGGGGACAAAGGAATAACGTGCCGGGGGCACAATAATCCTAGCTGTAGAGACGAAGGGAGCCGTCTCTGTGGAGGCCATGAAGGAAAAGAAGAGTTTAAAACCAGTGAGACTGGGCAAGAACATTCCAGATGGAAGTATCAGCTTGAACAGAAACCTGGAGATGGGAGGATCTGGGCACCCGGGGAAGATTGCGGGCTGGCAGGTGGCTATTGGGAATGTGACCACATCCCCAGGAAATATGCATTCCAGTAGAAATGGAAGCCCGAAGGCAAAAGCCTGACTCGGTGCACCTGCTGGTGGAGCCCTGCACAGACCTGGGAGCTCACACCAGGGAGCTGTGAGAGGCCTGGGACACTCAGGTCCCATCACATGCCCAGGGACCACAATATCCTGGGGGATGAGGAGAGAGGGAAAGGAACAGATCTACAGCTCGGGGGCTTGGCCTGACAGAAATAAGCCCCACATTATGGACAGGTTGAGTTTGGGGAAGGAGGCGAAAGAGTTGCAGCTCTCCAAGGACGCTCCCAAATACGGAACAAGGATAGGAACACCAGGAAGGTATACATCACGCTCCCTTTCTGTGTCCAAGGAAGCCAGAGGCACAATTCCTGAATCCCACTCCCCTTTCCGCTGAGCCAGTTTTGGGGTCTCCTTCAGTGAGGAGCCCTGGAAGCCATTCCGGTTCGTAGAGCTGCTGGTGAGGAGTGGACAGAATAGAGGGTTTGATGTGGACAGAATAGAGGGTTTGATGTGAAGGGGTGTTAAAGAAGCAATGCCCCTAGCCTCATACCTCAGAAGCAAAATACCGCAAGAGATAACAGCTCATCAGTCTATCAAGAAAACAAAAGAACAACCAACTCACAGATTGGGAAAATGCATTTGTAGATCATAAGGCCAAGGATCCAGAGTTTATAAACAACTCTTACTGCCCTGCAAGCAAAAGCAGAGAACCCATAAGACACAGCCAAGGGCCCTAAACAGGCATTTTTTTTAAAGAAGACAGACAGTGAGCCCAGGAAAAGAGCAAATCAAAGCCATGAAGGGCTAGAGCGTCACACTCACCAGCATGGCCATCATGAAGAAGTGGACAAGTACAGATGTTGGAACACTCACATGTTGTTGCTGGGAATGGGACAGAGCACAGCTGCTCTGGGAACGTGCAGTGTCTTCTAATCAAGTTACACACAGACAAGCGTCTTACACCCCAACAGGCCTGTTGCCAGATGGACACCCCAAAGAACCAAACACAGGTGTTCAAACAAAACCTATTCTAAAAGGTTCCCAGCAGCCCCACTAAGGTGGGAACAACTGGAAGGACCAGTGGAGACACAGCACATGATGGGTCCATGCCGAAATATGACAGATCTCTAGAAGGAGTGGAGGGGCTACTGTTGTGGCGTAGCATGTAAAGCCACCACCTGCAATGCTGGCATCCCTTGTGGGTACCAGTTACTGTCCTGGCTGCTTCACTTCTGATCCAGCTCCCTGTTGATGGCCTGGGGAAAATATAACTCCAGTGGCTCATGGCTCTGACTTGGCCCAGGCCTGGCCATTGTGGCCATCTGGGGAGTGAACCAGTAGATGAACGATCCATGTTCCAACATGGATGATCCTGACAAGTGTTAGTTTAAAGGAAGGAGGGCAAACACAGAAGGCCACATGTTGTGTGACTCCACTTCTATGAAGGTCACAAACAAGCAAATCAGAAAACCATGGGGTGCTTGCCAGGGCTTGTGTGCAAAGGGGAACAAGAGTGACTGCTTAGTTGCAATGGAGTTTTCTTTTGGGGGTGATGACATGATTCTGGAACTGGATAGAAGTTTGGCTGTGGCTGTGCTAAATGTCACCAGATGGCAAGCTTTAAACTGGTCAAATGGAGTATTTTATGGTACACAGATATTATCACACACAATTAAAAATGACCAAAACAGCGTTCCTTCCAGGCCTTGGTCGTTTATGTCATCCTCAGCTTTTATCCATGTGTGTGTCTCGTCGAGAGTCCCAGCCCCCCCAGGTGGTAGTTGAAGGAAGACACACGAAGCCCTGCCTGTCTATCCATTTCCAAGATCCCCATTTGCCAGAGTCCAGGGCGGAATAGGAATGTGCCCTGTGTGGCATCACTTCCTGGGGCAGGAACCCTGAGTTGGGGCTGAGATATCCCCCAGTCTGGCAGGTTCCAGGCAGCCCAAAGGAAGGCACCAGACACTTGGGGTGTTTGCAGGCTGTTGGCTCCAAGATCCCACCTGGACATGACGTGAGCATTAGATGACATCATCATTCACGAATCCCTCGTCTCTGAAATGGTAGAGGCTGAATCAGCGAATCTAGAACTTGTTCAGGCTGGCATTGTGGCACAGCAAGTTAATGCAGCTTGCAGTGCCAGCCTCCCCTGTGAGCACAGGTTCAAGTCCTGGCTACTCAACTTCCAGTCCAGTCCTGGCCGGCACACCTGGGGAAGCAGTGGAAGATGGTCCAAGGGCCTGGGTCTCTGCCACCCAGCTGGAAGACCGGGATGGAATTCCTGGCTGTTGACTTCACCCCGACCCGATCTTGGCAGTTGTAGCCATTTGGGGAGTGAATTAGCTGATAGAAGATTTCTCTGTCTCTCCCTGTCCATAATGCTACCTTTCAAGTAAATAATTCATAGTTGGGGGAAAATAAACTTATTAGAATTCTTTCCCAAGTCTTAAGAGGACCCAGAGATTTTGATTTTTCTCTTTATATTTTTCAAGTTAGAAATTAAAACCAAGATCAAATTTAAATATTTATTACTTATTTTGATTTAAAATCATTGGTAAGGTGATGACACATGAACATAAATAGCACAGTTTGTGGAAAATGTTCCAAAACATCTTTTGTTAATTGAGAAAATTGTCATTGTTTTAAACTGTGGCAAATCTCTTTAACTTTGGGCTTAATAGAAAACAGCTGGCTTCTAACAGCTCCTTTTGAATTTAATCTATTGTGCTCTGTTGCTTTGGTGGAAATCTGTGAAGAAAATGCAACCTCACACAAATAGGCTGTTGGGAAGGGGATAAGAATTCCAATAGCCTTTCTAGAGAACTATGAAAATTACCATCAGATTCTCAATGTTTATGTACTAGCTATGCACTTGAAAGGTAACTCAATAGAGAGACCTTTCATCATCTGCTGCTTCACTGCCCGAATAACTTCAACATTCAGGCCCAAGCCAGAAGCCAAGAGCTCCATCCGGGTTCTCACACGGTGGCAGGGCCACATACCTGCCCCCTGAATGTTAGTTCTTGTTGGGGTGGCAAAAATGGCCACAAGCAGGGAGCTGGATAGGAAGTGGAGCAGCTGGAACTCGAACCGGCACCCATATGGGATACCAGCAGTAGCAGGTGGAGGATTAACCTGAAAAGCCCTGGATTTTTTAAGATTAAAGGAAAAAAGGGCCCAGCGGTGTGGACTAGTGGCTAAAGTCCTTGCCTTGAACGCTCAGGGATCCCATATGGGCGCCAGTTCTAATCCTGGCAGCTCCACTTCCCATCCAGCTCCCTGCTTGTGGCCTGGGAAAGCAGTCAAGGATGGTCCAAAGCTTTGGTACCGTGCACCCGCGTGGGAGACCCAGAAGAGGTTCCAGGTTCCTGGCATCGGATCGGCGCAGCACTGGCCATTGTGCTCACTTGGGGAGTGAATCATCGGACGGAAGATCTTCCTCTCTGTCTCTTCTCTCTGTACATCTGACTTTGTAATAAAAATAAATAAATCTTTAAAAAAAAGATTAAAAGAAAAAAAAATTTTTTTTTATTTCAAAGGCAAAGTTCCAGAGAGAGGGAGAGACAGAAAGATCTTCAATCTTCTGGTTCACTCCCCAGGTTGCTACAATGATCAGAGATGAACTGTCCAAAGCTAGCAGCCAGGACCTTCGATGGGTCTCCCACACGGCTGCTGGAGGCCCAAGGACTTCAGCCATCTTCTGCTGCTTTCTCAGGCCATAAGGAGGGAGCTGAGTTGGAGACAGAGCAGTCAGGACTCAAATCAGCACCCTTATGGAAGCTTAGTGTACTGTGCCATGGGCCAGCCCCCAGTAGATGTTTAACTAACACATGCTTTTACAATGTTATATAATTTGGAAACTATTGATTTAACTTTATACTATTTAAAAGTCACACTTGCTAATACAACTACCACTCTCAGAAAAAATATTTAATTATTGGGGAAATAGTCAATTTCATGGTAGCGAATAGAAGCTCCCCCAAATTTCTACTACAAATTTCAAATTTCCTGCCTGGCAACAAAAACTGCCTTTGCTTTCCTTGAATGCTTTTCATGATTTCTGTTTAGAAAAAAAAAAGTATTTCCTTTATGCCCCAGTCTGGATCATATGGCTTGCTGTTTCTTGGTAAAAATGGTGGCCTGGGGGGTGGCCTTTGGCACAGTGGGTTTAGCTTCTGCTGACGACACCAACATCCCATCCCGATTCGAGTCCCAGCTGCTCCACTGCTGACTCAGTTCCCTGCTAATGCACCTGGAAGAGCAGCAGCAGATGGCTCAAGTGCTTGGACCCCTGCCGTCTAGATGGCATTATTGGCTTGATTTTGACCTAGACCAACACCAGCTATTCTGCCTGTTTGGGGAATGAACCAATGGGTGGATGATCTCTGTGTGTGTGTTCCTCTTCCTCTCTGTCCATCAAATGAATACATGGATCTTTAAAATGATGGTCCATGCCCAAAACACCAGCTCAGCTGGCCACTCTATCACTAAGTACTTTCTTTGGGCTCGCCTGCTGTACAGGAGTCCTTCAACATCCACGGTGGAGCAGCTCCAGGATCCTCCTGTGCACGCACACGCACATGCACACACACACATACACACACCAGAGAGCAGGTTCCAGGGTGCCGAAGGACCCTATCGGAAAGTAGCTTAGTATTTGTGTGGCACTTGTGTGTAGCCTCTGGGGCACTCAGTCATTGCTCAATTATGTGCAGGACACATGACAGTGTCACTGCCACAGAAATACTTGTGGTCGTATTTTTTTTTTTTAGGGAAGAATAACAAAAGCAAAGGGCAGTGAGAGGTCAATGCAGACACAATATATGTATTTTTAAAGACTTTTGATCCACAGTTGGTTGAATCCACGGTCACAGAACCAAACACCATAGAAGGGGGCAGCCGTCTTCATGCATCCCCAACATCTTTTCTTCTCTTAGCAGCTGCACTTGAAAAATGCAAAATCTATGTACCCAGGGGTGGAGATTTTAATAGAATTGTTTTTCATGCCTCATCAAGGACAAGCCCATTGAAAACAGGTTTTTGTCTGTTCCACCAGAACTTGGCAATGAAGAACACAAAGGCAACCAGCTCAATTTGGTATCACAGCATTGACTCAGGCAACAGCATTTGCTGTTTTGTTTTTATAAAGATGTATTAATTTATTTAAAATATGGAGTTACAGAGAGAAATGAAGACAGACAACTTTCCTCTACTGGTTTACTCCCTAAATGGCCATGATGGCAGGGACTGGGCAAGGCTGGACAGCAGGCAGCAGCCAGGACCTTCCTTACGACCTTGTAAGAACTTGGGCCAGCCGTCCTCCATTGCCTCCTCAGGCCATTGGAAGGGAGCTGGCCCAGAAGCGGAGCAGCCAAGACTCCAGGTGATGGCTTACCCAGATGCACCACAACACTGGTCACTGGCACTCACTGTTTCCCCGTGGTCATGTCTCATGGTCAGTGCAGGTGTGAACACAGAGCCCATCGAGTTCGTCTGCTACTCCGAACCAGTTGTGATGCCTATGGGTCCCTGACAGGGGATCGGCAGACCATGCACTGATAGCTACTGGCCGGGCCTGGTGCCATGGCTCAGTGGCTAAACCCTCCTCCTGCAAACACAGGGATCCCATATGGGTGTCAGTTCGAGTCCCGGCTACTCCACCAGCCCCACTTGCTTTTGCCACCTCCCTCAGTCTTCAACGAGCTCTTCCCCTCTCATCCACCCCCACCCCAAGGCAGGAGATGGCCCCTGGATCTCTGCCTGCTTGGCCTGTGGGAAGTCATAGGTGCGCAGCACACTGTGTCCTGGGGGAACCCCCTGACAATGGTCTTAGCTCCCTGAGATTTCAGCTTGGCCTGATGACTGGCCATACAGGCAAGGGTAGTGGGCTGCATCCCAGTCTCTGTTCTCTGTTCTTGGATGAGCTGTGCTGGGATTTCCTTGATAAGCAAATCTGAGAAGTCAGGTGTGGTTCATGTTACCTGCCAGCCTACGTGGTATACGTGATCCACAACCTATCTGCCAGCCATTCATGTTGCACATGAACTGTGACTTGATTGGAGGGTCCGGAGAGATAGATGTGCCTTCTAGTCAATTACAGTGCCATTGTTGGGTGGGAGGACTATTGGGAGATGTCCCTCTGCCTTCTCTATTTTTCCTTTCTTTTATTCGCCTTGATTGGAAAGGTAGACATACAGAGAGGAGGAGAAACAGAGAGGAAGATCTTCCTTCCCATGATTCATTTCCCAAGTGACTTCAACAGCTGGTACTACACCAATCTAAAGCCAGGAGTCAGGAGCTCCTTCTGGGTTTCCCACATGGGTACGGGATACCAAGGTTTTGGGCCATTGTCAACTGCTTTCCCAGGCCACAAGCAGGGAGCTGGATGGAAAGTGGAGCATCTGGGACACGAACCAGCACCCTTATGGGATCCTGGCGCAGGTAAGGCGAGGACTTTAGCCACTAGGCTACCACACCAAGACTCGCTTCCCCATTTTCTTAATCTCTGTAAGCTTGTGCATGCTTTTCAATAAACAGACATGCTCCACAGCCTGTCTCTCGTGGTCCTTACTGCTGCTGAACACATCACCTAGGCACGCTCCACAGCCTGTCTCTCGTGGTCCTTACTGCTGAACACATCACCTCATGCTCTCAGTGGGTTCAGGAAATCGCCGAGAACCCTAACGCCTCCTCCACTTGTGTGATGCCTTCCCAAGCCTCCAGACTCTACTTGGGTACCCTCTTTCAAGAACACTTCCTGGTCTGATCCTGTGCAATAGCCCCGACTCTTCCACCTGAGGTATGGCAACCCACTTCCGGTTCCAGCTGCCCAAGCAGAGGCAGTGATGGCTATCATGGCCGCCTCCCTGCCACACTTGAGGGAGCGCTGGGGGAGCTGCTGGTTCTTGCCATTGGCTTGGTCTCCAGCGACAGCTGTTGAAGGCATTTGGAGGTCGAAGCAGCAGGTGGAAAACAGCTCTCAATAAATAAACAAATAAAAGCACAGCTCCACCAAGTGCAATGGTGCAGGATTTTTTTTTTTTTTTTTTTTTTTTTTTACAAAGCACAGTAATAACAGAAACAGCTAGCTAACAGTCAGCTTGGCTAACGGCTGTGACAAACAACCCCAGCATTTCAGCGGATGAGTCACAAAAAGGTGAATTTGTTTTCACCTCTCTCCCACACAGCACACCCAAGTCGTTCTTCCCGGTTGAGTTGTGTTCCAAGTGAAGCAGCAGGGGATTCTAGAAGCTTCCTCTTCTGGTTTTGTGACCGTGTCCAGCCGCCCAGAGGGCAAGGTAAATACGAAGTGCACACACCACTTCCGCCCACATTTTGTCAGCCAGAACCGTCTTGGTGCAGCCGCTCACGCTGCAGGAGGCTGGGAATCAGCGCTGTGTGGCCCAGAGCTGCATTGTTGGGGAAAGAAGGGCTTGATGAGCGTTGGCTTGCTCACTGAGGATCTACTGTGTCAGGTTGCACGCAGGTGCCTGCTCTGCCCTTATGTCAGCTCTCATCTGGAGTGTGGGAGACAGAGCCTAGCTAGCCAAGTCGTAGGAGGTGAGAGGCACAAGCTTAGAGAACTAATGGGGGGCCTGGTCGTCCCAACGCCAAAGCCTGTAGGTGACAAAGAAACAAACCTGCTTTGTCACTATCCCTTCCCCACCCCCACACAAAGTGCTCAGGTGAGGGAGGCATTGATTGAAGAGCTTTCACACTGATTCATTCAATGCTCTCCCAAGCCCAATGAGAAAGCCACTTTCACAATGAGTACCTTGGGCCTGGCAATGGCTCAGCCCGTAAAACTGTCACATACATCCCAGGGCTGACTTGAGCCTTGCTGCTCCACTTCCCGTCCAGTTCCCTGCTAATGCGCCTAGACGAGAAGAAGGCCCAAGTGCTTGGGTCCCTGCACCCACACGGAAGACCCGGGTGACACTCCTGGCTCCTGGCTTCAGCCTGGCCCAACCCTGGCTGTTATGCCCATCTGGGGAATGAGTCAAAGGATGGAAGATCTCTCTCTTTCTTTGTCACTCTTCTTTCAAATAAAGAAATCTAAAACACACGAACAAACAAACCAAAACAGATGAGCTTCTTGCCCCCTGAGGTGACAGGGCTTACTCAAGGCCCCAGTTCAGCACCTGCTGCAGCCTGGAACACAAGGCTGGGGTGACAGCTCTCCAGGCTGGCTGCCCCCCGCCCCCCAGACAGGCGAGGGCAGCTCTCTAGGCTGCCCCCCCCCACAGGCAAGGGCAGCTCTCCAGGCTGGCTGCCCCCCGCCCCCCAGACAGCCAACGGACATGGGATTAGATTCCCAGAGGTGACATGAGTGCCTGTCGAGATGGCGGGGGAAGGAAACTCCTCCTGTTTATCCTGATTCTTTCTTTTTTAAAATTTATTTTTATTGGAAATTCAGACATACAGAGAGGAAGAGAGATACAGATCTTCCATCTGCCGATTCACTCCTCACATGGCAGAAACGGCTGGAACTAAGCCTGTCCAAAGCCAGAAGCTCGGAGCCTCTTCCGGGTCTCCCATGCAGGTGTAGGGTCCCAAGGTTTTGGGCTATCCTCTGCTGCTTTCCCAGGCCACAGTAGGGAGCTGGAAGGGAAGTGGGGAGGCCGGGATACGAACTGGCGCCCATATGGGATCCTGGTGACGAAGGTGAAGATTTTAGCCACTAGGCTACTGCACCGGGCCCTATCTCGATTCTTAAAACTAGAAGGATATTAAACTCGACTAATACCTTCTGTCCAGTTTGGCCCTGGTGCCCTAGGTCATCCAAGGGTCACTCCATACAACGCCTATCAGTGAAACTTAGTCTCTCTCTTAAACAATACAAATATACACGGCAGATTCCACTTCCAGTGCTTGGATAAGTAGATCATCGCAGAACGTTTAGCTTTCACTAACCCAAATCTCAAAAAGAATTCACACAAACAGGGAGTGACTGACAGGACAGCCAGCCTAGACACCGCCCTCTTCCACGCATGCTCAGAACCGCCACGCCACGCTGCGGTGCGGAAGGCGGGGCACGTGGCCACACCCCTTATCCGCTCCCCGCCTTCCCGTCGTCCCGTTTGACAATGTCGCCTTGTGATCGGGCGAGCGGCGGTGCATCAAGAGACGCGATTGGGCAAAGCCGCCCACAGGGCAGCTTCAATTGGTCAAGGTGTTGAGAGGGGGTGGGCCCGGCGTGACGTCAGCGAGGCGGCGCAGCCGAGGCTCCTGGGAGAACGGGGTTGGGCAGGTGAACCCCCCATTCTCAGGGAGTCACGCAGGACCGTGGGTGGTGTTGAGAGGAGGGCCACAGGGTGTTGGAGTTATCAGGCAGGGCCCTCCTGGGGTGCCACCTGGGCAAACTGCAGCGCACTCTGATGTGTGGCGGACTGGGAAAAATGAAATCCACCGAGCCCCTCACCTTCAAGATGGGGTTTCCTCAGGGTGCAACGCCAAGAGGCTCCTGAAATGAAGCAGCGCCACTGAGAGGCAGGGTGACCCCAACACCTTGCTGACTCGGGGCTGTCTGGACAATACTCCCAAAAGATCTCGTTAAGAACATTCCAGACCTAAGGCGTTGGAAACACGGTCAGCAGGGGACCACCCCAAAATAACCCTGAACTTTTGACTTATGTCGGCCAAAGTGCTTCACTGTGTTCTTCAGAGCAGCGAGTAGCATCTGCTGTAACGTGAACAGTGTTACCAGTTGCCTGCTAAGGGCAACCCCGCCTCAGGTCAGGCCCTGGGCAAGAACCTGCCTTCATCCTTAACAGCAAGCCTCAGAGACAGATACTATAAGACTTACTTATTTGAAAAGCAAGAATTCCAGACCTTGCATCTGTAAGCATCTAAGCAGCCACAGCGGCCAGAGCTGGGCAAATCGGAAGGAGGAGCACATAGCTTCTTCCAGGTCTCACAGGTGGAGTGGGCGTTGGGACCTAGCTCAATCTAACCAGTCCCCAATCCCAGCCCACATTCATGCCTATGGGTGCCACAGCCTTGGCCACCTGGTCCACTCACAGCCCCGGCTCTTGTGCTTACCAGTGGGAACCACATAGCCTTACACCCCAGATATTGCACGTGCACTCTGCGTGGTGTGGCCTGCCCCAGTCTCGGTTCTTGCTGGCAGATGTTGCAGCCTAGCCCGGTCTGGCATGGCCTGTACTCTGTGCTGGCTCTTGTGCGTGCCAGCAGTCGTTGTGGCCTGTCCCAGCTGGGCCTGCCCGCAGACCTGGCCTACACACTTGCTGATGAATGTTACAGCCTTGCCTGGCCTGGCCCGGCCCCACTCTGGGCTGGGCTCCCCTGCAGAAGCTGCAGCCTAGCAGGCCCACACCAGCCCCAGAGCTCATGGGTGCCTCATCTGCCCTCAGTCCCAACCTTTGCATGTGTGCTGGTGGGTACTCCACCTGACCCGGCTCGGTCTCTTCCAAGTCCTGGCTTCCGTGAGTGTTGGTGAGTTCTGCAGTCCAGCCTAGCTCAGTGTGTCACCACCCCCAGCACTCACGTAAACCTCTGGGTTTATGTATGTATTTATTTAAATTTTATTTCTGATGATGTTTGCATATTTGATTAGGGTGCAGAGGGTCACATTCTCTTTTTTCCTTCCTGTATCTGAGGGAAAGGGGGAGGATAAGAGGAGAAGCCCCACCCAGCCTCCCACCCATCCCAGGGTCCCCGATGTGGGGCATGCTCTGAGGGATCTATTCCAGTGGTTTCGATAGTTCAACAGTTCTGAATTGCTGCTAATCTTGCCACTCCACGCATGATGAAATCTCTCCAGAATCCACTGGCTGACGCAGTCCACCGTAGAGTCTCCGTTTGCCCAGATTTTCACTGCCAACCGGTGGCTGGGGTAGTTAATCAATTTGTTCTGTCCTCCACCCTCTGTTCTGGTACCAGCTGTCCTCTGCAGGTTCCAATGTACCGCTGTGTCCTCCGTGTACAACTGGACATGCTGCCCACTGCTCCATCTAAGCCACCGAGGAGGCCTAGCTCTGACACATAGACTCCGTGGTCAGACCATGGAACCTGCAATTATCTCCATGGTTGGGATTCTGAGTCCGGCAATTCAGTTGGGGATCCCCAAATAAACCTCATCCTAGGTGATCCCAAACCTGATTCTTGTGTGCTCGCCAATACAGGGTCTGGCACAGTCCATGACCCCAATCAGCATATGACACAGTGGTAGTTGTAATTGCTGGGTCAGTTCTGTCTCCAGTCTTATCTCCTATGTAAACCAATGGGGGCTGCAGTCCAGCCGGATCCTGCGCACCGCACACTCGGCCCTCACACAAACCAGTGGGAGCTGCAGGATAGTTGCAGCGACCTGCAATAACCCCCACCAGGCCCACCCCCTGCCCTGGTTTGCGTGCTTGCCAGTAAGTATGGCAGATTGGTCCAGTCTGTCTCACATCCCATTCAGTTCTCATACATGTCAATGGGCACTGAAGCCTAGTTCATCCCTACCAACCCCACTTTCCAGTCCACACACATGCTGGCAGGTGCCACTCTCTGTTTAGCCATGCCTGCCCCTAGTCTTAGTTCTTGTGCTCACCGATGGGAGTGATAACCCAAGAGGGAGGTGCCCACTGTTTCCCTACTGAGAACACTCCAGTTGCTGTATCTTGGACTGACTGTGTGGTACTGGGATCTAGCCCTGCCAGACAGGCCCCCAGCCATAGCTTTCTTGTGGGCTGGTGTGTGGCAGTCAGCAATGTTCCGTGCTTACAAGCCCAGCTCAGGTCTCCTGTGTCGGCTGGGGCATCAGTCTGACCCATAAAGTTCTTCTGGCCTCTCCCCTCTAAACCACCAGGTGTCAGTCTCCTCACTTGCCTGCAAGTAGGAGTCCTTCCTCACCTGCAAGATACTCCCAGGACGGTCCTCCCTCCCCCATGTCCCCTTGCTCCTTTCCCTAATTAATTCACAATCTTTGTGCCCAGGAGTGCTTGGGTGCTCCAGCCCAGCCTTCAGAAACCTTCAGTGGGTGGTGTGCTGGTCCAGTGCTCTGTCTGCCCACCAGAGTCCCAAGCTCCTGGCGCATGTGCTGACCTGTGCCTTACCCCTCCACACACCTAGGATCCAGGCCCGTTGAAATTTCCAGGCCTGGTCCACCTGCACACCAGGGCAGTGTGCTGATATCACTGGGGCTCTCTGCTTCCCTCTCCTCACCTTGCCCAGGACCAAGCACATGGGAAAATACCCAGATTCGCCCCAGCTGCCAAGATGTGAGCGCCCAGGTCCCCACATGCCTACCAGTACTATGCCTCTAGCCTTGCCCTCACTCAAGCTTACATCCTTAGTCTCTCCTGGGCACCAGCTGCCTTCCTGGTCAGTGTACCTGACGCAGGAGCATGGCGGCGGGTCGTAGCCTCCCCTCCCACTGATGGAAGAGGTTTCTCTATCCTTCTCTTTGTAAGTCTGCCTTTCCAATAAAGATAAATAAATCAGAAAGAAAGAAAGAAGGAAACAAAGGAAGGAAGGCAGGAAGGAAGGAAAGAAAGAAAAAAAGAAAGAAACTGATTCTTGCCCAGCCCTGGGTCCCAACTTAATTAGGAGACTGACTGAGACATGGGTTTGTACCCATCCATTTGAGTAAAGACTGTACTTGAGTTAGATTGGACCGGAGCTATTAGGTTACATAACACAAAGCCATCCTGAAGAATTAAGCATGTGCGCGCACACACACACACACACACACAAGCCAAAAATTACAAACCAAAAATGTCCAGGCAGATGGGCAACTTCCTAAGGCGTTTCCAGTGATCTCTAATTTAAAGTTGTGTCAGCTCAGTCAAATATTCTCTAAACACATCTTGAAACTTGGTGATAAGTGTTTTGAAGCTGTTGGGAATTATTTGTTCTTTCTCTATGATTCTGTTGTTGTTGTTGAAGGCTACAGTAAAAATCCTAACAGAAATAAGAAACAAACTGGCAAGGAACCAAAATGCGCTTGTTGAACTGTAAAATATTGGAAGGCCAGGAGGAGGTGTGGCCAAAGGAACAGGTGTTTGGCCAAATGTGGCAAGTGCTGTGCAGTCACATGGATGTTACATGGTATTTTTAGCAGGTCTCTGTTGATGGCAGAAATATCAAAGCATTACTTATTTATTTTACCTTTATTTATTTGAGGGGGGAGAAAGAGAGAGAGAGACAGAGAGAGATAGAGAGGAAGAGAGAGAGATCAGGCATTACTGCCCACTGGTTTACTTCCCAAAGGCCCACAGCAGCCAGAACTGGGAGTGGACACTCCTGCCTATTTCTGTGTGGGTGGGAAGGACTGGGCCAGCGTGCCCTCACCGCTGCCTCCCAGGTCTGTACTGGCAGGAAGGTGGAGCTGGATTTGACTCCAGGCACCGTGGGCTGTGTGCTGTGGGCATCTGGACTAGCACTCTAGCCGCTGGGCTGAGCTGCTGCCCCATTGACATTTTGACTCTCCTAGTCGGCTTGTGAAGGAGGCTTTTGTGATTTAGTATGGGCAGGAATGACGGAGGGGAGATAACAGAGCCCAGCAAGCTTCGCCAGCAGAATAGTGAAGCAACAGCATGCTCCAAGTTCAGGCTCGCAGCCTGCGGCGGCAGCCCTTACATGTCCTTGTGCTGGGGGACTGGCTTGGTCATCCTCGGGGAGTCAGGTTCCCCTCATAGCTTTAGCAGATGATCAGTGAGAATAATGTCAAAGAATGTATCTGATGTGGCATAGCAGGGTAAGCCACAGCTTGTGTCACTGGCATCCCAAATCAGAGTGCTGGTCTGAGTTCTGGCTGCTGTACTTCCAATCCAGGTCCCTGCTAATGTGCTGGTGAAGGCAGGAATGATGGACCAAGCGTTGGGCTCCTGCCACCCGTGTGGGAGACCCAAGGGGAGTGCCTGACTCCTGGATTCAGCATTTGGGGGGGTGAAGCAGCAGCTGAGAGAGTCTCTCCATCTGCTCCTCTCTCTTTTTCTCTGTCATTCTGCCTGTCTAAATAAATACAATTTTTTGTTAAAAGGAGCTTCTATCTGAAAACTTGGAAATGAAATATTTTTAAAAATTTTAAAGATTCATTTTTATTTTTATTGGAAAGGCAGATATACAGAGAAGAGGAGAGACAGAGAGGAAGATCTTCTGTTTGATGATTCAGTCCCGAAGCAGCTGCAATGGCCAGAGCTGAGCCAATCTGAAGCCAGGAGCCAGGAGCCTGTCCAAGTCTCCCATGTGGGTGCAGGGTCCCAAGGCTTTGGGCCATCCTCGACTGCTTTCCCAGGCCACAAGCAGGGAGCTGGATGGGAAGTAGGGCTGCTGGGATTAGAACCGGCGCCCATGTGGGATCCTTGTGCACGCAAGATGAGAATTTTAGCCACTAGGCCACCGTGCCTGCTTGGTTTTGGCCATTGCGGCCATTTGGAAAGTGAACTAGTGGATAAGATCTCTCTCTCTCTCTAACTTCGCCTTTCCAATAAAAATAAATGCGACTTTTTTTTTAAAGAAATCATCTAGCCTAAGGATATTACAAAGAATTTAAGTAGCTTTTAGATCCATTTGTTAATAACACAAGAAGTGGACACCTTCTTAATGTTGACATCATGAAAGCTAAAACCTTTGCTCATCACAGTGCGGCACTAACCATTTCTGCTAAACTTTCTGAAAGAGAGACAGTCGGACATCATGCGTCTGACAGAGATCAACACCGCACGTCCTAACGGACAACCTGACGTCACGCAGTCAGAAGGTCCAGGTCCGACTCTCCACAGGCAGGAAGATGGCAACACAAGAGCATGCTCAATTATGCCGGCCTCGTCTGCAGTCCAGGCTACAGGAACCCAGGCCAGAGGACATCAGATGGAGTAATCCCTTGGGGAAACTTGCTGGGACACACCGTCATTTTCTCCAACAGGGTTCAAAGCGAGAAGGAAAGAGAAAAGAGATACAGGAAGGGGCAGCCCGCACAGACACCAGCAACACGCCAGTCCTTGTACAGCTGTTTCACTCTAACGGCAATAGCGAGTCCCGGGCACCACCTGCCGGCTGCTGACACACAGCTCCGCCCGCCGCTGCCTCCCTGGACAGGTGGAGCCATGGGCAGGGTCCGGACTTGTCCCTCAGCCTCTGACCCCACGCCCATCGCTGATCTGTTTACGGGACACAGGCGCCAAGCCAACAGCTTCCTAGAACCCGTACCCATGCCGAAGCTTATGTGGCCTCCTGATGCCAGGACGGACCCCCAGGCATACAGAGGGTGGGTTCCCCCTCCTTCGCCCCTCACTTCTGTCCTCAGCCCCCAGGCCCCTGCTAAGCTCTGTCCTGCCCAGGCTTTGCACCAGACGTAGGTATAGGTCAGCGCTGGTTGGTCTGTGCGCGTGGATGCATGCGCGGTGGCCTCTCCTCCCTAAAGCACTACACATGCTTCCCACTACAACAGGTCCTCTGCTGCTGGCTTCCAGCAGAGGCCACTGGGAAGGGTCTGGGGCAGGGAGAGCGAGCTTGGGCTGCAGGGACATGGGTCTCACAGCGCCTCTCCCTGCCTGCAACTCTCAGGAATCTTCTACATACACACAGTTGGGGTGTTATACCGATGCTGGTCAGAAGGTGGCGCACAGGCTCCGGAGCCAGTGCCTGTGCTAGGTGTACACCTGGCCTTAAGGGCTTTAAGGGACAGCTGCCCAAGCGCCCTGGGTGTTCCCAGCCAGAGCACAGACAGCACCTGTCACACACAGGAGCTTAGCTGCTGCTTATTGAACGACTTGGGTAAGATCCACCTGCACCTGACATGAGGTGTGCCAGGGCAGCCTGACCAAGAAGGTGCAGACCTGGGCTTGGTTGTCTTCTGGCTTTGCCCTCCCCTCCCACCGCCCTGGTCAAGTGGACATGCCCGGAGGGCACAGGTCTGGTGCTTGAGGGGGGAGTGGCACGGACCAAGCACAGGAGCCTCATCTTGATGGCCAGGGCGCTGACAGGGGTTGCAGGGTGTCCTTTGGGCCACCTTACTCCACCTGCAAATCAACCTGTGTGTCTCGTTGGAAGGGCATCAAGTCTGCGGTGACATGATGGCCAGGGCACCTCTAAGCTGTGACCTCACTTCATCCACATCGGGTTTGTCTGCAGTGTGTATGTGGGGCATTACAGAAACAGACCTGCCTCCTATGTGATGTCAGCCCAGTGGAGACAACCAGTGGGGCACCTCACACCTTCACCCACCCACTCCTCCATCCACCCATCCACCAAGTCACCCATCCACCCACCCGTCCACCCACCCACTTACCCACCTACCCATCCACCTCCATGTATCCACTAACCACCTACTCTTTATTTAAAAAAAAAATATTTATTTTTATTGGAAAGGCAGATATACAGAGAGGAGGAGAGACAGAGGAAGATCTTCCATCTGATGATTCACTCCCCAAGTGACTGCAAGGGTCAGAACTGAGCTGACCCAAAGCCAGGAGCCTGAAGCTTCTTCCACGGTTCCCACACGCAGGTGTGGCTTTGGGCCATCCTCGACTGCTTTCCCAAGCAGGGAGCTGGATGGGACGTGGAGCTGCCGGGACACGAACCAACACCCATATGGGATCCCAGAGTGTGCAAGGCGAGGACTTTAGCCACTAGGCTACTGTGCCGGGCCCTAATCACCCACCCTTCCATCATTCCAGCCAGCCAGCCATCTGTCCACCCTTCCATCCATCCACCCATTCACCCACCTGCCTGTCTTTTTACCCACCCACCCATCCATCCATCTATTCCAAAAATGTTCACTCAGTATTAGCTATATTCCAGGCACTGGGGCTACAGCAGAAAACAAAGCAGATAGACACCCCTGCCTGCACAGAGCCGACTTGCTGAAGGCGAGCCAGCAGGAGACAAAGGCACAGCTCAACAGTGAGTGACGGGCAAGGTGGGTCGGGGACAGGAGCACACGCTGCTTGGAAGGCCCACGTTGGAGCTGAGGCCGGGGGCGGGTGGGGACCTGAGAGGCAGCCAGCAAGCAGAATAGCTCCACGGTTGGGATTTTGAATCTTAGCATTTGAAGCTATTGTCTACCTCTGGTTGGTGACAAGCAGGAAGCATGTAAGAAGACAGAGGGGGCACACATGGGAGAGAAGAGGCTCGCCGGCTTTGAACTTGGACGAGACACGTCAGCACTGACTTCTGACCTGGGTGCACTTGAATTCTCCCTCCTGGCTTCGGTGCGGTGCCACATGGTTTGTAGCACACATGGCAGCCAGAGAACAACAGAAACATAGCCCCAAGGTCAAAGACTCAGAGGCAAGTCCTCGAAGGGCCATGCCCCCTGCGGCTGCCCCACAGAGGTCTCCCGGGGCACGCATGTCCCCAGCGCCTCAATCCTCCACCTCTCTCTGCACGCTGCCTCTGTACCTGCATCCCTCCTGCCCCTGTGACAGGCACGCCAGTCTGGCTGGATCCGCCCACTACGATAACCTCCTGTTTATTCACAACTGGACAGGCAGAAGAATGAGAGCAGTGTTGTGGTATCTGCCGGCATCCTCCAGGGACACTGGATTGAGCCCTGGCTGCTCCACTCCCCATCCCTCTCCCCGCAGTGTGCCTGGGAAAGCAGCGGAGAATGGTCCAAGCGCTAGAGCCCATGCGCGCACACACAGCAGACCCAGAAGAAGCTCCTGGCTTCAGTCAGGCACGGCCCTGGCCGTGGTGGCCACTTGAGGAGTGAACCAGAGGATGAAAGATCTCTGTCTCTCTCTATGTAACTGTGCCTTTCCAACATATTAATCTTTAAAGCAAAGAGAAAGAAGAGAGAGACACACACAAAGACATCTCCCACCTGCTTGTTCACATCTCAAATGCCTGTGATGGCCAGGGCTGTACCAGGGCAAAGCCGGGAACCTGGGACTCCACCCAGTCCCCCACACGGGTGCTGGGGACCCAGTAGTGTCACCCGCTGCCTCTGAGGGCACGCATTAGTAGGAAGCTGGAATCAGATCTGGGCCATGGGATGCTGGCACCCCAAGCTGTGGCTGCACTGCTCCCCCAATTGTTGCCCCTCTCATTTCAACTTGGTTACCTCAGTAAAGGCCAAAGAAGATCATTTTGACGACCTGGGGCCCCTGTACATCTCTTTGGGGGACAGGGTCCAGCTCACAGGCATCTGTAAGCCAGATCTGTAAAAGTAAGATAACCCAGAGGCCAGGAACGCACTAGCCCTCAGGCCCCGCGGGCCTGCATCGTTGTCCTTCTCCGAGCAAACAGGTTGCCCTCCACACCTGCTCAAGTGCCCTGCTGAGGTCAAGGTGGAGGAGGGACCAGGCCTTTCAGCAGCTCCCGCTTGGGCTTGCCAGGAGCAGGGGTGTCCCTCCGCATCACAACCCCAGCCAAGAATGACAGCTAGGCATCCACCCTCAGGTGGCCTAGGGGACCCCTTGTCTCATTGTGAGTAAATTGATGAGAAAACGCAGGTTCCACCTCGGTGTTGGGAGTGCCTGCAGTGACCATCTGTGCACACAGGAGGGCGCTCTGGGACAGAAACGAGGTGGAGAAAGGTCGGATTGCCAAGTCAGCAGCATGACTGATAACCATGCTATGTCCTTGTCCTCGCCACAATCACCTCACCCGGTCCTCACAGCAAAAGAGAGAGCCAGCTGCTGCCAAAGACCCTCACCCTTTACAGGCGTGGTCGAAGTGACCAAGTTAGAAGTTACAGCAGGGTCTGGCGCTGTGGCTTAGCAGCTGAAGTCCTCACCTTGAAAGCCACAGGGATCCCACATGGGCGCCAGTTCTAATCCCATCCAGCTCCCTGCTTGTGGCCTGGGAAAGCAGTCGAGGACGGCCCAAAGCCTTGGGACCCTGCACCTGCGTGGGAAACCTGGAAGAGCTCCTGGCTCCTGGCTTCAGATTGGCACAGCACCATCCGTTGCGGCTCACTTGGGGAGTGAATCATCGGACGGAAGATCTTCCTCTGTCTCTCCTCCTCTCTGTATATCTGACTTTGTAATGAAAATAAATAAATCTCCCTCCCCGTCAACCCTGGCCTAGCTGTCTGGCCCAGCCTTTCCACCCGGGTCCCTTCCAGGTGGCATCTTCCAGCTCAGCGAGGCTTTCCCAGGCCTGTGCAGGGGTCGGTGCGGGGTCTTGCCTGCACGCATGGCCTCTGCTTGGGGCTGGGTTGTGGGGAGGAGGACTCCAGCCCAGGGTCCTGTGCCAAACCCTGGCAGGGCTGCCAGGGCTATTAATACCTTGCTGAGTCGGCCTCTTGAGTTTGCATCACAAGACTGGGAGCCTGCGGACAGCTTCCCTGGGCACCCCACGGACCCCCATTCCTCCCACCTGCACTCCCTGGTCCAGTTGCTGTGTGGCTGGGAGTATGAGGCTGCACCTGGGTAAAGGAGAGACCACCTGTGTGTGTGTGGGGGGGAGTGTTCAACTCTGTCCATATCACAGGTGGGGACATTCAAGCCCACAAGGTCAAGTCACCTGTTGCTGGAGGAATGACACCAGGCGGGGAGCCCAGGTCTGTGAGCCCAGACCTTCTCTCAGGAGGGTGTCTGTAGGGTGTGCTGGAGTCAGTGCGTCCTGGGAGCTCCTGTGTCACTCTCCGCCTGCCCCGCCCCCAAGCCCACCCAGCCCTGCCTGAGTTTGATGGATGCCCAGCCCTTATCAGCCAGCCACACTTGTCCCTGCTGCCTGTGACAGGCAGCCTGTCCCCATCTCCAGCCCCATTATCAGGGGACACATTCCAACCGGGTCTCTCGTCACAAGAGTGGGGGTTCAAGCTGCCGCCTTCCGGCCCCATGGGGCGGGGTGGGCCTTGGCCAGCCGGAGGTCGCCCTGGACCTGGACCACAACGGCTGCTCACCCGCTCAGAGGAGGGGCATCCGCTTCTGGGGGAAACCAAGAGTCTCCTGCTTGTCTCTAGGAGCCAGGAAGCGGCTGGGGAAGGAGCCAGTGGCAGCCAAAGGCTGTAGGGGCCCCTGGGGAGACTTCCTCCCCTCCCCCGGCCCAGTATCCCATGGGTCCCCTGCTGTGGCCCAGCCCCCCATGGGTCCCCTGCTGTGGCCCAGCCCCCCCATGGGTCCCCTGCTGTGGCCAAGCCCCCATGGGTCCCCTGCTGTGGTCCAGCCTCCCATGGGTCCCCTGCTGTGGTCCAGCCTCCCATGGGTCCCCTGCTGTGGCCCAGCCTCCCATGGGTCCCCTGCTGTCTCAGGCACTTGGTGGCTCATGGGGTGGCCAGTGAAGGAAGAGATGACCCCAAACGCTCCCAATGAAGGCTGACAGCTTCGATGTTCTGGTTCAAGAGGAAGTCCAGGGCCCTGGGTGGAGGAAGGGGCTGCTGAGGGTTCCAGCCAGGCTGCCCAGGGCCAAGCTGTGAGAGGCCAGGAGCCTAAGCAGGCCTCTGTGACCCGTCCTCAATGCACAGGACACGGTTCTGCCCTGCACAGAAAGGTGTGGACAAGGCTGGGCTCTCAGCCTGCAGGGAACCCCCTATGGGACAGGAGCATGCTCACACACACACACACACACACACACACAGTCTTATACATACTGTGCACACTCACACACACTCATGGATCTGCTGGTTCACCCTCCAAATGGCTGCAACATCCCAGCTGGGCTGGTCTGGAGCTAGGAGCTGGGAGCTTCCTCTAGGCCTCCTTCATGTGTGCAGGTGCTCAAGGACGTGGGTGCCCTGCTCTGCTTTCCCAGGCACATTAGAGAGAGTTGGACTGCAGGTGGAGCAGCCAGGACTCAAAATGGTGCCCAGATGGATGTGAGCACTGTGGGCGGAGGCTGTGCCACAGCGCCAGTCACAAGGAAAAAAAAAATATATATATATATATGATTTATTTATTTATATTGAAAGATTTATTTTATTTTTATTGGAAAACAGAGAAGAGACAGAGAGGATGATCCTTCGTTTGCTGATTCACTCCTCAAGTCGCTGCAGTGGCTGGAGCTGAGCCGATCTGAAGCCAGGAGCCAGGATCCTCCTCCGGGTGTGCCACATGGGTGCAGGGTCCCAAGGTTTTGGGCCATCCTCAACTGCCTTCCCAGGCCACAAGCAGGGAGCTGGATGGGATGAGGGGCTGCCAGGACACGAACCAGCGCCCATATGGGATCCCAGTGTGTGCAAGGCGAGGACTTTAGCTGCTAGGCTATCGCACTGGGCCCTGGGAAATATATTTTTTAAAAAAAGAACTCAATTGATCAGAAAGGCTAGACACGCTGGAAACAAAGCCAAAGGAAGCCTTCTCTGAGAAAGCTGCAAACAGAGAGACAGGGAACCCGGGGGACAGCCGGGGATGTGTGGGGGACACCAGTGAGAACAGTGCCCAGGCGGGACCCCAGGTGGGACCCCAGGAGGACCAGAGCCTGTCGCCTCAGCCTCTTTTCAAGTCTGGGCGGCTCAGAGCCGCAGGGCTGCCCCGGGGCTGCGCCAGGGGACTGGCCTGAGCCAGACAGGATGGAGAGGTGGAAGCCAGGGCCCTGCGTTGTGTGGGAGCAGAACTGACAGCCATAAACACCCAGGCAGCATTTTGACAATGACAAGGAAAGCAGCCAGAACCACGCGCAGGCCGAGTCACCAGATACCAGACTGCCAAGGAACAAAACAAGGAGCCTCCACTCAGGAAAGCAGGACCAGACGAGTGAGGAAGTGTCAGAAGGGGAGGACAGATCACAGGAAAACATGAGGACGAGGACGCGGCAAGTCCAGACCGCTGAAGCTAACAGCATAAACAGACACTTCCTCCCTGTCTCCTTCACAGACAGAAAGCAGAGAGCAGGATAGAAATGTTTCAAAATATCTGAGAGGTGTAACAATCTTAATGTATACAAAGACCCTTCATCAATGAAATCAGGGCCAGTGTGGTGGCAGAGCAGGTCAAGCTTCTGTCTATATCCCACAGTCAAAGGTTTGAGTCCCAGCTTCTCCACTTCTGATTCAGGTTCTTGCTAACACATTTAGGAAAAAAAAATGCAGGCAGAAGACATGGTGATCTGATTCTCCAGGTTTTTGGTTTTTTTTTTCCCAGAAAGCACCTGGCCTCCTAGCTCACCAAACACACAGGTCAGCTCCAGGTGGTATACGGGCCTCACCAGCTCAGGTCAAGCTTCAGAACTGTGCAGAACAGATGGGAATTTCTGATCTTGTCAGAGGGAAAGATTTGCTAACCAAAACCCCTTGTTCCCCAAAAAGTAATAACCAAGAAACAAACAAAAAAATCCTTACATTTTATTCTACAAAAAATAGATTTTCCCCCTAAAGTTTAAATGAAAGTAAAAATGTGTGTACGTGAGGGGAGTGGTGCTGTGGCTTGATGGGCTAATCCTCCATCTGTAAGCGCCAGCATCCCATATGGGCCCTGGTTTGTGTCCTGGCTGCTCTGTGTCCCATCCAGCTCCCTGCTTGAGGCCTGGGAAGGCAGTCGAGGACGGCCCAAAGCCTTGGGACCCTGCACCCACATGGGAGACCCGGAAGAGCTCCTGGCTTAGGATCGGCTCAGTTCCAGCCATTGCGGCCGCTTAGGGAGTGAATCAGTGGACGGAAGATCTTCCTCTCTGTCGCTCCTCCTCTGTATACCTGCCTTTCCAATAAAAACAAATACATCTTTCAAAAAAAAGTATAAAGGATAGCAGTTTGTTTTTTTATGTTTTTTTTTGTTTGTTTTTTTAAGCAAATGGATGCTGAACTCAACATTCCAGGCTGACAGGAGCGCAGGAAGCCAGGTGGGCATGGTCAGCCTGCCCCTCCTGGACCTGGGTAGAGGTCGTGATAGGTGACATGGTGGATGTCCAGCATTCCTCTGAATCTGTATGCCAGGGGAACTTGTCAAGAAAGACTTATTTATTTAAAAGGCAAAGCCACAGACAGAGAGGCAGAGAGAGTTTCCATCTGCTGGTTCACCCTCCAAGTGCCTGCAATGGCCCCAGCCAGGCTGCTCCAAAGCCAAGAGCTTCTTCCAGGGTTTCCAGGTGGGTGCAGGGACTCCAGGCACCATCCTCCAGTGCTTTCCTTGGCACCTTGGCAGGGAGCTGGATCAGAAGTGGAGTACCTGGGATGCCGGGATCGTATATGCCCATGCTGGCTCTTCGTTTGAAAGGGAAGGGTGAGGTACAAAATCCTCCAGCCACTTTTTCACTCCTCAAATCCCGCTCGCCTCAGTTGCGAAAGCAGAGCCAAGCCAAGGTGGGGACCCAGAAACCCCACCAGGTCTCCCCTGTGGGTAGCAGGGACCCACACACTTGAGAGTTCCTGCACTGTGCATGAGCAGGGAGTCAGAGCCCAAGTGGAGCGGGGGTGACCAGCACCAGGTCCTCCCAGAGGGGATGTGGGTGCCCCAGACAGCAAGTACTTGGCCATGCAGACGCCACCCCACTGTGGCTCTCACCCAGTTCTCACAACCCCGGAAGGGACAGGATTTGCAGCATCGGAGGACCACCTGTTGGCTGCTGTGATGCAAATAGCTAGTTGTTGGTGTGAAGATTCGCGCAAGAGCAGAAAAGCAAAGTCACAAAGCGAGGCATGAAGCAGCCGTGTGGCTCCGAGTAGACCTGCAGCAGCATCTGGAAGCAATTACTGGAATATCTTTCCCTTTGGTGTCCCCACATGTTCTAATTTTTAAAACCATGAGAATGCTGTTATGTAACCAAAAGCACACACGAATCAGGAGATAGCTCATTTCTTAAAGCACTGCACCTTGCACTTCCAGTGTTTCTAGGTAGCGGTGCAGGGGAGCAGGTGGGAGCCGGGGAGCACCCCTGCCTTGGGTAAGGGCACCCTATGACTTGTATCCGTGTCCCTCTCTCCAAGGCCAGGTCCCCAAGCGTCCCTCTGGAAACCATAGGCTGAAGGCTCCAAGGAGGGCAAATTCAAGGATGGCGAATTGCAAAAGCTCCCTGTCCTGACCTGGGACCACAGGATGGAGTGGAGACCAAGCCCGTCCCAGGGTCCTCTGATTGCCTCTCTTGCCCCTGCTGAACACCCCTTTTCCATACTGAGCCTCAGGGCTCCAGTGCGGAGTGGAGCTCACAGGGCCCCCGAGCTTCCGCCAGGACCTGCAGCTGGGCTGCTGGTGGCAGGAACTTACTCAGAGCGGGTCTCCTGCTGGAAGCTTGGCCCTGGGGTCGCGAGATGGGACACAGCAACTGCAGCTGCACCTCCGTCACCAGGCTGGGCCCTGGGGACCACTGGCTCCAGGAGGAAGTCTTTCTTTTTTTTTTCTTCTTTCTTTCCTCCCTTCCTGCCTTCCTTCCTCCCTTCCTGCCTTCCTTCCTCCCTTCCTTCCTCCCTGCCTCCCTCCCTACCTCTCTCTCTTTTTTAAAGATGTATTTATTTGTCTGAAAGGCAAGAGTTACAGACAGGAAGAGTCAGATAGAGAAGAGGAAAGAGAGAGAACTTCCACTCTCTGGTTTGTAGCGCAAATGCTACAAAGACCAGGGCTAGGCCAGATGGGAGCCACGCCACGAGCCGGTGGTTTTCCTGGGTCTCCCAGGTGAGTGCAGGGGCCTGAGCACTTGGGTCACCCTCACTGCTTTTGCAGGGAGCTGCGACAGAAGTGGAGCAGCCAGGACTGAAACTGGTGCCCGTATGGGACACCCGCACTGCAGATGGGAGCTTTACTTGCTATGCCGCAGTGCTGGCCTCCTCCATGAGTGTTTTTGTTTGCTTGCTGTGATTAGAAAGGATGTTTCCTCTGCTGGTTCACCCCCCAATGCCCACAACAGCAGGGCCAAGTCACGGTGAGGCCAGGGGCCTGGACTTACCCCGGGGCCATGCTGCCTCCTGGGGTGCACCTTAGCAGGAAGCTGCAATTGGGGGATAGTGAAGACTTGAGCCCAGTCTCTCAGAAGTTTCTTATAGCTGTGCCCAGTGCTCGTCCCCTCCCATGCATACATGTCAGGACTGTCAGATAAAATACAGTAACCGTGAGTGCCAGATATGTGACTTTTTTTTTTTAGTGTAAGAATGTTTCCAAGGCTCGGCGGTGTGGCCTGGCGGCTAAGGTCCTCACTTGAACGCGCCAGGATCCCATATGGGCGCTGGTTCTAATCCCGGCAGCTCCACTTCCCATCCAGCTCCCTGCTTGTGGCCTGGGAAAGCAGTCGAGGACGGCCCAAAGCTTTGGGTCCCTGCACCTGCGTGGGAGACCTGGAAGAGGTTCCTGGCTCCTGGCTTCAGATTGGCGCAGCACCGGCCCGTTGCGGCTCACTTGGGGAGTGAATCATCGGATGGAAGATCCTTCTCTCTTTCTCTCCTCCTCTTTGTATATCCAGCTTTCCAATAATAATAAAATCTTAAAAAAAAAAAAAAAAAAAAAAAAAAGAATGTTTCTAGCACCACATCCTGTGAGTTTATCTGCTAAATCTGGCGTGGATATCGGAGTGCAGACAAGCTCACACACACATAGAACATGCAAGTGTGTGCACACTGATGCAAAGCACACACATGTTATCAGGATGGGTGTGGGTGCCTGCACACCACAGTGCCAACAGCATGTACATAAATGTGCCAGTGAGCAAGTGTGAATACATACGTGTTGTCGCGCGTGTCTGCGGGCACACACACACAGCCCCAGAGCTAGAAGTTCTGAGACCCTTGGCCTTTGGTCACACATCCGAGATCATTCATGAATTAATAACTAATTAACCACCATTGGATCTGTGCAGGACAGCCCCCTCACCACGCCATGTCCCAGGCGAGCAGCCCGGCTACGTGTGGGCTCCTGTGGGTTACATAAACAACGTGGGCCGAACAGCTGGCTGAACAGCTGTGTCTTCCTGGAGGCAGATGGCGGCAGATCTGGGAGCTCAGCGCTTCCTTTGGCTGAACCGGTCTCTTCCTGGCCCCTTCTGGGTGTTCCCTAGGCAGGGACAGGCTGGGGGGACATGGGGCATGGGGAGCTCTGCTTGAGGAAGCATGGCTGTGCAGATACCGGCACCTTCCCCGGAGTGCTCGGCCCATGCTGCTCACGGCCAGGGCGGCGGTCAGACATAACCAGGGCCCACGCAGGCACTGTCTGTTCCGGACCTGCCCCAGTTACACCCAGTGTGTTCAAACCACACCTCCATGCCAGGCTTGCTCTGCCAGCGGTGACTGCTAGCTGACTGCTCGGTGTATCGTCTGTCTTGTCCAGGGCTGCCCCAGTCAATGACCATGGCCTGGGTGGCTTCAGGAACTCCAAAGGAGGGTTTCTCCATGCCAGAAGTGCCAGCGGGGCTGGCTGCCCCTGAGGCTTCTCTCCCTAGTATGTGGTCCCCACTGTGGCTGTCCCTCCTCCTCTTACACAGGCCCCAGGCAGATTGCTTGGGGGCCCAGCAGAAAGGCCCTGTCTCCACACGCTTGCCAGGCGGAGTCCCTGGGAGCCATGCCTCCAGCAGGTGTGTGTCTGGGGGAGGTGGGAGGTGGATTCATCCCCTGCAACCACGATGGTGTTCCCACCTGGCACTCCTCCCAGGCGCCTTCATGGGACAGTGCCTGTCTTTCCCAAGGTTCCCAGCTTCCCACCCTTGATTTGAACAAATGAGAACTTTATGGGGGTGGGGGTGGGGCAAACAGGGACCCTCAGATACCCCAAGCCGGATGAGGAGTGAGATGCTCAGTGGAGGGGAGCAGGACAAGTGCAGGAGGAAGAATCAGGCCAGTTCACCACTTCTCTGCTCCTCTGTCTTTAGCCATGACCTTGAGCCAGTGTGTGCATGTTGTGGGGCACAGAGACAGGCTGGGGAAGGCCCTGGGGGCTTGGTGTGTGGTCTGGACACCCTTCAGGCTTCCCATCTGTGAAATGAGGCCACCTGACGGGAAGGTTCTAGGGGCCTCCAAGTGTACTCTTTGGCAGTTATTTTGGGAGCCAAGCCGGGAGGGGAATGGCAGCACAGTAGCTGGGGGCGGGGGCAGCACGGTGGATGCCATCACCCACCCAAGGCAGCATGATTGAGGCCAATGGCCCAGCCAGAGTTGCAGGGCTGGGGCCCTCGGAGCTTAGCAGAGGGGTCCTTTGCCAGTGACTGCAAGGTCTTCCCCGTTCCTTGGCTTGTGGCTACTCCCCTCCTCCTGAAGGTCAGCACTGTCATACTGCCACCTCCGGCTGCCCTCCTCCACCATGCTGAAGGAATCTAGCCACGCTTTGTCCTGCCCATGTGGACAGCCAGGCTCACCCCATTTTTGATTGGCAGCCTTCATTTCGCTTGCACGCACAGGCCCTCCATGCCACGTCCCTTCATCCATTTGGGGTTGTTCACAGAGGGCTTCATTCTGTCCACCACAGCACCCCTGCCTGTCACAGCTGCACTCCAGCCCTCGGGCGCTGGGCTGGCACCACCACCCAGTGGTTACCTGCAGCTCTGGAGCAGATGCGTAACAGGGTCCCCAACATGTAGTTGCCTGGCTCTTAGCTGATCCCCTGCACCCTGGCATTGCCTGGGCTTTGCTCCTGCTCTTTCTCGCTCTCTGTGTGCCTACACCCATCTCACACTTGACTCTGGTCCTGGGCTCACCCTTGAGAGTGCCCAGCTGGACTGGGCAGGTGCGACCCCACGTAGGGAGCTGCTCAGTCACCAGCCAGGGTGGGACGCAGTCAGCAGCAGCTGGGACAAAGGGGCAGAAGCTGGGCGAAGAGCCTCTTCTGTCCCGCCACATATACCCCAATGCTCCTTGCTCAGGGCAGGGAGAAGCCTCAAGTCTACACTCGTGGCAGCCCATGCCCTCCAGTATGGAAATGAATATGAAATGCCCTCAGCACGTGCCCTTCACCCTGAAATCCCACGTCTAGGAATATCCTCAGGAAGCCATTTGGACATGAGCCACGAACCCAGGAGCTGCAGGGCTGGGGCCTTGGAGTGTGTGTGTGCAGTCCTGGAAGAACTTGCTGCCAGGCCTTTGCCAGCAACTAAGGGGTCTTCCACAGCCAGGGAAAGTGGAGCGGCTTCCATGGATATCTGCCCATGGGGGACTCAGGAGAGGGGGTAGCAACAGGGAGAGAGGGTCTCTGTGGGCCTCTGGAGAGCAGACAGAGGTGGTAAGGTGCAGGAGCCCACGGTGGGGTAGGGCTGTGTTCCCGTTCCCTTGCATGTGTACGGCTCAGTGTGCCCCAGACCACGTCCCCAGGCTCACCCATCTCCATGGGCTTGCAGCACATGGGAGGGGGCAAGAGGCTCCCGGGTCGGGTCTGACCACGGCACCGCCACCTCTCAAGCAGAGGGCACCACCTGAGTTGTGAGATCTGAGATCCCAGCCCAAGTGCTGGTGCAGCCCCACCCATGGCTCCGCCCAAGGCCAGGCCCTGCTCCAGGACCAGCCTCTGCCCTTGACCCAACTTACAACTTTAGGGGCCGTAAAATGTCAGGGTCTGGCTCTGTGGAAGCCTTGTTGCTGCATGGTAACAGGGCAGAAGGTGGGAGGGCAAGACAGGAAACCTGTTACTATGAACTGTTGTTATAAACATGTTGGATATGGAGGACACCGAGCGCTCCATAGGTTGGCTTTCCCCCAGGTCTCTCCCGTGGCTGGCAAGGACCCTTGTATTGGCACTACTCCCGGCTGCCTCCCGGGGTCTGCATTAGCAGGAGCTGAGCAGCCATCACGCCCAGGTTCCCCCATGTGGGTTGTGACCATCTTACTCCCAAGACTGAATCTCCATCCCCCCAAGCTCTTTCATGTATTCATAGGGTCAGCGACCTCATGACCAAAACCCCTGCCACAAGGCCCCTGCCTGACCCTGTTGCCTTCCCATTCAGTCATCAGCCTGTGACTCTTGTGGGGGACACATTCAAACCTCAGCCGAGATGCCTGCACCCCTGCCCGGACCACTCTGACCCTCTGGCCTTGGGGTCCCTGCTCGGCCAGATCAGAATCCAGGGCAACCTCATGTATCCCCACTGTGGCCAGTGCCCCTCAAACTTTCTGGGCCCCTGGAGCTGGGACCTAAAGGACTTTTTTTCAGGTTTCATGGTGGTCTCTGAGCTCCCATTCTGTATTCTGGAAGGGGTGGTCAGGAGGTGATGGGCTGGGCGGGACGAGAGAGAAGACATGGGGGAGGTGGGAGAGAGTATGGAACAAGTTCAGGACAAGCTGTAGGCTCTGGAGACCCCTCGGCCAGGGCAGGGGCGGAGCAGAGTCCAGAGCGAGTCTGTCTGGTGGTGTGACAGCATGTGCACTGGAATGAGGAAGGGTGGGGGAGCCACCGAGCTGATGGAGGCGAGGTGGGTCCCGCAGGCCCCACCCAACATCCGGTCTAGGACAGGAACACGAGCCTGCTGCAGGACAGCCTCAGACAACCCAGGCAGCTGCAAGAGGCAGTGGGATGGAAGTTTCTGTTGAAGAAGACAAAGTTCAACCCTGCTCTGTGCTGGTTGATTCAGGAGCCCGGCCACAACCTGTGGTCAGCGGGTCCTATGGTTGACATCTGTTAGTCTTTCAGGGATGCATGGGTGCCCCTGCATAACAATGCTGAGAAATGGAGAGACTTGTGAGAGCCTCTGGTGGGAGGAGCTGGGATCCTGGGGGCACCTCCCTCAGAGGATTGATGCCTATCTCCAGGGACTGGGTTGGATCCAACAAGGTGTTGGTTGGAGCCAGTGCAGTGGCTAGGTGAGCTCATCCTCTTCCTGTAGGACCAGCATCCCATCTGGGCGTTGGTTCTAATCCCAGCAGCCCCGTTTCCCATCTAGCTCCAAGCTTGGCCTTCTCAGCTCGTTCACAGGCTCCCACCCTCCCTGGATGATTTCTTTCTCCCTTTTCTTCTCCCTCTCTGTCTTCTCTCGTGCACCTGTCCCGTGTTGCTGCCCATCACAAGCCCCTCACTACAGAAGCCAGTGCTGGCACAGTGCATCTGCTGGAATGATGGAGTACCTGGGCTTGGGCCTTTTGTCCCAGCAACAGAACTCAGCCCAAGGCGTGGGGGCATCTGTTTTGTTCTCTGTCCCCCGCCTGGCCCAGCTTCCAGTCCAGACACATCCCAGCCGGGTCACCTTAGAGGGCTGAACTCCATCTGCATGCCTCAGGCCCCTCACCTGCAAAACTGGGGTTCAGGTTGTCACAGTGACCCCAGGGGCTTCTCTCCATCCCCTGCAGTCAGCCTGGATTTCAGCTCTGATTTCTGAGAAAAACCTACAGACATCCCTCTCAGACCCAAATCCTTAACAAAATGTCTGACTCCCCAGTGGCGATTTAGTGCAGAATTCATGGGTTTTTCTGCCAGAAGCCAATCAGTGCCAATCGCCATAGTGAAACGGGGACACATGTGGCTTCCATCACTCAAGTGCATCCCCATGCCCACAGCACAGGTGCGCACACACGCAGGTGCACTGCCTCCTGCCCAGGCCTTCTGGAGCGGGGCAGTCTGCTGCTCCCCGTTCCCTTCTTGGGGTGTGCCCTTGCAGCTGCCTTCAGGGTATCTGTGCCCATGCCCGAGGCCTGGGGCTTTCTCCTCCCACACAGAGGACAGTGTAGTCAGGGTTATGAAGGGACATCAGAGGCTGAAAAGCGAGTCCATGGCACTCCACCCCCAACGCCTGGAGGAGTGAGAGCCTTCATCAGCCCCAAGCTGATAGCTGGTTCCTTCTCTGCCGGCAGGGTCAGCTACACCATGCTAACTGGAGTTCCATGGGGAGAGCACCCTGAGGAACACAGCAAGCCTCCAGAGGGAGGAATGCTCTGGGCTAGGAGAGGGGACTTCCATCCTGCCAGGAGATGCTGGCACTGACCTGAGCCACTGCCACCACCTCTCCCCGAGCCAGATCCAAAGCCACCTGTCACCTGGGGACTCCACACCATCCCCAAGTCAAAGCCCCTGCCACTCTTAACCCCAGAGATTCCCAGCCCGCCACCTGGAGCAGAACAATCTTGGGGAACCCAGGTCCCTGCTGTGGGTGGGGCGCTGGGCAGACTCCCCAGCCAGCCGCAGCCTGAGATGGAGTCTGAGGATGACAGCAGTGTGGAGAGAAAGCAGACGCCCGCTTCTGCTCAGTGTCTCGCCAAGGCCCCGCCTGCCAGCAGCGTGGGAATGTGCGGAGGGCTTTTGCAGATAGGAACCAGTACAGGGTCAGGACTGGCCATCGTGGATTTTCACCACGGTGGCCCGGCCGTCCCCAGGTCTCTGGGCATCCTTCTGGCAGAGGCGAGGGCCAGGCAGGCAGGCGGTGCTGCGGAAGCTGGGTCTGGGCCCATGGCTGGGTCATGTCCAGAAGGGCTGGGAAAGGCACTGTGCTGGATAGGCCTGCCTCTCTGGCCTGTCCCCGCAGGCGCCGCTGGGTCCCCCCGCAAAGAGAGGAGAAGCTGGGAGTTTTTGTGGCCGGCACCTAGGAATGTGACCGTATTAGGGAAGGAGGACGTTGCAGATGAGGTCATGCAGGCGGGGGTGGCCCTGCGCCAAGGACACAGACACCGGCGGGCAGACAGCCCCAGACGCCAGCCAAGGCCAGGTGATGCTGCCATTGCTGTCACTGCCAGGAGCTGGGCACAGGTATGCCAGAGGCAACCCGCAGCTGTGTACTGTGCAGCCTCCTGCCTGGGCAAGGTGGGCCTTGCCCGCCTCAGTTTCCTCATCTGAAGTGGGCCAGAGGTCACCTCCCCTCCCCCATCTCACTGAGAGGCTGTTGGTGGGATCAGCCAGGGTAGGAGCTGACATGGCTTTGGGCACTCCCCAAGAGTTCCCGCCCCCTCTTTCCTGGCTCGCTGCACTCATTCTTGGGACCCCCACGCCCATCTCCAGTCTGTCTCTCCTTGCTGTGTCTCAAGGCACAGCCGGGCTTGCTTGGTCCCGGGTCCACTTTCTTGGGGTGGGGGTAAGGAGATCAGCCACGAGGTCTGGCAGGGCTTGAAGCTGCAACAGCGGGCTTTGCATCCCAGGGGAAATCTCAGGGCCTCCCAGCTGCTCAGCAGCCAGGCTCAGGCAGGCTGGCCGGAGGCACAGCAGTTGACACCCATACCCCCCCATCCCAGGAAGCTGCCTGTGGACCAAGGCCCCAGTGTCCCCCACTTCCTCCCCCCCAGGCTGGTCAGTGTGCCCAGAACAGGTGCCTCCGGACCAGGAAGTAAGCACAAGAGAGGGTCATTTGCATAGGGTCTGTATTGTCCTGTGAAACACTTCAGCAACAGCTGTCTCGGAAAGGACTTATTAGGTCACACAGGAGCCAAGGCCCCTGGGCTGTGGCTGGTGCTTTCCGCGGAGGGGCTGTGGCCTGGGGGCCTGGGCACCCCAGCAGGTGTCTGCGTGGGCCTTATCAGAGCCTTGCGGCCTCTGTGGAGCCAGAGCTGCAGCACTCCGCGCCTGTATGGGACCAAAGACCCTTCGCCGCCGCTGGGCGCCTTGCGAGGCGGGTAGCCGCTGGGGTGGCTGGCGGCTGGGGTGTCACGGTGGGCATCGTGCTGTGACAGGATGGGAACAGCCAGAAACTTGGTTGAAATGACGATGGAGGAACAGGCCAACCCGGAGCGCCTGGCACCACCTTGCTTCTCGCCTGCCCATTCTAGAGCAGGAGCGAAGCAACCAAGTTCCCACCGTGGGCCCTGGCCACCAAAGAGCAAGAGGCTGGGCACCACTGAGGCAGGGAAGGAGGGCAGGTGAGTAGGGGCTGGCCCCGCCCCGTCCCCACCTGTTCCTGCACCACTGTGGCAGGCTCACCAGGCCGAGATGAGCATCTGGCAGGTGTTGGAGGACATCCAGACCAGCTCCACCAGGCGGAAGTGGAAGTAGCCGATGATGAATCCTGAGATGACGTCGGTGACGTGGTGCCGTCCGATCATAACGCGTGACAGGCCCACGCAGAAGGCCCAGAGTACCAGCAGCACGCGCAGAGGAACGGCCAGCACCAGGTGGCTGAGGAAGAACTTGGACACCATGGCGGCGCGGCTGGCGTGGCCGGCGGGGAAGGCGTACACGTCCATGGTGAGATAGTCCAGCAGGCTGGGGCTCGTCTCATAGGGCCCACGGCGTTTAATGAGCTTCTGCACGCCGGCCACCGCCATGATGTCCAGGAGCAGGGCTACAGGCGGGACAGAGAGCTCTCAGGGCCACCCCTCGGGCATCTGTGCCCCCAGTGCCCTCCACCCACCCACTCGGCTTTTTTCCTGTTTTCTAACTTCCTCCCCTCTCCCCCATGACACAGATGGTCCACTTCCTGTTCTGCAAAGTGCTAGGCTGGGAAGGTCCCAGTCCTGACAGATGCAGCGCCCTGGGCCCCCATGGACGGCCCCCAGTCCTGAGAGCCCCACACTGACCACCATGCTGTTTCTCTCCAGAAGAGACCCCCTACCACCACACCCATTCCCTGGTCATGCCTACTTCTCCTGCCCCCAGCAGCCCCCAGCCATGACACACCATGCCCTATGAGCACCAGTTTGAATCCCAACTGCTCCACTTCTGGTCCAGCTCTCTGCTAATGTTTCTGGTAAAGCAGGGTAAGGATGGACCAAATCTTTGGGCCCCTGCATCCACACGGGACACCCAGAAGATGCTCCTGGCTCCTGCCTTCAGCCTGGCCTGGCCCTGGCCACCTGTGGCCATCTGGGGAGTGAGCCAGCAGGTGCAAGATCGCTCTCTGTAACTAACTCTGCCTTTCTTTTTTGTTTTTTTAACTATTAGTTTATTTTTATTGGAGAGGCAGATTTAGAGAGAGAAGGAGAGACGGAAAGATGTTCCAGCCTCTGGTTCACTCCCCAGGTGGCCCCAAGGACCAGAGCTGGATCAGGCCAAAGCCAGGAGCCAGGAGCTTCTTCCTGGTCTCCCTGGTGGGAGGAGGGTCCAAGGCATGGGGCCGTCCTTTGCTGCTTTCCCAGGGCATCACCAGGGAGCTGGATGGGAAGTGGAGCAACCGGGACACGAACCAGTGCCCTTATAGGATGCTGTGCATGTAGGCAGAGGATTTGCCAGTTGAACTATCACACTGGCCTTGTAACTCTGCCTTTCAAATGAATCACTCAATCTGTAAAAACAAAAAGGCTCAGGGAAAATGTGTGCTGTGAGAAGCTACCCATACTTAAAAAAAATTTGTTTTTGCACTGAAATCAACTTCTCTGTTATTTCCGTTCCCCAGCCTCAGCTCAGCATTTGTTGGTGCTAATCTCAGTTGTTGGGGTGGCTCCCAGAGTAAACTTGTGGGGTCCTGGGGTCACCCTGTATGTAGCTTTCTGGGGACCCTTCAGAGTGTTTCAAAGCAGCCAGAGCCACCACTCCCACCTCACAGAAGACAAGACTAAGCCTTGGAGCATGGTGCACCTGCTGCCCCTTCTTTCTGGAATCTTCTAGAATGTTCTGGCTTTTCCAGAACATTTAGTCATTCTGTCATTTTGCCCTGAATTTTGTGCCTTTGATCCTAGCTTTATCCCAGGGCTGGACAGTGTCAGATGCTGGCTGAGTTACTGGCTTGAGAATCACAGCCATGGCTCTTTCCCCACTTAAAGGGGCACAGGGAGACCTGAGCCTCCATTGTGTTGCAGGGCATCCCTCTGCTGTGTAGCCTCAAAGACACAGCTCTGCCTCTCGGTGCTGTCAGATGAACGCACTGTTTCAGCAACCTCAGCACCCCCAGCTTCACCCATCTGGTCACACAGCACCCAGCCAGCCAGTGCCAGCAGCCCAAACGCTCCCTGTCCTTGGAGAAACCCCTGATCTGTTGTGAGTGGGGGGCTGGGGATACGGGGAGGGTGGGGGGTGTTCGCAGCAGCCAGGCTGTGTCCCCAGGGCAGGTGCAGTCATCAGGGAGCCAGCAGTCTTGTTGCCCCGCTGCCCCCCAACCCCACTGAGGGCACAGGACCTGCAGGCCCCTCTTCAGTGATGGCACAGTCAGCCCAGCAGAGCGAGGCAGAGCGCCGAGTTCACAGAGACCCAGGCTGTGTGACCCTGAGTGAATCATTGGACTCTCCCAGAGGGGCCAACCCTGGGGGCTCTACACGGTGACTGCTGTGTCTGGGACGCGAGTCATGTGGGTCACCGTGGCGAGGCCCAGCAGAGCGGGCTGAGCCGGTGACCGTGGACGCCTGGCTCAGAGGGAGGGTTGCTCTGCGGGGACCTGGGGCTCCAGACAGGTGCAGTGGAGCCGTACACGGGAGCAGTGTGGTAGATGCTCAGAACAAGAGCTCAAGGCAGACAGGGCAGCCAGTCCAGGTTCTTCCCGTTGGTTTCATAAATGCCGTGCTACCTGCCCCTAGCACACCACAGGCTCTGCAGGAGCTTGGACGCCAGGCAGGAGCAGAGGCCGCTGTTTCACCTACAAGCTCCCGGGGGTCCTGTGCAGCAGGCCCGCCCCTCCCCTGCCAGGCAGCCTGGGAAGGCATCTTGCACCACCTCTGCGGTCCTCTCCCTCCTCCTGGGGCCATCGGCAAAGGCATGCGCAACCCTTATTCTGTTTCCCCCTCCTTGGGGCCACAGGTCCAGCCTGTCCCTGCTTCTTCCATTCACGTGGGTACATACTAGGCCCAGGGCTGGCAGCGTGCCCTACGGCCAAGGGACAGAGGGAAGCAGAAAGTGGTTATCCGAGGATACTTCCGAAAGTTTCTGGAAAATGTATATCATGGGGAAAAATGTGTGGACTGCAAACATTGCTTACACCTGAATCAACTTGCTTTTTAGTTCCATTTTTCTCAAGAGCTTTCTGAAGTCCTGGCCCATGGAGAGTGGGGGACTGTGGGGGAGATGGGAGCACAGGAGGGCTGTGGCTACAGGGCACAGGCAGCAGGAGGGGTCCTACTTTCCCCCTGCCCAGAGAGCAACCCAGCACGGCCAGCCGAATGTGGCTAGGACTATGTTATGGGCCAGGGTACAACCTTGTGCCCTAAATAGGTGTGCCAGCGGTGCCACCCCTGAGGGTGCTGTGTGCATTCTGCTCATGTGGCTGCAACAGGCTTCCAGACCTGCACCCCAGCTTGGCTCAGATAGGCGGAGTCACTGGGCAGGAAGGAGGTCTGCCTGGCAGAGGCAGTGCCTACCTGACTTGCTGAGTGACCTGGGCAGATCACGAGCTTCTCTGGGCCTCCCGGTGGTGACCACACACTCAGAGGCCAGTAGCAAGGTCAGCTGCTGTGGAAACGGCAGGGCCTTGGTGAGCCCATCCCTGCAGGCCTCCCTCCCCTCCTGCAAACCACAGGACCCTGCCCCCAGGGCTGGTGCAGTTCCGTAAGAGGCACCCAAGGCAGAGGGCAACAGAGCTTGTCTCCCCCCACCAGCTCTCACTCCCTCTGGCCCCAGTAATCTCCACCCTCAGCCTCTCTCCTGGGGCCAGGACCTGAGATGCTGGAACTTTCCAGCAAGCAGCACAGCTGTCTTAGAGTTCTGGGGAGCAGGTGAGAGCCTGCCCTATATCCCTCTCACCTCCTGGGACCTTGGCTGAGGAGGCAGAGCCCTAGCGGACCCCAGGGCGAGGTGGCGGTCAGCCAGGGCTGTCTTAGTGGGAGCTGGTACCCAAAGAAATGGAGCCAGGTCCTTCCAGGGCTGCAGGAAATCACAGTGGCCCTGGTGTGCAGAGCCATGATTGGGGCTGGGCGCTTTGCCCTTGGAGGTGCAGGTAGCTGCAGGACAGGGTCTCCAGGTCACCAGGCCTGGGGTAGGAATAGGTGGGAAGATGCAGGCTGCGGACAAGGCCGGGGCTTCTGGGCCTCTGTGGGGACAGGTATGTGGGCCCAGGTGCCTAGCTGGCTCACTGCTCCCTGTGCTGGCTGTGGGATGCCAGCTCTGCTGCAGGGGACACCAGAAAGGTGTCCTCTGACTCAGCTAATCCACCCGCCCACCTGCAGGAGGCTCTCTGCAGGAGACAGCGCCGGCCCAAGGCTCCCAGCTCCTGGGCAGGGATGTCCACTGCGCCGTTATTTATAACCCCTGGGAAGCAGCGAACAGCCAATGCCCTTCAGCAGGAGACAGGCCCGGCTGCGGCCAGTCTAGACAGCCAGCACCGGGTGGCCAGGGCGGACACTGCGGCCTGCGTGTATTTATAGCTGCGGCGAGAGCGGTGAGCGCGGATGGATGGCGGCAGCCTCGGGGAGGGAGGCAGGTGCTCAGGGCGGGGGTGGGCGTGCTGTGACTGCACTGACACTTCAGCTTAACAGGAACACACCTCATCCGTGTGCACTGCTGACAAATCCTGAGGATTTTGGCTGGTGGGAATGACCGGCAGAGGTCAAATGCAGACAGACAGAAAGTGTGAGGGTCGGGGTGTGGGGTGCGCACAGGCCGCTGGGGACAGGAAGATGGCAGGGTCACGGCTGCACCACGACCTGGATGTGAACACCCAGGATCTGCACCCTGAGAACGGTTTTCTGTTAGCATGTATATTCCATGTATGTTACACACATGGAAAGTTAAAGGTCAGTACAGGGGTCCAGAAGGACACGGCTGCTGGGGGGCATTCGATGAGCAGGGGGCCGGAATACAGGGTGAGTCTGAGGCCGGAACGTGCTGTGTTGGTGCAGAGGGGTGTGTGTGTGTGTCCTTGTGCCCATGTGTGTACATGAGTGTGTGGGTGTGTATCATACATGTGCCTCTGTGTGTGTGTGCGTGCATGTGGGTGTGGGCATGACTGGCGTCTCTGAGCAGCAGGCCTCCTTCCCATGAGCTGGTCTGAGCGCTCTGACCCTCAGCAGCCCCAGAACTGGCCTGCAGGTCCTGCCTGGGCCTCAGTCTCCTGTCCTGAGTGGCTCTGAGGAACCACAGTGTCACAGGTCTCCTTTTTCTCACCTGAAGAATCCGTGTGACAGGGACAAAGTCACAGGCCTCAGGGTCAAACTGTCACCCAAACCCAGTGAGGAGGGGCGGTGGAACGCAGCGCGGAGGCTTGCCTAAGGTAACCCTGGGATGAGACCCCTGAGAACTGGGAACGTGCCCCTGTGCCCCCAGCAACATCACTCGCTCTGATGCCCCCCCAGGCCTGTCAGTGGAGGACAGGGGAATCATGGCAGGGGCACAGCACAGTGGAAGGAAAATCCGGCCCAGGCAACAGCAGGGATAGATAGCCGCTGGGGACATTCACAAAGTGAGATCTGGGGCGGGCACTGTGGCATAGCAAGCAAAGCTGCCTCCAAGCGCCGGCGTCCCAAATGGGTCCCAGTTCCTGTCCTGGCTGCTCCATTGCCAACCCAGCTCCTGCTAATGGCAAAGCAGCAAAGGATGGTGCCAATGCTTGGGCCTCTGCACCCAGGTGGGAGACCTGGTTGCAGTTCCCAGCTTCCACTTGGTCTGGCACTGGCCTTCGTGGTCCTTTGGGGAGTGAACCAGCAGATAGAAGAGCTCTCTCTCTGCCTCCCCCTCTTCTCTCTATAACCCTGATTTTAAAATAAATAAATAAATTTAAAAAAATTTTTGCTTAATCCGAGTGAAATTGGCCTGATGACATCAACATCAGCGAAATGGAGATGGGAGGGGGGGCCCTGGCCTCCCCTGGCTGCGGTGGGGGAGGGGAGATGGGGCCAGGCCACACAAGCCACTTGGAGAAGCTGTCACGGGAGCCATTCCCCACAGCAGAAAACGGAGGACAGCGGTTGGAAGAGGTGACGAAACAGGCCCTCTTGGGATCAGCCAGGACCAGGGTCGGGGCAGGCAGGCTGGCTGGGGAGCTGGTTCTGGTCCCTGAGCCCTGTCCCTCCACTGGGGCCGGGGCTGGGGGCAGGCAGCCTGGGGCAGCTGGTTCTGGTCCTTGAGCCCTGTCCCTCCACTGGGGCCGGGGCTGGGGGCAGGCAGGCTGGCTAGGGGAGCTGGTTCTGGTCCCTGAGCCCTGTCCCTCCACTGGAGCCGGGGCTGGGGCAGGCAGCCTGGGGGAGCTGGCTATGGTCCCTGAGCCCTGTCCCTCCACTGGGGCCGGGGCTGGGGGCAGGCAGGCTGGGGGAGCTGGCTATGGTCCCTGAATCCCACCAGTGTGAGTTGAAGAGACCAAGATCCTGGTAACCTCACAGCCATCCCTGAGCCCAAGGCTGGATAGGCAAGGCACAGTGGGGGAGACCCCAACTTGTGGGGTTTAGGGAACAGCTGGCAGAGCTCTGGTGCCCTGCAGCAGAGGCAGTGGGGGGCTGACAGGGGAGGCACTGTGTCTGTGGTGTCCAAGGTCATTTCTATGGAGGGGGTACTTCCCAACACTAAGCATTCTAGGCCACGGTCCCGGACTCAGGGAGACACCGCCTCATACGTGGGAGGGCAGCCGGGGCGTGGGCCCCGGAGCCGGGGGGCAGGTGCATGGGTGTGGCTGCAAGCCCCAGTGACAAGGAAATGCAGCAGTGCCACTCACACCTACAACTCTGAGGATTCAACCTGAGCTCTAGAAGGCAGGCTGGACGGACACAAGGACCCCCGTGTACATGCATGACAGCCTGTGCCCAAGAGCAAGCGATCCAAGCTGCAGGAGACACATGGTCAGGCGCGGCATGGGGCAGCCGTGCCAGCAGCTGCCACACAGGCGGGCCTTGAGGATACATGCAGCTGGTTTTACCCACGGGAGGACAGGGCAGTCAGCGAAGGGTGACTGCCAGGGGCTGGCCTGGGAGACTGGGCATGGGCTCTGGAGATGGACGGATGGTGGCAGAGCCATGTAAACACACCAGTTCCACTGACCTCGACACTTGACAATTACAACCGTGGAAGCAGGTGTTGGGTCTGGCCATTGAGAGGCCGTTTGCGCCGCCTGCACCCTGTCTATCAGCACGTGGGTGCTCCCTTCCTGATACCCACAGCCTGCTCATGGGCACTGTGGGAGGCAACAGGGGATGGTGCCAGTGGCTATGCCCACGACACCCATGTGGGGGACCTGCATTGAGCCCCTGGCTGTTGCCAGCACTTGGGGAGTGAATCAGCAGATGGAAGGGCCATCTCTCTAGATCTCTCTACTTTCCAAATGAGTCAAAAGAACAGATTCACATGCTCATTTTCATATATTTTACAACAAAAGATGACATGTTCAAATTCATAGCTTTTTTTAGAGATTTATTTTTTACTTTAAAGACAGAATTACAGAGAGAGACAAGGGGATACAGAGAGAGAAAGAGGTCTTACATCCACTGGTTCATTCCCTAAATGGCTCCAACAACCAGACTGGGCTGATCCAAAGCCAGGAGCCAGGAGCTTCTTCCAGGTCTCCCTCAAGGGTGCAGGGACTGGACTCAAGCACTTGGGCCACCCTCCACTGCGCTTTCCTGGGCACATTTCAGGGAGTTGGATCAGAAGTGAAGTACCCGCAGGAATTTTGCCCATGGGTCACCCTCATGGAGTGCAGGGGACAGGGCACTTGAGCCATCATCCGCCACCTCCCAGGGTAGATCAGTAGGGAGCTAGACTGGAAGTAAATGCACAGAACATGAACCTGAACTCTGACACTGGGTGCAGGCATCACAAGCCAAGGCTTAATGTGCACACCACAACACCTGTCCCCAGGCACTTTTTCCATAAAGAATGCAGGTGACAGCCATGAGGCCACTCTCCAGTCCAGAGCCTGCGGGAGAGATGAGGGCGTTGTGAATGGGATGTGCCTGGCCACCTGCCACCCGGGCTCCATGAGGCAGGTGCTGTAGGGCGGGGGTGGGGAGATACAGAAGTGGGAGCGGTCACCTCACAGGTGTCTGAACTTGCTGAGCAACTGGCAGCAGGCTGGGTCTGGGGTGATTTCTGATAACAATGGTGGTGATGATTATAAACATCAGAAAAATTTGTCTTCACTAGAGAGACAGGGAAGGAAGGGAGCTTCCACCTGCTGGCTCATCTCTCAGATGCCTGCCAAGGCAGAACAGTCAAGGCCATGAGTGTGGAGCTCAGTGCAGCCCTCCATGAGGGTGACAGAGGCTCAAGTGCTTGCCTCCCGACCACTACCTCCCAGGATGCCCAGTAACAGGAAGCTGGGACGAGAAGCGGCTCTGGGATGCGAACTTGGGGCTCTGATATGAAATGAGAATCACTTAACCAACTGTCTGCCCAGCGATAATCATTAACTGGCATTAGGCTGTGCCAAGAACTTTGTGTGCAATTCTCCAGTGAAGTGTCCCAGCCATCCCTGAGGTCCGGAGGGGCTCCAGGAAGGTGGGTCGGCCCCAGCGGGGCATCCTTACTCACCCCCGCAGACCCTGCGCTTCCGCTACAGGGAGGTCAGCCGTTCCTTGAGCACGCGCCACTTGCCTCCAATCCCCATTGCTCCAATCCTCAGACCCACTGTCCACATCAGTAAATTGAGGTTCAGAGAAGGGACCCACCCTTGCACAGTGGGTGAGGATCAGAGCAGGTCCCTGGATGAAAAATCCATCTGACCTGGACCCTGTGCACCAGGGAGATGTGGCGGCTGCACAGCACGCACGGTGAGGGGCCAGCTCTCCCGGGCACACAGCAGGGCAGAGGTCCAGAGCTGTACGGCTGCTCGCTCCTCCCAGGCTGGGGGCTGGCCCCCTTCTACCAGGCGGGCAGATCCAGCCATCTCTTTTGGGTGGCCAGTGGCTGCTATGCACCAACCTTTCTCTTGCCGTAGTCTCAGCGCCTGGCCGTGCAGCTGACAAACCTGAACTATTCCACCTGCAGGCCTGGGGACGGAGATTTACAGTCAGGAGGCCTGGGATGGGTTCCTGGACTAGTTAATTCCCCAAAATGTCCACAACAGTTTGGGCTGGGCCAGGCTAAAGCCAGGAGCCTGGAACCCAATTAGGTCTCCCAACCAGGTGTCAGGAACCCAACCAGGTGGCAGCAACCCAAGGACTTGAGCCATCCCCTGCCACCTCCTAGGGTATGCATGAACAGGAAGGTGGTCCAGAGGAACCAGAGGTGGGGATCAAACCCAGATATTCAGATTGGGGTGCGGCTGTGCTAAGCCACGTCCTAACCTCGGGGCTAAGGGTCCAGCACGGTAGCCTTGTGACTAATGCCCTCATGTTGCACATGCTGGGATCCCACGCGGCTGCCATTCATATCCTGGCTGCCCAGCTTCCCATCCAGCTCCCTGCTTGTGGCCTGGGAAAGTAGTAGAGAATGGCCAAAAGTCTTGGGACCCTGCACCTACGTGGGAGACCTGGAAGAGGCTCCAGGCTCCTGACTTCAGATCAGCTCAACTCTGGCTGTTGCGGCCACTTGGAGAGTGAACCAGTAGAAGGAAAATCTTTCTTGTCTCTCCTCCTCTCTGTACAACTGACTTTCCAATAAAATAAAATAAATAGATCTTTTAAAAACAACAGGAAACAACCCCTGGGCCAAACCTCTCCCCAGCAAGCTTTCTCCATCACACACAGTATTTGGCACCTAATGAAATTCAATGTGTGATGTTTTTGAAGATTTAAAATTCAACTGCCATCTTTCTCAAGAAGGAAGAGTCTTACATCTGCTCACCCTGTGGAAGACCCCTTTATGCCCATGGCAGCTGGTGGATGGAATGTTCTGGAAACATCTCCTTAACAAGTTGGCTGCAAATGTTACCTGTTGGGGGCCGGGGAAGCTTTCTTGGTACCAATACCCATGTCCCCCATAAGCAAATCAAAGCAGAGTCACTGGGGGTGGTGACGAGGACAGCCTCCTGCACACTTCCTGTGACGGGGAGCTCATTTCTCCCCAGACAGCAGCTTCTGATTCTAACTCTGGCTCCATCAGAGACTTGCATATAACTGTGGCTGTGTCTTCTCCCTGAGCCTGTCTCTACCTTCTCCATGCTCTGGGGCTTTATGGCAAAGATTATAAGGGATGATGTGGGAGCCAGCACTGTGGCACAGAGGGCTGAGCCGTCGGCTGCAGTGCCAGCATCCTGGTTGCTCTACTTCCGACCCAGCTCCCTGCTAATGCAACTGGGAGAAACAGCACAAGAAGGCCCACATGCTTGGGCCCCTGCACCCACATGGGAGACCCAGAGGAAGCTCCTGGCTCCAGGCTTTGGACTCGTCCAGCTCTGGCCACTGCAGACATTTAGGGAGTGAGCCAGTAGCTGGAAGTCTCTCTCTGTAATTCTGTCTTTCAAACCAATAAAAAAAATTAATAAAATTATATATAAATATATATAAATAAAATAAAATGGAAGCTTCTTTTCCTTTTCCCCTACTCCCACAGACACCGGGCAACCTAGCACCCAACACAGTCTTCCCAGGCTCAGCCTGGCTCCTGGGAACTCCCAGCCCAGTGCTCTGGCTACCTGGCTCAGATCCGCCCTCCGGAATGCTTGGCTGGGCACCTACGCAGAGCATCAGCCGGCAAGTCAGGTGGACTTTGTGCAAACCCCAGGCCAGGGCTTGGCCAGGTGGCTTTCTATACGGGAACCTCAGGTTCCCAACGTGTAAAATGGGAATGATAATGGCACCAGCCCCTGGGACTGTTTATTCAGGATGAAAGGCTCAGGAATGAACATGGATAGTTTAGCAGGAAGGACAAGGCAGCCTGGCTGGCAGCAGACCCCTCCCCGCCCTCTCTACCATCTCCTGCAGGCGGCACCTGATGCTGCCTGCTCCTCACGTCACACTCGGCTTCCTGTAACTTCCTCTGGGACCATCCCATCCACTTTTGGAGTGAGACCCATTTTCCTGTTTTCTTAGCCTGATTTTGCATCCCCTCAGCTGTTCCCCAACTAATGGCCACACTGGGTAGGAGAAATTTCAATGGGGTCCCCTCAGTGTGTGTGTGTGTGTGTGTGTGTGTGTGTGTGTGTGTGAGAGTTGGGAGCTCAGAGGTGCCCACAGGGAGCCAGGTAGGGTTGGGCATGCCCTCCAGGATGGAGAGGACAGCTTGCTCTCCACAGAGGTCCCAGGAAGCCCTTGGCTCAGGGCACCAGCTGGTGGCAGAAGCTTCGGAAAAACCCGTTAAAGGAGCACCCCAGACCCTGTGGGTCCCTGGACCAAGCAGGAGGTCCCAAGCCGGGTGATCACAGGCCCCCATCAGTACCTCTTGTGAGAGGCTCGTGTGGGTCAGAGACGCCCCCATTCCCTGACGACCCTTCAAGACCACCACACTTAGGCAGTCCTCAGGGGTTCACACCGGCCTTGGCATGCTTGTGGCGCCCCCATAGGTCTGTGTGTCCCTATGCCCAGGCCCTGCCCGTTTCTGGGACACCCTTGCTGCCTAACCTCATTACACAGCTCCAGCTGGCCGGGCCAAGCTGCGGCAGGTGGGCCCCCCCCCCGAAGAAGGGGGCTCAAACACTCACCCAGCAGCAAGTTCAGCAGCACCTCCTGGCCGGCCAGCGTGCTGCTCTTCACCAGGCAGAGGATGGTGCCCCCAATCCAGGGGATGCCGTGGCCCGTGATGCCGATGAGCTTGACCATGGAGCGGGCACCGGCCCAGGACGCAGCCCGGCCAGCGCACACGCCCAGGCGTTTGGACATACAGATGTCGATGGCCAGCAGGGAGTTGAAGGCGATGCCCCTGAAGGAAGGGTTCAGCTGCATGCAATCCTCCTCCGGCAGCTGTTGCGACTGGCGGCGCTCACGGGCCCCGTCGCCGGCCGGAGGGGGCTGCGCCGAGGGCCCCGGCGCCTTGCGGCCCGAGCAGCGGGGCTCCGGGGCCCCCTTGGGGGGCTGGTTCAGGGACAAGAACTCGGCCCGGTTGAGGACGTTGCTGCGGTCCCGGGCGCGGGCCCGGCTCTGGGAAGCCGGCATGGTGACCTCGCCCCGGGGCCCCGAGAAGGCCGGTGCTAGCCGGGCTCCCCCAGGACGGGCGGGAGCCGCGGGCGCTGCCAGACGCCCCGGCCTTTTGACGGCCGCCGCAGCTGTTAAATATAGCGTGCAGGCTCGCACGTGGCTGTTTACCTCCGCGGCCACCGGGCTCTGCGGGCGGACGTCAGCGCCAGCGGGACAGCCAATCCAGGCCTCCCAGGCGGGGTCAGCGCCAGCCGAGCCCACAGCTGCAGACTGGCCGCTGGGGCTATTTAAAGCAGCCAATGGCTCAGCCCCGGCTTGGGGGGCTCTGGGAAATGTAGTCCTCTTGCTGCTCCGAGGGCAGCAAGAGGGTCTAGGAACGATCTCTGCTTTTTCCGGTGGCTTGCTTCTGACCCCTGTGAGCCGAGCCTGCTGCCCCGCTAGCCCAGGGCAGCGTGGACATAGTCCCATAGCCCTGAATGCCAAGGCCAGCCTGCAGGCCCTTTCAGACACCTGAAAAGCTCATGTCACAGAAAGCATCGCATGTCTTAGGTCCCCTGGGGATGCTGGCTCCTCCCTCTCTGATGAAGTTGGCAACCCGACGTCTTGTTTGTTTGTTTTAATTAGTCTCCAGTGCATCGCATTCTAATCCAACCTGTGAGATTTGATTTCTGTTAGAGAGAGGGGAGAGTGGTCTGCCTTTGGCGCTCAAAGGACTCAAGAGTCTCCCCCGGCCCCCAGGCAACAGTGCCAACCGACCAACAGCCCAGAGGACCTAGCATTGTGCTGGCAGGTGGCCCTGCAGGAAGGGGATCCCACTTTAGCCCAGTCCTGGAGAGCTCACAGTCAAATGTGTAACCCACAGGCCCAGAGCAATGGCTCAATGGCTCATCCTTGCCTTGCAAGCACTGGGATCCCATATGGGTGCTGGTTTGTGTTCCAGCTGCTACATTTTGCTTCCAGCTCCCTGCTTGTGACCTGGAAAAGCAGTCGAGGATGGTCGAAAGCCTTGGCACCCTGCACCCATGCGAGAGACTTGGGGAAGAAGCTCCTGGCTTCAGATTGGCTCAGCTCCAGCTGTTGCAATCACTTGGGGGAGTGAACCAATGAACAGAAGATCTTTCTGTCTCTCCTTCTCTCTGTAAATCTACCTTTCTGATAAAAAAAAAAAAGCCCCTTGCCCACAATACCAAATATGGGATGTGTGTATGTCTTTCATGACAGCAGGCACCAGGCCAGGCACAGGGAGTCCCAGAGAGCTTGCTCCTGGGAGAAGGGCAGGTGGAAGGGCCTGGCAAGGGTACGGCTACCACGGGAGGACACAGGGCCCCTGTGGCTGGTGCGGGGAGGAGAAGCAGGACAAGAAGCCACAGCCTGGAGAAGGGGGCACGAGACCCACTGAGGAGTCAGGATTTGAGCCATGCCCCTCTGAGCTGCCTGGGGACTCAGGGGCCCCTGAAGTCTGCATGGTCCTGTTTGGCCTGGGACACTAACCTGAAGGGTGACAGGTGGACCCTCTGCTCCTGTGGCCATACCTGTGTGCTCTGCCCACCCCTCTCCCCGCCAAGAGCTGGAGGACAGTAAGATGCCTGGGTCTGGGGACTGCTGTGTAGCCACGAGGGATCCGCCCACGACATCAGGGGCCCTACCACCAGCTGGGTCTCAGTCTTCCCAGCTGGAATCTGTGCGCAAGAGTGCTCCTCTTAGCTCTGTTGGGGGCTCGGCGCAGTGACATGTGACATGGTCAGCAGGCTGCTCGTCACGCAGCGAGATGGACACATGGCCCTTTCTCAGTGCCCCCTTCCAGGCTGTGGCTCTGTGAAGCGCCTGGCTTCAGCCTGGCTGTTGCAGCCATTTGGGGAAGGTCGTGTGTGTGTGTAACTCAGACTTTCAAAGAAATAAATATTACAGAAGGGTCCACCCCTGCAGTCAGGTCCCAGCCACACCCATCTGGTTCCTTCCAGATGCTCTAACTGGGTCCTGCTGGGCTGCACACTCCCCTTTCCGGGTGTTCCATTCAGACCACGTGACCATGGAGGGGCCTGTCCCTTTGCCACAAGCTGTAGATGCTGTGGACACACAGGCCAGGCACTGGGCACCCTGCCTTATCAGCATCGCCTATCTGGCTTTCCCGTGAGCTGGCGTGATGTCTGCCTCTGGTCACAGATGTGGAACTGGGAACTGGGACCTGGAGGAGTGAAGAGGGGAGGACCCATCCCCAGCCCCTGGGGCAGTGTGGGCCTGGGTCCGCCTCTTCAGGCCACAGGGACCGTGTTTGTTCAGCTGTCCAGCAGGTCACCATGCCACTGTTGCTGGAGGGCGTCCAGCATCCGGGCTGGCGGGGGGTAGGGGTCAGCAGCCCAGCCTAGACAGGGACTACTCATAGCCAGGAGATGGGTCAGCACCTCGCTGTGGCTGGAGCTGGCAGCTGCTTCTGAGTGCACAGCGGGACAGGGCTGTCGGGCCTGCCCTAGCTCCAGACAGAGGCTGCAGACAAGGCCTGCCCTAGTCAAACCCGCGGCTTAGCCCCAGTGCTGCCTCTCCTGGCCTGGGTTTCCCCCTGGGGGCTGGTGGAAAGCTTGATCATGGGGCGGGGAGGGCACCGTGTGACCCTCAGGCCTGCACCGTGCTCTGTAACTTCCACTTACATCGTAAGTGGGCCACACAGCCCCACGTGCCAAGGGTCCCAGGCTTCATCCATTCGGTCAATATTATCATTCATCTCTTCTCACTGTCTCATGGAGACACACAGCCACAACATAAGTCACTGGGTCGCAACACAGTATAACTCTTTTTTTTTTAAAGATATATTTTTAATTTTTATCGTAAAGTTAGATATACAGAGAGGAGAGACAGAGAGGAAGATGATTCACTCCCCAAGTGACCGCAATGGATGGTACTGCGACAATCCAAAGCCAGGAGCCAGGATCTTCTTCCAGGTCTCCCATGCAGGTGCAGGGTCCCAAGGCTTTGGGCCATCCTTGACTGCTTTCTCAGGCCACAAGCAGGGAGCCGGATGGGAAGCATGGCTGACGGGATATGAACCAGCACCCATATGGGATCCCTGTGGCTTTCAAGGAGAGGACTTTAGCTGCTAGGCCACAGTGCCGGGCCCAACAGTATAACTCTTACCAATATCCTTATTTTACTAACAAAATAGGATAGCTTATTTCAATAAATTAGATAAATGCAAGCTGAGACAGGTATGATTTGATGGCCTGGAGAAACCAATTCCTTAATCCTAAAGGAGTAATGTGGGGGTCATGTTATCACTTGTGTCATTACCAATGATTGGAATATTCTACATCAATTATTAATAAATCAACAGAATATGTATTAATCTATGTCTGTGTGTCTCCCAGAAACGCATTTGCATAGAGGATCCAGGGAGCAGTTGTTTAGCCTACTGGTTAGAACACCTGCAACCCACATTGGAGCATCGGGGTTCGACTCCTAACTCCAGCTTCCTGGGCACACTCACCCTGGGAAGCACTACCACCTGCTGGCTTCAGTCCTGGCTAAGTCCTGACCAACGTTGGCATCTGGCCAGTCAATCAGCAGGTGCAGTGCATTGGTTTTCATAAATATTTAAAACATAATTTTAAAATATATGGCTGCTTTATTCAGCCTTACAAAAAAAAAAAAAAAAAAAAAAAGCCTAAGCTTCCCCCTTTCCCTCGGTGAGATAAGCCTAGCCTGTTTCTATGACAACCGTCATTTGTCAGTGGCTGCCTGGGATCTTGTCATGTGGGCATGTCAGCACTGTCATCTTGCGTGCGGAGCGTGTGTCTGTTGTGGACTCCTCGGGACTGTTCAGGGTGGCTGTCCTCGCACACATATCCCTGTGCACTGAGAACAATCCAGATCAGGGACTAGAGCAGCCGGTGAAAAGGCTGTGCACTGGACATGCCCGGGGCTCTGGCCGCCCAGCCTGGGCCGCCCGCCGCAGATGCAGGCAAGCGGGATGGGCTCACAGACGCTTGTGGCAGACAGGACAAATGCCATTTCCCCTTTCCCAGAGTGGTGATGGCATGGTCCCCTTTCCCAGAGTGGTGATTACCTGGGACTTGGGCTGGCTGGTCCCTCTGACTGTAGGTTTGCAAGTTATTTGCCGAGCCACATCTCCCATGGCGTATCTGATCCCAGAGCCTGAGCAGAGAGCAATGAGTGACTCTGCTGCCACTCACCCGTACAGGCCCCAATAACCTTCCCACTCTGGCATTCTCCAGCACTGAGCCCGTGACCAGACTGGGCACGGCCCACGGTTGGGACCCAGGCTCTGACTCAGGTCTCTGCTTGCGGCACAGCTCCTACCCAGGGAGCCACATTCCTCGCTCTCACTGGAGAGTAGGAGGGACTCCGTGGCAACCTGGTGAAGCCATCTCCACTTGGGCACCTGTTGTCTTTAACAGAAATTGACTACCAATGCCAACCGGCCTCTTTAAAGTGGACTTGAACTTGACCCGTGCTGTGTGCTAGTCTCGGAGCTCAGAGGCTCGATGTTGCATCGCCTCCTGTAACCATCACGGCGACGTCAGAGGCAGACCTTGGGTCCTCTTTGTACAGCTCAGTCTGAGAGGTTCAGGGGTCGCCTGCAAGCAGAACGCAGGCTGCCTTTCACCCACTCCCGCTGTTCTCTTCTTACTGTTCTTGGAAGCCTGTATCACCTCACTCTTCCACTCCAAGGACCGCATCCTTGCAGCAAAATGGAAAGGCTGCTCTAGGGACCCCCAGGCCAGTGGGTGAGAAGCTCCACTCTCGCAGAGGACCCCCCTCCAAGGCGGGACCGAAGCGGGGTGGGGAGCCCGTGTCAGCAGCGCCTCCCCTCCCCAGGCGCCGGCGGGGATCGCTGTCTCAGTTCGCATTTCTAAGGCCGCTCCGGGTTATTTTGGTGGGGAAACCTGATCTTTCGCTGGGTTTATTTTAGCACCTTGGAGAACTCCCAGTGCCGCACCCGATCCGGCCGCGCCCCGCCTGCTGTCGCCCCGCTGGCTCGGTCCTTCCGGGCGGGGGGCGGGGGGCGGTGCGCGCGGGGGCCCGGCAGCTTCCAGGCGGCGGCGCCCGTGTCCTCGCACCGCTCGCATGCGGGCTCCTGGCCCCGGGGGCGGCCGGTGCTGCTGGGACCTGGCACGGAGGCGAGCTTGGCACTGAGCGGCCTCGACCTTGGGGCGCCCTAAGCCGCTGGGTCTAAAAGACTGGGCCAGGTGCGTTAGGGCGCGCTCACCGGGGTTGGGGGAGACACTAGGAGCTCAGAACTGAACCTGGGTGGAGCTGGGCCAGGGGTATCTCGCTGGAATCTGGGAAGGCACCCCCCCATTCCCCGAGAACCCCAGGGGGAAGTGCGGCTCCAGCTGGTTTCTGTGACCCCATCCAGCCTGGGGGCCTCTTATCCATCCAACAGCTTGCTCCGCGCTGACTTGACACATCTGCACACACTTGACACACCTGCATAATCTGACACATGTGCACACACACCTGACATGATGCACACACACCTGATGCATGTGCACACAGACACACAACTGACACATGGGCACACACACTTTCATGTACATGAGACACATGTATGTACACACATCCTGACATCCAAACATCCAAGCACACACACTGTCAAAAATACAGAGAGCACACTTGTGTGCACCCACCTACACCCTGACACACCTCACACACATCTCACACGCACCCTCATGCCCATGCCCCTGCACCTGCCTCGCTGTGCAGCCCTGCCTATCTCCCCAGTGGACAAGCCAAGCCTCCCTATCGGCTCTCCCCTGTCCCCGGCAGCCAGGGGAGGGGCCTGGTCCCTCAGGGTGTCACAAAGGCTGCACCAAGCATGTCCATCTGCCCAACTCTCTGCTCTCCCCTCTTCTAAAATGCGCTTGTGGCCTTGTGCCAAGCTCACGCTCCGCAGTGGTGGGCCCTGGGGGCACAGCAGAGGGGCAAGCAGTGGCCCTGGACACAACTGATCCATCTCCTGGGGACCTGCAGCAACCGCATCTCTCAGAGCCTGATGGCAGGCGCCAACCCCTGCCTCCCCTTCGAGATCGCTGCGCAGTCAGCAGGAAGGAGTTCCCAGCAGAGGGCTGATGGTGGTCTAAGAGGCCAGGGGCTGTCTCCTTTCGGGGGATGAGGGGATTTGCGGTGTGGGGTGTCCTACTGCGTGGTGTTAACACAGCATGTGAAGGCCAGTGCACAGCACTGGCTCCACTCTCCAAAGTCTGCAGGATAGGAAATGAACTCCCAAGCAGTTGACATAGAAAAGGACGGGCCTCTTGTAAGCCGGGGGCCATGGCTATGGCAGAGACCGGGGAGTGGGCTCATGGGGCTGAGGGTCAGGGAGGCAGTGGCCGCCTTCAGTAGCTCACCTCAACTCTATGAGATGGCCAGCCAGGCCAGGCTACTCATTCTCTCAAACGAGGACCTCCAAGTGGCCAGAACCCCTGCTGTGCCCAGCCACCTGCTGCCTGCACAGCTGCTCTGCCAGGGCTGCTCAGGCCCCTGCACCTGCCAGAGAGCACCTTAGGGGTCAAGCTTCTGGGCTGGCAGTGGGGGATGGGGGCTGCTAGGTTTCCTGATGTCACAAACCCTGGTGGCCTTTGCCCACTCAGGCTGTGGCTGGCAGGGGAGGGGTGGGGCTCCCCGCCAGAGCTGCGGTCCAGGCTCAAAGCCTCGTTGAGCCTCTGCACACAGGCAGGCCGGCCGCCGGGAACACAGGCCAAGGTGGGGCAAGTGCTGGGGTCTCCCGCTGGGGCTTCCTTCCTGTTAAACACAGTCACCCGCAGGCTTGCCCCGGAGTGGTGGTAGGGGTCAGGTGCAAGTGGGCAACACTTTAGCAGCCACTCACTTAGTTGGGACCCAGCAGGCGCAGCGTGGGCGTCACAGACTCCCACCTCCCCAGTATTTCTTGCTGCTAGTCCTTAAGCCTTCCAGGGCCTCTGTGCGGTCCTTAACCAGGGGCTCTCCTCCGGGTGCGCGCTGAGCCCGGGAAGCCCCTGACCCCGGGAAGCCCCTGACCCCGCGGCCCTGCAGAGGTCAAAGGGCACGGGGAGCAGCCCACCAGCGCCCGAGACAGAAACTAAACTACACTTCCCAGAATTCCTGAGGCTCGCCAAAAAGGAAATGTCTTTTTTTTTTTTTTTTTTTTTTTTTTTTGCAAGAAGAGGCTCAGCTCCTACAGCAGCTGCAGAGAGGGCGCGAGAGGGGGGGAGAGGCAGAGGGAGAGGGACTTCCAAGGGGAGGGTAGCCGGGCTGCGTGCCGGGAGCGAGGGTGGAGAGAGCCTGGCGGGCAGTGAGGAGGAGGCGGCGCCCGTCCACCGCCGCGCCGCCTGCGGACCTGCATCCCCGCGGGGCGTGCGAGCGCGCGGCGGTCCCTGCGTGTGCCGGCCGCGGGGGCCCAGGCCGGCGCAGGGACGAGTTTCTGCAAAGTTTGACCTGGTTGTCTTTCCGATGCTGCAGCAGAGCGAGGCAGCGCGGGGCGCGCCAGGCGGCTGCGGCGGCTCGCTAGAAATGATCGTCAAATAAAGGGGACGCGCGGGGTGGGGGCAGAGAACCCCTAGCTCGACCCCGACCGCCCCCTGTCCTGCTGCCCCAGCAGCCGTTTTAAGCTGGGAGCCTGAGGCGTCCACGCTGGCGCCAGTCGTCCCGGAGCACCCAGAGACCCTGCCCTGGGGAGAGGGGAAAAAGCAGGTGGGGGCGCTCCGAGAACGCGCCCGCGGCGGGGCCAGGCCAGGGGCGGCGGCCGGGGCGCGCGGAGCTGCCCGAGGGGGCAGGTGAGTCGGTGGCACCGCCGGGGTGGGGGCCTGCGCGCCAAAGTTGCCCGTTTGCGGCGAGCGCGCCCGACGCGTGGGGATCCTGGCGGCTGGCGAGAGGGAACGGAGCTGCTCTCTCGGTGAGCCGGGGTGCGGTGAGGGAGGCGGGGAGGGATCACCCCGGCCGGGAAGGGGCTCTCGCGCCCCCCACCCCCAGCTGGCGGGCAGGGTCCCGAGGGGGGGCAGCCACGCGCCCCCGGGGCCGGGCGGGTGTCAGCGGAGATGTCACGGGCGGCGATTATTCGCTGGTGCGCGCGGTCGTGCAGCTGCCACTGACGGGGCGCACTGGGGGCGGGGGAGGGGGCGCCACCTCCGGAGAGACCGCCTTAAGCTGTGCCCAGCGCACAGGCGTCGCCGCCCCCCGTGCGCCCCCACAGCAAAGTTCGGCTCAACTTCGAGGCGGGCCTTGACGCCCTCTTCCCTCCCACCTTCCCCCAGGTCCTCGGCGGCATAGCCCTTGGCGCCCGCACGGTGGGCCGGCGGCCACAGCGACCCCGGCGAGGGGGCGTCCGGCCCGCGTCCCGAGTGGGCGCCTTCGGGGACCTGCACCCGGCGCGCCACTCGGGCGCTTGCTGCAAGCCGTGGGTCGGCGCTCGCTCCGCCCGGGGCGCCCGGAGCTCGGCGGCGGCCGACCGAACAGAAACTCCTTGGGGCTTGATTGGGCCCCCGCTGGACCCGGGGTCCGAGGGACGCGTGCGGAAGGCCAAGAGGGGCAGGAAGTCTGCGTGCTGCGGCGGCGAGGAGGGCGCGGAGCCGGAGCCTGCCTTATTCCTGCCTCTAGTTCCTGCGAAGGCTTGCTTGCGGCACACTCCCGCGACTGCCCCCCGCCGTGCGCGAACCCCGGAAGGGAGGCCCGGGGACCAGAGCAACTTGATCGTCTGCTAAAGCTCCCGACTCTGCCCCCCTCCTTTTTTTTTTTTTTTTTTTTTGTGAACCTCAACAGTATCGGTGACTTTTGGGGCCAGCGGCCCCGCGGCAGGCATGCAAAGGCCCTGGGCTTCGTGAAGCTTCTCTCCTATAGCTATCAGCCTTGAACTTTGCGACTGACGAACCGCTGCGGCCTTCCATGTCCCCGACCTCCTCTGGACCTGCTGGTCTCTGGATTGGAGTGGTCCTGTGTGCCATGGGCTGTATTCAGAGCATCGGCGGCAAAGCCAGAGTTTTCCGCGAAGGGATAACGGTCATTGACGTCAAGGCCTCCATCGACCCCATCCCCACGATCATCGACGAGTCCTCCAGCGTGGTGCTGCGCTACCGCACGCCACACTTCCGGGCCTCAGCGCAGGTGGTCATGCCGCCCATCGCCAAGAAGGAGACGTGGACCGTGGGCTGGATCCAGGCGTGCAGCCACATGGAGTTCTACAACCAGTATGGCGATTTGGGCAAGTGAGTACTGCGGTGGTACGCACGAGGGACCCGAGTCCCCTGGGGCAGGTGTGGAGGGGGGATGTTCCCGTGCTCCCTGGTAAGCAGACGGACAGGTCCTCCGTCTTTGGCCCAGGCCAGCGGGGTCATCGCAGGGGCCTCAGCTCTGGGCCCTCAGGCCTAGGCGCTTTGGACACACGTGGCAGCCGCCATGGGGGGAGGGAGGGTTGAGGTTGTATTTGCAGGACCCTAGGGAGCAGGTGGCAGCTGTGCTGTTGGGAAAGCAGGGTCTGCTTCACGCCCCATCTACCAGGAACCCCCACCCCCAAGATGCGGAGTTGGCCTAAGGAGTGGAAGACCCTCTGTTCTGAGGGAGCCAGGCGCCCCCTTCCCCAGTGGGACCCACAGTCCCCTGCAAGACCTCTGGCTCCGCCCTCACTGGCTTCACTTCCCTGTTCTACGGAGGAGGAAGCGAGGGGAGAGCCTCCCTGGAGTTGCAAGTGGCCAATATGAACATCCTGGGCCGCATGTGCCAGAGAGAGGCAGCTGCTGGCGTCTCCGTCCAGTTTGGGGGGGTCCAGGAGCACATGGGGCAGGCCACATGGCCAGCAGCGCCCCGCTGGCCCCTCTGCCCCTTCACCTGCACCATAGCAGCTTGGGATCTAGCTCAGGGGCAGAGTGAGGAAGAGGCGTGTGCCTTGCCCCCTCCCCCACCCTGCCACAAGACACTAGGACAGCTGTCCAGAGCCCAGTTTTCTGAAGGGTTTTCTGCAAAGCCTCATCCCTTTCCCATAAGGGCAGCCAGAGGCTGCTCCTGAATTTGGGACAACACGTATGCTGGGAGGGACGGGTGGCCCCGGTGGCCCCTCTGAGCTCAGATGTCCAGGTGCCCAAAGCCTGGTTTCTGTTCGGTGGCTGGGACCTGAGGTGACCTTGCCGCTACCGTGCCTGGGGAGAGGGGCTGCAGTCTGCAGTCTGCGGTCAGGCAGGGCCTGGGTGGGAGGCCAGCCCTGCCGCTCTCCAGCGTGTGACCCTGCAGAGGTACCTCCGCTGCTGGGAGCCTCAATTTGCTCATCTGGAAACCAGGACCAACCCAGGTTTCCATGGCTCCCTGGGAGAAGTGAGAGGACACCTGTGCCACCACTGGTGCCACGCTGGGTTCACGGCCAGGATGTCGTCCTTGGTGTTGTTTGGGGGGAGGGAGTTGTGGCACTGGGCCGTGATGATGGTTTTGGAGAGGTGTCAGTCACTTTTTGTCCTGAATTCTTGCCCTAGCCCACACCTGGTATTTGACTCAGGACTCACTCCATTATAAACATTTGGAAACAAGTGGAGTTTCAGAGTGGCTGAAGGTTGTTTGCTATCCTGGTCTGCCTGGGCCCTCCCCTTTCCTAATCCACGTCTCTCATGGCATCCTCCTGGGTGCATGGGATCCCCGACTCCTGTGGGGCCAAGTCAGTAGGTAAGCTCTCAAAAGATGGTCCTAGGAACAGAAGAGCAGAAGAGCCCCCTGCCCTGGCGCCTGACCCTCAGGCCAACCCGGCAACTTTAGCACTTGGGAGTGGAGAAGTCAGGAGAGAAGCCCCCGAGGGCCCGGGGCAGGGCCAGCGAGTGAGCAGGTGCAGGGGACCATGCCATGGTTGGGAGCGGCTCCTGTGTGTCCATGACAGGGGAATGAGTAGCGCAGTCCTGCAGTTCGCAGGCTGGGCTGGCAGCTTGTGCCCTGGTGACGAGAAGGGGTCATTTGGAAAAGCTTGGATGCAGCTATATGAAGTCAGTGTCGGCGTTTCGAAGGTGCCATCCCTTAGCCCCACGCTGGTGGAAGAGAGAGCCAAGGGGTGGATGGCGGGGGCAGGTCAACCTGAAGCCTCCACCAGCCCAACTTTGTGCCTTGGCTTTTGGCCAGGGGCAGATGCCGGGTGGCACCTCTGGACTCTGCTCACTCCATCCCTGCACGTTCCCAAACCATGTGACGCCTTTGAATGAGACCCTGGCTCTGGGCATGAGTGGTGGTGGGGGCAGCCAGGTGACCCAGGCAAGGGTGCATCCTTCTCTCCTCTGTAAATGGGCTTATCTTCCGAACCTTAATACCAAATGCTTAACTACAATCCCTAATACCCTAGTGTTCGCCTGGCTCGAATTAATCTCTGAGCTATGGAGGAGATTCCGCGTGTATCCCACTAGTGGATTGGATGGTTAGCAGCACACGCCCCACTCTCTGTCGTACCCCGATTTGTGCCGGGTGGGCTAGGGAACATGGAGCTGCTTCCTGCACCACCGTGAGGCCCCTGCATGGTTTGGGTCCAGCCTGCTTTGTTTTAGGAGTTGCACACCCCCTAACTTCCTCCCCAGGCACTGTGGCAGACACCTGCCTGCAAAGCCCGCCCCCGCAATCCCTCAACCACCACCTGTCAGCTGCCATGGAGTCTCCCACATGACAAGTCACAGTGCCTCGCCTGTGTGGGGAACGCTTCTCTTTGTCCCCTACATGTCCTTCTCTGGAGGCCCCCAGGAAGCCTGGCCCGTGGCCAAGGCTAGCGACAAGGCTGAGGGCTGTCACGATATCCAAAGGAGGGGACAAGCAGAGGGGCAGCCTCCTGGCTTGACAAGGAGGCCACCTTCCCACTGTGCCTGGGTCCAGCCAGGTCGTAAGCTGTCCGCGCCCCACTCTTCCTGTCCCCGGATCGGGAACCTGCACACTGGCCTGCTGGGCTGGCTGTGAGCTGATGTGAGCTGATGTGTGATGAATGCCCGGTGTGTTCCGAGCACTCCATGAGGACGATCGGCGAGTGCTCTCAGCTGGGTGATCCCAAATCCCAGTGGCTCAAAAATGAATACTCCTGGCTCAGTACCGCCTGGCTCAGCACCGCCTGGCCAGCTGAAAGAGGGCTGAGTTGCAATCACCATGGGTCGCTCCCCTCTCTCCCTCGCCCGTGAAGGGCAGAGCCGGGGACACCTCTGAAGGTGCTTCTGGGGCACCCCCATGCTGAGCTCTGTCAGCCCAGGCTTAGGAGAGGCTGCGCCTCCCAGCTGTGGCTGCCTGGGCTCTCTCGCTCCCCAGGGCCCCCCAGCCCTGGTTTTAGGACGTGATGAGGACCCAGCGCTGCTTGCCGGAGGAGGCCTGCCAAGTGAGCGTGGCGCATGTGGGGGACGAGTCCTGAAGGAATGTCCCCGGGACTACGTGGCCACTTCCTGAAGCTGGGGTCTGAGCTCTGGGCCCCATGGAGAACAATTGAAGACGAGGCTTCCTCTCTCTCTGAGCTGCCCGGAAGGCGGCTTTCCCGCTCTGGGTGGAGGCCAGGGTGGGGTGGGGTGGGAGAGGGAACTCTTTGCTTCAAGGCTTTGTGGGGTGGGGTGGGAGGGGAGGCGGGAGGTGGGCTGCCCCTCCCCTATTGACCCCTCTGGCTAGTCACTCACTCCAGCTCCTATCACTGGAAACCAAAGCTGGCGTTCCCCGAGAGGGGACCCTGAGGCCCCCCTGCCCGGTAGCTGTGGCTGTGGCCATGGCCGTCAGGAAACTGCTAGACTCTATCTTGAGCTCTTCTTTGCTGGTGGCATCTGGTGGCCGTGCCAAAGATGGTTCGAGGGATGCGCTGGTCCCAGTGACCCAGGGAGGGGCGCGGTCTCCCTGTTGACCAGGGAGTGGACTGAGGCTCTCCGTGTAGGCGTGGGGAGGGCAGTGAGCCTGGTTCTCCCATTCTGGCTTCAAAGATTTGTGCCCGCAGCCCAGGGCTTGGCCTGATGGGGCGTCCAGGAGCAAATCTATCGGACAGTTGGACTGCTGCACGGAGAGGGCCAGAGGCTGGGACAACTTCAGGGTTAGGAGAGATGGGGAACCGTCAAGCATGGCACACAGTGGGGTGAGGCCACCACAGACAAATGACGGGACACCCAGCAAATGAGAGACTGTTGGTGCCTGAAAAAAGAAAAAAAAAGGTTGTCTGTGGGGTGGGAACCCACTTTGGTGCAAAGGAAAATGCCGAGGACTAGCACACATCCGGTGTGTATCTGCAAGGCTTGTCTGCAAGGATGTTTATGGAGTCACGTGGCAGGGAGTGCCAGGTGGCCGCGCTTGGCGGCACATGGATGGAGCATGCACTGTGCTTGGCAAAAGAGACCCAGAGCTGCGGCCTGGGGCCCCAGGGGTGCCTGGGCAGGAAGAAGGTTGGGGGCAGGCTGGAAGGAGCAAGTTTTGCTGCTGGGGGAAGTTCCGGAGGAGTTCCCCTCCCCCATCTCCCCAGTGGGCTGGGATCCAGATGCCTGGGATGGTCAGGCGCAGCCTGGAGGTGGCAGCCCAGGGCAGTGAGACCCAGGTCACTCTGTGGAAGTGTGTAGGGACCTCAGCTTCTGTGAACTTGTGAGACTTCCACAAAACATGCTCCATGGACAAATTTGTATCAAATTGTAAAATTGATGCAGATGGGGACCCCCAGTGAGGTGGTCCTTTAGTTCCAGGCTGGCCCTCAAGGGGGTGGGAGTCTGGGTTGTTCCCAGGCAGAGCCCTGTCTTTGGCCACCAGGCCTTACCTGGGCAGGTCTGTCTGCCTGCCTGCCTTCCAGCCAGGAGCTTCTTCTAGGTCTCCCATGTGGGTGCAGGGGCCTGAGGACTTGGGCCGTCTTTTGCTGTTTTCCCTGCCCAGGAGCAGAAGGCTGGATGGGAAGTGGAGCAGCCGGGACACGAATCAGTGTCCATTTGGGATGCTGGTGCCACAGGTGGAGGCTTAGCCTGCTATGCCATGGCACCAGCACTGGGAGAAATCATTTAAAATTAAGGCCATTTATATATTAGGGATGGGAAGTGGGGCCACCGGGATTAGAACCAGTGCCCATATGGGATGCCAGTGTGTGAAAGGCGAGGACTTTAGCCACTAGGCTACTGCAGTGGGCCCAAAGCTAAGTTATATCTCAAAGCAACACATTTAATGCATCTTAACAAATGTATCTCTATGTATTCAGTGTTTTATGACAAAGCTGTTTTTTAGTGGGGACTCAATCAGATTATATTTCAAACACCAATACGATTGATTGGAAAGGAAAACGTGAAATGACTAAGACTTGAGGGGATGAGTAGCCGGGACCAGCGTGAAGGAGAAGTAGTGTCTGGTGACCTTCAGCTTCAGACAGGGTGGTGGCCTGGAACTTCCCGGCTCTGAGAGGTCATGGCTGCCACCCCGTGGCCTGGGCGTCTGTGGTCAGTGACTGCACACAGCATGTGGCAGTGCTGGGAAGAAGCCCAGCCCCGCACGCCTGGCAGGAGGAGGGCTCAGTGGTGCACAGCAGAGCCAGCTGCCCGGCCCAGAGGAGTGGGGAAGAGGGGGTGCTCCTGGCAGCTGGCCCTGAGGCTGCAGAGGTGGCTGGCCCATCTGCTTGGTGCAGTGCCAACCCCTGGCGGGCTGGCGACTGGGCCTGGAGCCCTGCGCTGAGCCAGCTCCTCACGGAGCCCCAGAGCAGCCCACGTGCCCCAGACACGTGGGGACCCCATGAGGCCAGGGCCTACAGCGGGGTGCCAGCACAGGTTACTGCAAGTGCCTGATCGGCCCAGGTGCCTGCCCTGCTACAATGCTGCTGCCTGTGGTAGTGTTAGCAAGCCAGCCATGGCTCTGGCCCTCTTAGCTCTGGTGGGCTCCCGGGGTGGGGGAGGAGACTGCCCACAGATGGGAACAGAATGACTGTCACCTGCTCAGGTGCCAGGAGCTGGGGGTGCAGCGTCGGGGGCCCCTGGCCAGGGTGGAGCTCCCAGACAGACCCAGCAGCACGGGGAGCTGGTGCCACACTGAGATGCTGTTTCTGAACCAGTGTTCTTGGGTCTGAGGTGTGCGTGAGCTCTGCTGGTGGTGTCACCAGCCTTATCTTGCAGGGTGCGGAGGGCAGTGCAAGGGATCTGCCTCCTTGGGAGTTCAAGGTCGTCTCTGAGTGAGCGAGATGTGACGGAGGGAGCCGTCACCACGCGGAGCGGGTAATGGGCAAACATGGCTGAGGCTGGAAAAGGCTCTAAGCCTGGTAGTCGTCAGGGCACACCTCCACCTGCTCACCCCTTCTTCAGGGGTTTCCAGAAGTTTCCATGTATTGTTACCAACCATGCATTTATAGAAACCTGGCTGCAGGTGGAGGCCACAGATGAGGGAGTTGGCAGCTCAGAGAACGTGGTGTGAGCCCGGAGCTGGCGGCCGGGGCAGAGTGCAGACCCCAGGGGTCTCCCTGCCCCTCAGAGTAGGGTCCTTGACCACTGTCCCTCCTGTGTCCCCCAGCATCGTCTGCTGTATCTGTGACTGGCATGTTCCGGCTGGCACCATGTCCTTGGAGTGTCTGTCCCCTTCAGAGCTGAACCACACTCCCATGGATGCCAGGAGGGTGCAGGGGTGGGGTGGGGAAGGGACGGGCAGGGAGGGTGGTATCTGAAGTAGTCCCACAGAGTGTGTAGGGAGCCAAGAGTGGGGCTCCGCAGACACCTCCTGGGGTGCTGCTGAGAACAGGATGGAGCAAGCCAGACCCGCTCCCTGTCCCTCCCTGCTTGCTAGAGTTCCCACCGGTGGTCTTTGCAGTAACCACAGGGAGAAATGGGATGAGTTTGGGGTCCAGGTGATGGAGGTGGGAGCTTACCCAGAAGGGCTCCCATGCTGAGTTCTTTGACCACCCATTACACCCTAAGAAGATCAAGCCTCCTCCTGACCCCCCTCGCCCCTGCAGCTGGGCCCCGACAGGGCAGGATCCAGGCCTGGCCTGGTGGGATCTTGGGCAGGGTGGGGCAAGGCTGGTTTGGGATGGAGCTGGGGCGGGGCCTTGGTTCATCTCTCTCCCTCCCCCATCTCCTATGTGAGGCTCCCACGCGGAAGCCCCAGAGATAGGGGACTGGGTGTGCCTGAGTGCCCTGTGGGGGGGTGGACACCAAGTGACCGCACATGTGACCTGTGGCCTCCTACTCCAGGTCCAGCTGGGAACTGCCTGACCTGCAGGCGGGCAAGATTGAGGCCATCAGCGACTCGGACGGGGTCAATTACCCCTGGTACGGCAACACCACCGAGACGTGCACCATTGTGGGCCCTACCAAGAGAGACTCCAAGTTCATCGTCAGCATGAACGACAATTTCTACCCCAGTGTCACATGGGCCGTGCCCGTGAATGAGAACAACGTGCCCAAACTGACCAACATCTACCGGGACCAGAGCTTCACCACGTGGCTGGTGGCCACCAACGCCTCTACCAACGACATGATTGTCCTGCAGACTCTGCACTGGCGCATGAAGCTCATCATTGACGTGAACCCAAACAGGCCCCTGGGCCAGCGCGCCCGCCTGCGGGAGCCCATCGACCAGGTCCAGCCCAAGATCCTGAGCAAAAATGAGCCCATCCCACCCAGCGCCCTGGTGAAGCCCAACGCCAACGATGCTCAGGTCCTCATGTGGCGGCCCAAGGACAAGCCGCCATCAGTGGTAATCCCCGCCAAGCACTGGTAGCGGCAGGTGCAGAGCGGGGGGCGGGGGGACGCAAATAATAATAGTGCTCAGAGCAAGCCCACGTGCTCTGTGCTCATTCACCGCTCTGCAGCGGCCGCGGGCAGGGCAGGTGGAGCGCTGTGCTAGCGCCCGCCAGCGGGAGGGACCCCCACCCCACCCCATCCCCACGGGACGTGTGCCCTTCCAGGTCACCCCTGTTCTCCGCTGCCCTCCCCCTCTCCTCTCCTCTCTTAATCTCAGCACTTTGCAACTTTTTTTCTTTTTAAACTTCTCTGAAGTTTCAGGGGCGGGGCATGCTTTAGCCAGGAGTGGCGGCGTCTAGCCTCCTCCGTTCTCGCCTCTGATCCGACATGCGGCCTTATGCACCTAGACGCTTTGCCAAACTTTTGCCTTAAGCTGAGCTGAAAAGGAAGGAGCACAGCCTGGGTTGGGGTGCTAAGTGTTGTGGGGGCAGAAAACCGGGTCTGACTTCTCCTGGGCTTTCTTCTTCTGGACGGAGGGGCTTCTTCCAGGGTCTCCTGGGAGAAGGGCAAGGGAGACACCAACCAGCTGTTCCTTCTTTGGTTTCTGCACCCTCTGTCTGGGCACCTCTTCTGCCTGCCCCCAGGCGGGGCCCCTGCCAGGTATCTGTCAGAAGGCGGCTTGCTGGGGCAGGGGTGGGAATGCACCTTTGCAGCCTTAACTTGGCTTTGATGGTTCTGGAGGGTGGGAGATTGTCGGGGGAGGGTCCAGGAGCTATGAGGTTCCAGGGAGAATTTCTGGGGCGCTTCCCTTCTTACTCCCTGCCCCCGGTTTGGGTTCCATCAGGGCTCACCCCATTTTCAGGGAAGCTGCCCCCAGGCAAGGAGAGAGCTGTGGAAGGCCCCCAAGGGCTTGTGGGTAATGTGGCAGGAGGCAGGAGAATGTGGCACATCTCCCTGTTCTGAAATGCTTAGTCCAGGGCTGCAGGGGTCTTCCGAACCACAGCTGGGGGGCCTGGGCTGGCACAGCAAGGGCAGGGAAGTCTCAGGGTGGGCCCTCTGGTGCCCAGGGACCTAGTCCTGAGCCAGCGGGGTGTATGCCTGCAGGCTGCCACATGGCATGCTTGGGTGACACCTGCCTGAAGCCCCATTCGGTCAGCTTGCCAAACCCGCTCAGCCCCCGGGTCCCACATCCAAATGCAGCATAACCAAGCACAGAGCACTCATCTCTTCCTGCTTCAGACGAGCCGTTCGTGGGAGGCACGTGGTAGGTGGCCACATGCCAGCGTATTGATTCTGAGGTGCTTGACTTCCGGGCAGTCGGGGCGTCCTTGGGCCACGCCAGGGCTTGCAGCTGGCCTGGCTTGCACAGGCCTGGAACTGATGGCAGGTGCAGTGCTAGGGGGCCCTGGTTGGGCTGGGGGCCCTCTTGGTTTGCATCAAGGGGGTGCCTGCCAGGGGACCCCACTTCCCATCTGTGAGAGGACTCAGCCTCTTCCTGGAGGGACCTCTCTCTACACTCAGGTCTTTCTTGTACTAAGGAGGAGACAGGCTTGGCTGGCAGGGTGTGCAGGGGCCCAGCGCTGCTCTGTGGTGGGTTCTGAGTGGGAACCCTGGAGGGAGGAGAGGTGACAGCCCCTCCCTTGCATGCCCAGCCCCCTCCAGTCTTGCTCCCAGATTCACCTTCCCCGCCCCATGCACCTCCATCCCAGGTCCTTTCTGTCCACTCTTCTCGCCTCACTGAAGACCAGGACTGGGGTGGCTGCCATGCCTGAAGCTTGTCCCTTGGGTCTGAGGCTTCCTGCCCCACGGTCTCCAGCTCAGACACTCACCCCTCTTCCTTCCAGCAATAAGAGCCATCTTATGTTGCGGGGAGTACTGTGATGATAAACCAATGCACTTGCCGCCAGGCACGCACTCTAGGAGCCGATGTCAAATGAATCTGTTTTGTGTGTGTGTGTGTGTGTGTGTGTGTGTGTGGTTTTTTTTCTAAAAATCACAATTATAAAGAGAAATAAAATGTAATTTTAAAGTAGACTTGGCAAGAGACTGGATGCTTTTGGGGACGAGGTTTCACTTTGGGGTGGGTGCACTGTGCAAGGGGGTGTTGGGGGATCTGAGGCTGGGATCTGGGTGGATTCGAGGGCCTGGAGAGAGGGAAAGTCAGGCAGTTCAGGGGTCCTGGTCCCCGGGGTCCCATGTGTGGAGGAGGGTGGATGCCGGGAGGTAGAGCTGGCACTTGGGGGCAAACATCTGGGGCCCCCATGTCCAGGTGATGGGCATTTCAGTTTAGGTTGGGCCTCAGATCCCCCCAAGGCCTGACTGTGGCCCTGGGGCCAGCACAAAGTTGGTGGGGATTGCAGTTCTGGGCCTGTGCTGGCCAGTGGTTGATGGGGATTGGGAAGGGGTGAACCTAGCCAGTAATTCTCTTCTGGTGGAACTTGCTCTCATATGATGGTGGAAGCCTCAGGCCCTGCTGTGGCTCTGGGCTCCAAAGCTGGACCCTCAGGTTCCAGGCCACTCATGTGAACTCCTGCAAGACACTGTGTGCAGAACAGGGGTTCTCAGAGTAGCTGCTTGCTGGCTATTGCGAGGTGAGCCAGTTGTCATTGGACTCAGCCTCCCCACAGCACCTCTAGGCATGCTGGGAAGGCAGACAACCCGAGGTGATTTAAGGAGCTGACGTTGGGTTAAGCTACCACCTGCCACACAAGCATCTCCTGTCCACAGAACCAGTCCTGTCTGCTCTGCTTCTGGCCTAGCTTCCTGCTAATGTGCCTGAGAAAGTAGACAAAGATGGCTCATGTGAGAGACCCTGATGCAATTCCTAGTTCCTGGCTTCGGCTTGGTCCATCCCTGGCCATTGTAGCCATTTGAAAGTGAACCAGCAAATGGAAGCTTGCTCTCTCTCTCTCTCTCTCTCTCTCTCTCTTCCTTCTCAGCACTGCTCTCAGTCAGAATGAAGCACAGTGGGACACACAGTGGACACCCAGTAGTTACTGGTTATTACTCATAAGACATCCCTGTGCCTCTGGTCCTCCCTCGCTTGGGGCCCTGGGCAGGATGTAGGACACAGTGATGGGTCCACACTTCAGCGACCCCACAGCCTGCATCCTGCTGTCTGGCTGGGAGATGTTCGTGCAGGAAATTGCTTCATGGTGGGGGCTTGCTGCTCTCCTCCCACGGGGCATCTGGGTGGTGCTACTCACTGTTGTGGTTGAGGCATTGATGTTAGTTTCAAGACAAAGCCCACAGAACTATAGTGTTTATGCAGAAAATAGGCATGCATGTGCAGAGGACAGGGTGTGCACAGAGGACAGGGTGAGTGTGCACTGAGGACAGTGTGAGTGTGCACAGAGCACTGACCCACATCACGCCACCCAGGAGATGCTGAATGGTCCCCCTCATGGAGCCCCTTGCTCTGTGATGTCCCCTCTGTGCTGTAGGCGAGGAGGGGTCCCAGCCTGCCGTGTAGGTGTCCGAGCAGGGGACTGGAAGTTTGTGGAGCCGTGGATTTCTAGCAGCATTTGCCGCTGCCTGCAGCTGATAGCAGGGTAAATTAGGTTTATGCTGCATGAGAGACGCACTCCTCCCCAGCAATGAGGGCTCCCCCAGGATCCAGTCCTCGGGAAGTCAGCTCACTCCTGTAACTCGCAGCCGCTTGCCACCTTAAAAGTCATCCTTGGTCAGTTGACCTAAGCTGCAGCTTGGAGCCATCCCACAGGGGACACTGAGTCTGTAGGCTGGGTCAGGAGGCTGTGGCAGGTGACATGTCCCCAGACAGTACGGCCTCACCTGCAGAGTGGTGGCCATGGCTTTATTGGGGCTCCCTCTGACAGCCCTGGTGTGCTTTCCTGCTGGCCACCCACAGGCCGGGCTCCCCCCAGGTCATTCGTCACAATCTTCAACCACAACCTATCACGGGCAGCACACACACTCATGATCACCCCGAAGCTTGTGCACAGCCACACTTTCCCTGCCTTCCAACCCCAGCCATGCAGGACCCAGCTCCACCACGTTGCCCTTGACCAGTCCCCTCCCTACACTTGGCACAGAAGTTGCAGCCACGGTGCTGAGTACAAGCCACCTGCGGAGAATAAATGTCCTCTGTGTCCTCTGTGTCCTCAGTGTGGCTTGTGTCTGGGCAGGGCGCCCCCAGACCCGTCAACTTCAGTCCTGGGTCCATGGTAACCCAGCTCCCGTCTGGCAGGACTCTGCCTGTCTGTGCCCCCAATTGAGTGGCGGTGCAGCTGGGAATGCTGAGACAGGATTAGCTCCGCGAGGGCTTGGGCGCCTTGGAGGCAGACAGCTGCAGGGCAGTGCAGCCGGGCATGTCTGCAGCCAGAGCCCACACAAGTGCTGCCATTTGCCCAGCAGGCGGGAGGGTGGCAGCTCCTGGCCTCGTGCGCCTGTTTCCTGACCCGCAGGTCAGAAGTACACGTGTGCTCACACACAGGCACGCCTCGCCTGCCCCTGGAGCCCGAGGAGGACTATAGCTCCCTGGAGAACCGTCACCACGTGAGCCAAGCTTGGATAGCGGCCCAGGGACTCCTGCCTGAGGACATGACTGGCTTCCTCCATCCCCTGTATACCACCCCCAGTGACAAGGGCCAGGTCTGCCAGCTCAGAGAACTTAGCCTCCTCAACAGGGGCACCCCAAGCGCCAGACAGACAGACACCAGCCCAGTGGGCTGAGTGCACAGACCAGGCGCTGCCCGGGGCCCCAGGTGTGATCTGCCTGACTTTGAGGGCGATCACAGCCACAGGCGTGTCTTCGTCCGCTTGTGGTGCTGCGGTGGCACAGACACAGAAAGGCACTCCTTTCTCACGGATCTGGAGGCCAAGGTCAGGGTGGAGGTCCCAGGCACTGCCTCCACATGCCGGGAAGGACAAAACTCTTGGGAAGTCAGGAAGCTGGACCAAGGGGAGGGCCCAGTCTCTTGTCACAATGCCACTCCCTTGAGAGCTGGCTCTGCGAAACCAAGAGTTTCTCCAGACAGCAGTGGCCTCAGTGACTTAGCCACTTCCCAGCAGGCCCCGCTGCCTCTCCCCGTGATTCCAACACATGAACCTTTAGGGGGTACATGGAACTCACATCTGGACCGCAGCTGCCACTGCTGACCGCCACGTCCGTGAATGCTCACGTGGCGATGTGGGTACTGGGGTGGCTGCTGTCCCCTTGCACTGCCATGTTCATGGCTGCGGGCCACGGCCAGCGCTGCCTTCCTCTCTGGGCGGCTGGAAGCTCTCATCTCCTGGAGGTCTCAGGTCAGGGCCACCTTTCATTGGCCTCTACACACTCAGTCTTTGGTGGTGTTCAGGATTTTGTCTTTATTCTACTTTTAGACAAAAATTGCTTTATTTTTATTCGAAAGGCAGAGTTGAGAGAGAGAGAGAGAATCTATCTACTGGCTCATTCTGCAAATGGCTACAACAGCTGGAGCTGAACTGATCCGGAGCCAGGAGCTTCTTTCAGGTCTCCCACGCAGGTGCAGGGTCCCAAGGCTCTGGGCCGTCCTCTGTTGCTTTCCCAGGCCACAAGCAGGGAGCTGGATCAAAACTGGAGCAGCCGGGACTCAAACTGGTGCCACTACGGGATGCCAGCACTCCAGGTGGAGGCTTATCCTACTTTGCCAGGGCATGGGCCTCTATTTATTTGACTTTTAATTGTGACTGAAAACACACGATACCTGCCTTTTGTGGGCCATGCTGCACTGTTGGGATGCATGTTTGTGTTGCCATGCAACCTTCCCCAGAATGTTCTCTTTGTGCACATCAGAAGCTCGGTACCCAGGAAGCCCTCCCCTTCCTCCGTACCTGATATTTCTGTGCAGGAGAACCAAGGTAAGGACAAGGAGAAGCCTTGGCCAAGCGCCCTAGTGAAGCTGCCTTAAGGGTGACCTTGAAGAAGCTGAGAGGCCCAAGGTGTCAACGTGGGTGTCTCAGTTGCTTTTAAACCTGAATACGCATCATCCGGAGAGCCAAGCTGCTCGCACTGGGCCAGCAGCGTGTGCTGCTGTGGGCTGGTGCCAGGGATGCGGACTCTGGCGCACAGTTGTCCTCCCTTGGTTTGGGCTGCAGATCTGGCTGTGAGCAGTGGAAACTGAGCTCCTCTGGGGGACTTCTCACCTCCCATGAGGGAGTAGTTCTGCCCAGCAGGGCCCCTGGGAGTCGGGCCTGCAGCTGGTGCCAGCAGCTCCTCCCTGCAGTGTGGCGGATGGAGCAGTCCCACAAGCGCTGAGCAGGCTACTCTGTGCTGGGCTGCAGCGTTTCCTGTAAACAGCCTGCTACTTCCTGCGCAGGTGAAGCCCACGGGACAGCGGTGGGTTTGCAGCACGGCCGACTGCACCGAGCTGATTCCGTGGCCCTCGGAGGGGAGGTGCAGGGGAGGCGCACTTGGTGATCCTGCAGGACAGATGTTTGTCACATAGGCATCTGTAACAGCCAGGGGTCTAGAGGCACCCCAGTGTGTGAGCGACCTGGGGAGACAAACACTCCAGGAGAAAGCGCCACTTTGTCATGAGCTGCTTGGGGCTCCTGAAATCTGTGCTGGTGGACCCCACAAGCTGGAACCGAGGGGAGCAGATCTACCTCACCCATGGCATGACAGCCACAGAACATGACTCTGGTTGCGCTGCGGAGAAGAGACAGACTGGATTCACGCCCCAGGTGTACCTGGGCCTGCACAGTGGCTCCCTGCTAGCCTGACCACCTGCCATCAGAACTGTTTAGAATTCTCTCTCTTGGGGCTGGCGTTATGGTGCAGTGGGTAAAGCCACTGCTTGCAGTAGCAGCATCTCATAAGGGCACCGGTTCTAATCCCAGCAGCTCTACTTCCCATCCAGCTCCCTGCCTGTGGCCTGGGAATGCAGTCAGTGACGGCCCAAAACTTTGGGACCCTGCACCCGTGTGGGAGACCTGAAACAAGCTCCTAATTCCTGGCTTTAGACCAGTTCAGCACAGACCATTGGTCCAATCTGAGGAATGAACCAGTTGATAGGAGATCACTCGCTCTTTGCCTTTCAAATAAATCATCAAAAAAAAATATTTTTTTTTCCTGTCTCTCTCAGGTTTGTTTATTTGAAAGGCAGAGCGAGAGAAGTTCAGCCTGGTGGTTTATGCCCCAAGGGCCACAGCAGCCAGAAGCCATGAACTCCAGCCAGGCTTCCTGCGCAGGTGCTGGGAACACAGGCACTCGGGCCTTCACTGCTCCTTCCCGGGCAGGTTGGCTGCATCAAGAATGGAGCAGGTGGAATCGAACTGACACTCTGAGAAGTGACTGCCCCAGAATTCTCTCTCCCTCTTTTTTTTTTTTTTTCCTAGAGAAGGCAGAAGGAAGGGCAGTGTTTCTGAGACTGGTTTGAAGGCAGTGGCCTCCTGTGGGGGTGACCGAGCTAATGGTGCTGGCGTGGTGCACACCTGCCACCATCAAACAGCCCACACAGGAAGCAGCCCCCGCCCTCACGGTCCCCACCTGCTCCGGGACCTGCCTCTGCCGCCCTGCTCCACCTGCCCCCTCGCCACACACCCACAACTCTGCTTCCTGTCACTAGCAGGAGTTTGTATTTTCTAGATTTTTGCATTAATGGAGTCATCCAGGATGTAATTTTTAAAAAAATTTTCTCCCGACTGGCTTCTTTCACACAGTAGGTGTGCATAGTACACCTGCTCTGCTTAACACCTGCCCGTGAGCAGCTGGGTGGCTTCAGGTTGGAGCTGTCACCACCAAGCTTGTTGCAAATGTTAGTTCACACGCCACGGTCCTTGCAAGCTCTCGGTTCTCTCGGCTAATGGCCTGGGAGTGGGTGGCAGCTCACATAATAGGTGTTTTCTCTTTTTTTGTTTAAGAAGGAATTATTTATTTTTTCTGAATGATAAAATTATAGAGGAGAAACAGAGATCATCCATTGATTGGCTCACCATCCAAATGCCGCTAACAGCCAGAACTGGGCTGATCCGAAGCCAGCAGCCAGAAACTTCCTCCGGGTCTCCCGTGTGGGTGCAGGGTCCCAAGCACTTGAGCCGTCCTCTGTTGCTTTCCCAGGCCACAGGCGGGGAGCTGGATGGAAGTGGAGCAGCGGCCCTGTGGGATGTGGACACCGCAGGGGGCTGCTTAGCCTGTTCCATACAGCACTAGATTGCCTGCTTTGATTTCATTTCTATTTTTTTAACTTAAGATTTATTTATTTTTACTAGAAAGTCAGAATTATAGAGACAAAGAGCTACAGAGAGAAAGATCTCCCATCCACCGGTTCACTCCCCAAGTGGTTGCAACGGCCCCAACTGTACCGATCTGAGGCCAGGAGCCAGGATGTTCTTCCAGGTTTCCCGTGCAGGTGCAAGGTCCCCAGGCTTTGGACATCCTTCACCGCCCCCCTGGGCCTATTTTTTCATTAATGGCCTTCAGAGTTTCTAGTTTGAATTTAGAAATATATCTGCCATGAGGAGCTTTCTTGCCATTTAATATTTTCTGAAGAATGGAAATTCTTAATTCTGATTAAGTTGACCCTATTAATACTTTGATAGTTTTTGCTCATTTAAAAAAAAAATAGGATACAGGGCCCAAATGTTGGCTCAATTGGCTAAATCTATCTGGTAAGCACTGGGATCCCATATGGGTGCTGGTTTGTGTCATGGCTGTTCCACTTTCCTTCGGCTCCCTGCCTGCGGCCTGGGAAAGCAGTCAAGACGGTCCAAAGCCTTGGGACCCTGCACCCACGTGGGAGACCTGGAAGAGGTTCCTGGCTCCTGGCTTCGGATTGGCTCAGCTCCAGCTGTTGTGGCCGCTTGGGGAGTGAAGCAGCGATGAAAGATCTTCCTCTGTCTCTCCTTCTCTCCATAAATCTGATCTGCCTTTCCAATAAAAACATTTTTTAATAGGATACAAGCTTTTTTTTTTTTTAAGAAAAGATTTATTTGAAAGGCAGAGTGACAGAGAGGGTGAGACACAGAGAGGCAGGGAGAGCTCCCACGTGCTACCTCCCTGCCTCGGAGCTCTCCCTGCCTCGGGGCTCCGTGGACCAGACTGGGAGCAGGCATCAGCGCCTCCCTCCGGGTCTCCCCTGGGGCGTCAGGGACCCAACTCCCTCACGGGTGTGCTAGCAGGCAACTGCACCGGAAGTACAGGGTAGCCAGCACTTGATCTGGCACTCTTATATGGGACATCAGCATCCCTAGAGGCAGGCTAACTGGCTGTGCCACCACACCGGACCCCAGACGGTGCTCGGGGCAACTGCCAAGTCTTTAATTCTCTTGAACGCTTACAGCTCCACATTCTACACAGATGTCTACCACCCATTGTGAATTCACTGTGTACACGGTACAGACCAGAAAGTGAAAGTTTTCCCATTTTTAAAAATGTACTTATTTATTCGAGCAAGGGCTCCAAAATGCCTACCTTTGCTAGGGCTGGGCCAGATGGACCCCTGGGATGGGGGACATAATCTGAGTGTCCCATGTGATGGGCGGAAGCCATCTGTGGCTGCCTCGCGGAGAGCGCGTCAGCCGGAAGCTGGGCTCAAGAGGCCAGCCGGGACGGGGTGGCGCTCTCAGCTGGATCTCTGTCCATGCAACTGTGGTGTCCGGTGAGTCCAGCCGTGCTTGTTGAAAACTCCACTTCCCCACTGTGCTCGTTTTGCACTTCTGCTGCAGACCGAGTGGCCCCCTGTGCGGCTCCCTGTTTGACTCTGTCCTGTTTGCTCATCTTGACATCAGCCCTACATTGATCCCAAGTAATATTCTTTGCTCTGAAATCCACTTTGATAAAAAATAGAGCCAGTCTAGATTTATTTTTTTTTTAAGATTTATTTATTTTATTACAAAGTCAGATATACAGAGAGAAGGAGAGACAGAGAGGAAGATCTTCCATCCGATGATTCACTCCCCAAGTGAGCGCAACGGGCCGGTGCGCGCCGATCCGAAGCTGGGAACCTGGAACCTCTTCCGGGTCTCCCATGCGGGTGCAGGGTCCCAATGCATTGGGCCGTCCTCAACTGCTTTCCCAGGCCACAAGCAGGGAGCTGGATGGGAAGTGGAGCTGCCGGGATTAGAACCGGTGCCCATATGGGATCCCGGGGCATTCAAGGCGAGGACTTTAGCCACTAGGCCACACCGCCGGGCCCTAGATTTATTTTTTTTAAGTTGTGCTATAATGATACATCTTCTCCCATCTTTTTTTAAGCAGATATATTTATTGGTACTGGGAAGGCAGATTTAGAGAGAGAAGGAGAGACAGACACAGCTCTTCCATCAGCTGGTTCACTCCCCAGTGGCCACAACGGCTGGATCTGACCCAATCCAAAGCCAGGAGCCAGGAGCTTCTTCTAGCTCTCCCACGTGGGTGCAGGGTCCCAAGGCTTTGGGCCGTCCTCAACTACTTTCCCAGGGCACAAGCAGGGAGCTGGATGGGAAGTGGGGCAGCTGGGATACGAACTGGCGCCCATATGGGATCCCGACACATGCAAAACAAGGGCGTTAGCTACTTGGCTACCATACTGGCTTCCCGTCTCCCCCATCTGTTTGTCATATGTGTTTTTTATATTTATTTAAAAATATTTTTACTTATTTTTATTTGATATGAAAGGCAGAGAACAGAGAGAGAGCTTCCAGCTGCTGGTTTATTCCCCTGATGCTTGCAACAGCCTGGGCTGAAGCCAGGGATTCCCAGGGTGCCAGGGGCCCGTCCCTCGAGCCATCCCTGCTGCCTCCCAATGGTGTTCCTCGCCTGAAGCTGGACTCAAAGGGTAGGAACTCTAGTAGGAGATGCGAGTGTCCCGGGGACATTACAACTGTGGCACCAACTGCTTACCTTCACGTCTCAACAAAAGCTAGTGTTGGGTCTTATTTTCTTCATTTATTTTATTTTTATTGCAAAGTCAGATATACACAGAGGAGGAGAAACAGAAAGGAAGATCTTCTGTCCTATGGTTCACTTCCGAAGTGACCACAACGACTGGTGGTACTCCGGTCAGGAGCCAGGAACTTCTTTCCGAGTCTCCCACATGGGTGCAGGGTCCCAAGGCTTTTGGCCGTCCTCAACTGCTTTCCCAGGCCACAAGCAGGGAGCTGGATGGGAAGTGGAGCTGCTGGGATTAGAACCGGCGCCCATATGGGATCCCGGGGCGCGTTCAAGGTGAGGACCTTAACCATTACGCTATGGCGCTGGGCCCGCTTTCATTTATTTTAAGGAAGCGACTTAGATCTCCCATCAGCCCTTTGACCATAGCCACAGGCCCAGGAGTCCTGGAGAGACCGGAAGCTATTCAAGCGCGATGGGCAGGACTGGGGGTTGCCACATCCTGCTGCCTCCCTGTGCCGCAATGGCACCTGCCTCACAGTCAGCATCTAGGGAGAAGATAGGACAAGCTATCATTCTCCCTCTCCTAGGCGGGGAACTTGAGGTGCCAAGAGCTGAAGGGATCTTCCCAAAGTCCTGCAGCTGGGACGTTGTTGTCTGAGCCTGGGCACCCCCACGGTTTTGGGCTGAGTCACTGCCTGCGGGTCTTGGTACTGTGTCCGGAGAGGTCCTGCGCCCCCTCCAAGTCCCTGGCAGGCCTGCTTTGCCGCCTATCCCTCTGGGAACACAACAGCTGCAGCCAGTGATGCAGCCTGAGACAAGAGGACCTGGATGACAAGCACTTGGCTGCAGACGGCCGCGGCCTCACCCCCACGCTGTGTGCGTGCGCGTGCTGCACTCGCGGGGGGCGGACGCACAGCAAGCGTCCTCCCGCGAGGTCGACAGCCGCACTGCGCAGTCCGACACCCACTTGGCCTGAAGGTCATGAGGGCAGTGTTTATTCCTGTTACCATCTAAAAAGGAGATACCCCAGTGCCCATGAGGCCAACCGGGCTGGAAGGACCACAGCTCCAGGGTGGGGCCAAGGCGGGAGGAGGAGCTGCGGATGCTCACACTTGCACCTGCTGCTTGGTGGTGATAAACAGATGAGCCTAGCCCTGGGGCGCATGCCCAGGCTCGGCTGTGCTTCACAAACCCAGACGCAGAGTCTGAGAACCCACTGTTGTCGTTTCACTTCCCAGCAAAGAAGTCGGAAGCCTTTGAAAAGCAAATAGCTCAAGATTTGAGGGGTTCTAACTCCCGAGAATATTGGCTGGTGATAATGATGCTGTTATATCCGTTCAGATCCTCCTTCCTTTTAAAATTTTTAAGATTTATTTATTTATTTGAAAGGCAGAACAGGTGAGCAAGCATTAGAGATCTTCTATGCATTGGTTCACTTCCCAAGTGGGTTGCAACCAGCCAGGTGTGGGCCAGGCCAAAGGCGAGAGTTGGGGAGCTCCATGCAGGTCTCCCACATGGGTGGTGGCAGGTGCCCATGCATTTGGGTCATCCTCTGCTGCCATCCCAGGTGCCCGAGCAAGGAGTTAAAGCCTGATCAGAAGTAAAGCCTTGCTACAGGTGTTGGCTTAACACGCTGTGCTACAACACTGCCTCCGTTAGTCACTCAGGATCCAGCAGGCTGACCTTTCAGTGGGTGCAGGGGGCTTCAGTACTCAGCTACCCTCCCTCCCTGAAGGGACTGACTGGACATGGAGTTATAGCTGGGCTCCCCCAGGGTCTGGCACTGTACCCTCTAGGGTCAGGATAAGGCCGAGGGGTGACCCTCTGGGAAGGAGGCTCTTGGAGTCCCATTCCTGGTATGGGTGCTGATGCCAGCGCTAAGTTGGGGGAATTTCAGGAGTGTATGCCCAACACGGGTGCCTCTCACAGGAAGATGGCATAGCCACCTGTGAGCCCCCCAGTGGCTCTGTGCCTGGCCGTGTCCCCACACTCCGGGTGGCACATCTGCCTGGGGACAGAGGTAGCCTCCTGCCCCCGGCTGTGCCCTCCCCAGGGCCTGGCTGGCCTGGGTCACTGTGCCGTCAGCCCCTGCGCTGCCATCCTTTATTAACGTGCCCTCCTCCCTTGCCGCCCCGCTGGGCTCTAGCTTCAGCTCAGGCTGCTTTCTAGAAAGTCATTCCAGGAGAACTGGCTCACCACTTGCCTCCCAAGGCTGTGGACTGGCAAGGCTACCATGGTGCCTGGCCTCATGGAGCTGACCCATGTTGGGGGCGGGGAGGGTTGGACAAAATCAAACCATTTGGCGTGCAAATAAATCGCTGCTCCTGTGCCACGTGTTTAGGCGCTAACATCGTGGCACAGCAAATTAAGCTGCTGCCTGTCATGCCAGCGTCCCACACAGGTGCTGGTTTATGTCCCAGCTGCCCCACTTCTTTTTTAAAAGCTTATTATTATTATTATTATTAGAAACACATAGGGCTTAAATTAGCCCTTCCTAAAGGTACTCATTAAGGAAATGGAGAAGGTTTTGTTCCCAGATAACTGTTATGCTCCCTCGCTCTTCTGGCCGTTGCATCGCTGCTAGCTTCCTGTGTGTGTCTACTCTGTGGTCGTGTGTCCCTTGGCTCCTGGCATCACTTCCTCCATCCCACTCCTCCCAGGGACTCCACTGTGGCCGCCTTCCCGGCTCCCTTTGCTTGTAGCCACCAGGGCTCCTCCCCTCCCGCCATGGCCTCTGCTGCTCCCTGTGTGTCTTCAGATCCTGTCTGGGCCAGGATGATGGCTTCTGGACTGTCACTATCAGAATGGCTCCCTTTGCTATTCTCTCCAGAAGGTTCCTGTTTTAAAAACCCAGGCTTTTCCTTGGCTGTTTCCTGCTGTGACTGCTAGAAAGTTCCTCACAAAGTTTCCTCTGCTTAGATTCGTCCTTCTCTTCAGAATCATTTTTATTCCCTGAATGCTTGCTTTACTTCTTTTCTTTTTTCTTCCCTTTACTGCCACTCCCACTTTCACTACTGCTTTCTGAATTGTCAGTAGAGGAAGAGGAAGAGGAGCCTCACATTTTGAACCTGAATACCACATGGCGGAGCTCTGATGGCATGTGCTCTTGGCCGTGTTTCTCGGGGGCTCCTTTCCGCCGTTCTAACTGGTCTCAGTCTCTTCTTCCTCTCGATTTTCTCTTGTAGCTCCAGGTGGGGCCTCACACGGGAAGTAGGCTGTTCTTCACAGGTTCGTCTCCCACAAGCTGCCTGTTATCATGACTCTTCGGCCGAGATACTGTTGGCGTCAATTCTTGGCATTTGATATTTTCTGCTCTGCCATCCATACTCTTTCGATGTTAGATTTGGAGGCAAGGTGAAAGTCTTTTTAGCACATGAAGTTGGTAAAGAATTTTCCCATCTTGGAGCTGGCGTGGGAGGCAGCAGCCCCTAGAGCTGGGCAGCGCCGTCCTGTCCCCCTTCTCATCCGGCTCCCTGCTTATGTGCCTGGGAAAGTAGCGGAAGATGGCTCAAGTTCTTGAGCCCCTACCACCTTAAGTAGGACCAGATGGATTCCAGGCTTCTGGATTTGGCCTGGGTCCAACCCTGGTCGTTGTAGCTCTTTGAGGGGAATGAATCCGCAGATAGAAGATAAAAAAACCCATTTTTTAGAATTGCTAAGTCAGCAGACAGCGAGGCAGGGGCCGCAGACAAGCAGAGGGGGGCCAGCCGGATGCCCCAGAAGGGACAAGGACAGAGTGACCTAGACTGCGGAGGAGACGGGGCCTGCAGAGAAGTGCCCAAAGTGCAGGGACAGTCCCCCAAGAAGGGGACAGAGCTGGGCAGAGGGCTCGGTCCCCACCTGATTCCCCTCCTAGCCCTCACAGCAAGGTGCTGGGCCGGCCAGGTGCCACAGGCCTGGCAGGCTGCAGCTCCCCTCTCCCCCACCGCCACCCCCCCTCGCTCCTCCCCGCCCCCACCGCGGCCGGGAATCTCAGCCTGAAAACAATGTGGAGGATCTCCGGCCAGTTTGTGTGCTTTGGATGGCTTCTATTTATAAGAGGCGCCTACTGACACAGCCACTGCTGCTGGGCCGTGGGTGTGTGGTCTGTCCTCCAGTGGGTCTCTGGAAAGCCTCCAACTCAGACCCTAGAAGTAACAGCAAAGGGCAGGTGGGCGGGCAGCAAGCAGAGGGGCCTGGGACCTGCAAGGCCCCATCCGCATGGGTTTGGGCCCACTGCAGTTCAACACCCCCAACCTCAATCCCAACCCTCCTTCCTGCCTAAGGCTCCTGCTTAGATGAGAAAATGAAATGAAAGAAGCCACAAGCTGGGGTCACTGTGGCACAGCAGGTTTGTGTCCCAGCTGCGTCACTTTTGATCCAGCTTCCTGATCATGGCCTGGAAAAGCAGCCAAGGATGGCCCAAGTGCTTGGGCCCCGCGTCCACATGGAGACCTGCAAGAAGCTCCTGGCTTTGGACTGGTCCAGCTCTGGCTATTGTGACCTTTTGGGGAGTGAACCAGTGGGTACGAGTTCTCTTTCTCTGTAACTCTGCCTTTCAAAACAATAAAATGAATAAACAAAAAAGTCACACATGGCAGCGTGGGGCAAGGACAGCTCACTCTTGGGTGGCTGGGGCAGGGGTGAGAGATGTCCAGCACTAAGGGGACGTGTCCTTGCTCTGATTTGAACAGCTATCCTGGGGGAGAGGGGTGATGGCCAGGAACAGGGCGGAAGTGCTGTGCTGCCCCCAGGAATGACTTGGTGTGTCACTTGGGCAAAATCGGCTCCTCGCTGGGTTGCACTTTCTCACCTGAAAGAGGCGGGGCTGCCACATTTAGCTGGGAGGGTTCGACTTGCCGATGCTGGAGAACACCTGAGTCCATGTGGGGCACCTGATGAACTGCAGCTCTGTTATAAGCAAATTTTAAAAGGGGGTGGGACATGCGGGAGCCATACAACTTGCAGGAAGAAGGCTACCCTACTGTCTGGCCCCAGGACCTAAGCTGCATTTGTCAGGACAAGGTCCCAGGAGCCTGACGCCCCGGGAAGTGATGCTTCAAGGAGAGACAGACCACAAGAGCACAAGGAGACCCAGCTCGGACCACATGCGGGCCAAGCCCGAGAGCTGCCCTTGGCTGCTTTCCCCAGGTCATAAGCGGAGAGCTGCATCGGAAGTAGAGCAGCCAGGACACAACTCGCACCCACAGGACGCCGGCATCCTGGGTGGCGGCTTTATTTGCTACACCACAAAGCTGGCTCCAAGAAATACATCTTAGAAACAAACAACTACAAAGGGAAATCAATGAAAAGATGAAGTAGGAGAGAGAGTGAGGAGGGGCCTGGGCTCTTCCTCCTGGTGTCTTGCTGGGGTTTACAGAACAGAAACCTGGTGAGAAGGGGCTGCTGCCTGCAGGGCCAAGGGCACAGGAAGCCGGGAGGAGCCCTCGGAGCTGCTGGCCTGTTTCTCCTCCTCTCTGTGTATCTCACTTTCCAATAAAAATAAAACAAACAAACAAACAAACAAAAAATAGTTCCAGAAAGATCCTTCCTCTGGATGAACTGTGAAGGGAACATGTTCCTGGAAGTGGGGTTGGATGTTCTGGACGCTCCTGGGTGGGGAGCAGTCAAGGCTATTGCCAACAGAGCAAAGGGACTTCTCAGTGCGGTCCTCCACTCCTTTCGCTCTGGCCTCCTCTGCCCGGGTCAACACAGAATCACGGCCCCACCGCAGGTGCAGGGCACAAGGGGCAGCCCCTGCCCGGGTGACAGGCTGTGTCCTGGAGACACCTGACAGCCAGGCACGAGGTGCCTCCAGGCTGCAGCTGCAGGCAGGTGGGAGCAAGGCCGGAGCTGGCGGCGAGCACCTGGCCTCGCTGAGGGCTATTTCCGCACAGCGTGCTGCACGTCCCACCTCACGCTGTGCAGATGCCCACGGAGTCGCTCCTAGTCTGTGTTCCACATCCAGGACACCGGAGGCCATGTGCTTTGCTCCCTGAGCCCAGCAAACCCACCCTGTGCTGCCCTAGGACACAGAGCAATTGCGGCCTTTGTGTCTGGGAGAGGCAGGACTGCCCCCGAGCCCTCTTTTCCTGGGTTACACAGAGATCAGGGAGAGCTGGGATGCCCCCTCCCCAGGGACCTGTGTGGGAGCTGTGGCCCCTTCTTCTCACCCCGACTCCATCATTCTGCTGTCATCTGCTCGAGGCGCACCAGCTGTATTCCCAGACATCCTGGCAGCTTGGGCTTCCGGGGATCAGGGCTGGCTGAGCTGACCTCTGCCACCCGCTGCTGTAAGAGACCCCAGAAAAGCATGGAGAGAACTCCCATGCCAGCTGCACATTCCGCTTGGGTGCAAGTGTTATCTGGCTGAGCACAGCTGACAGGGCCTTACGGGGGGGCGCGGGGAGATGTCGCATGCCACCTCGACGGGATTAGCACAGAGAATGTGAGGTCAAGGGTTTAGGCCGGACCAGCTTCTATTTATAAAAAAGGACCCTTGGGGGAAGCAGGGGGTGGAAGACGGGCCTGGGGTGGGGGGGACTGGTGGGTAGGATGGCATGCTAAGGGCAGAGTTGGAATCCTGGCGGCTCCAGTTCCATGGCTCCCCTAAAGCCCGTCATGAGATGTCCCTGTATATGAACCGGCGAGAGCGGAGCCAGTGGGAGACTGTTTTGTGGCCAATGGCCTCAGGTGATTAGGAGACAGCAAGGTGCCAGGCTCTTCCATCTACATGGGTGCCCACCAGGTACCCAGCTCTCACCAACTGCAGTCAGCCCTAGGCAGCGTGACTCAATTTCAGTTCTCGGCTGTGCTGGCAGCTCCTGGCACCCGGCAGGATTGGCTAGAGCTTGTGAGACCACAGAACATGCTGGTCTCCCTCCCTGTGCCCCCTGGGTGTCCAGGCCACCTGCAGGTCTGCTGACCCAGCACTCCTGGATGAAACCTGGTCACTCTACATTGGACACAAGTCCCAGGTAAGGCTGAGGTAGGTGCAGGATGGAGCCCCACAAATCTGCCTAAGGCATAGTGGACACGTCACTGTGGGCCAGCCTCCCCAAGCAAACTGCCAAAACCAAGAATGTCTCACTGACTGTAACAAAAAACATCATGTGCCAAACTTTCATTGAAACTTCTTTACCAATATGTAAAAAAAAAAAAAAAAAAAAAAAAAAAAAAAAATGGAGCAGGCAATCCCACAGCAGATCCCATATGGGGCTGGTTTGTGTCCCGGCAGCTCCACTTCCCATCCAGCTCCCTGCTTGTGGCCTGGGAAAGCTGACGAGGGCAGCCCAAAGCCCTGGGACCCTGCACCCGTGTGGGAGAGCTAGAAGCTCCTGGCTCCTGGCTTCGGACTGGCTCAGCTCCAACTGCTGCAGACATTTGGAACGGGTAATCCAGTGGATAGATCTGATTTTGTCTCTCTGCAAATCTGCCCCTCTAATAAAAATAAATAGCTTTTAAAAATAAAAAATATTTTTATTGGAAAGGCAGATTTGCAGAGAGGGAGGGAGAGAATGAGAGATCAATCTTCTATCCACTGAAGATTCACTCTCCAAGTAAGTGGAGCTGCGCCTATCTGAAGCCAAGAGCCAGGAGCTTCTTCCGGGTCTCCCTCGCGGGTGCAGGGTCCCAAGGCTTTGGGCTGTCCTCGACTGCTTTCCTAGGCCACAAGCAGGGAGCTGGATGGGAAGTGGAGCAGCTAGGATATGAACCAGTGCATGTAAGGTGAGGATCCAGCCACTAGGCTATCAGGCCAGGCCCATAAATACAAATTCCAACATGGAAAGGTCTAACCAGGAGTGAGTGCTGAACGTCTGATCTGGCCTATGGTACTGTGGGCTGGGACTTGATACTCACCAAACCTACAGCAGGTCAACCTTGGAGAATCTTGTATGGCCCATGAATGATGTCATAAATACCCACATGGCCGTTAGAAGACAGGTTCCCAAACGCTCCCCTGCTGGGACCCCCAGCCAAAGCGCCTTCACGGACGGTGTGGGCTCAGAGCAGGACAGGTGCTTGGAGCCACCCTGACACAAGAAGGCCGTTTGTCAGCGACTACCCAGGAAGCCCGGGTCCCCAGGCCTGCAGGAGGTTGCATCGGATAGAAGTTAGGGCTCTTAGCAACTGAACTTGTGCCTGCCAGGCCGGGCCAGCCCACACTGGGCAACGTCTTGCACCCCTTGCTGGCAGCAGCTGTAACAGCATGCCAGGGTCCAGCCCAGGTGTCAACACTGCACTGAGCAAGTCGGGTGACCAATGGCATCTTCACCTATGGGGCTGCCTCTTCCGCAGGCTGGAAGGCAGTCGTGGGAGGGGCTGCACCCTGCCACGCGCTCTGTTTGCCTGCCCGTATCATTCCAGAAGCACTCTCATAGGCCCTACTGCCTCCGAGACCCCAGTGGCTCCAAGCCACTGCTGCGGCACGTCACCGACAGGCGGGGCTGGCCCACCGAGGTTCCTGACAGCATGGCAGAGGCACACCCCAGAAGTAGGCAGTGCTGCTGGCCCCTGCTTCCTCTGTGTGTGTGTGTGGCCTGAGGCCCACACAGGCCAGGGCAGGGAACGATGTTTGATGCCATCCGTGAGCACATCCTACAGCCCGAGGCACCACGGAGAAATGGACCAACTGCTCTCCTTAGCTGGTCCAGAAAAAACCACAGACACTCCGTTTGGAAACAGTGACTTTAATTGCAGGGGGAGCTCAACAGAAAATATAAAAAACAAAGCTACGAGGCGTCTGCGGTCATGGTTCTGCAGCTCCTCTCGGGTGTGCGTGTCGCAAGGGTCCATCAGCCCGCTCCGCAGCTGCTCACAGGAACCGGAAGGACACGATCTCCTAGCTCCTCCAGCCGCCAAAGCCCTGGACGGACCTGCAGGGGGACGTAGGGATGGGCCCCTAGCCTGTGGCCAGCAGGAAGCTACAGATACTGACAGGAGCCCAGGAGAAGCACCCCCACCCCGTCCTTGGCTCTGAGCCCTGGGCCCTGGGATGAGGCCCGGCACCTGCTGCCTGCCTGCAGAGACCAGCAAGTCCCTGAAGCCAGGCCTGCAGCTCACTCCTCCCGCCTCCAGGGAGACGGAAACCCCGACGCACAGAGCCTGCATACATCAGTTAGCACGCACCCTGCCATTCTTATTCAGCGCTTGCAATTTCCAAGTGTCAGAACCAAAAAGGGACAAGGGTACTTACGAGCTGGATGAGCCAAAGCTGAATCCTGTAAGAGATCAGAGGGTCAGTCACCCCAAGACATGAGAGCCCAGTGGCCCTGGTGCCTCCTCACCCCGACCCTCTGGGACAGGCAGGAGCCATGTCCCGTCCTGCCCTGTCCCCACCCCCGCTGGAGGCAGAGGGTCTCACACCCATCCCCTTGGGAAGACCTCGGCTGTTTGCCCTCTGCCCCTTTGCAGGGACCTCACACATCACTTGGCAAAGGAAGATGACGCTGAAACTCCGCGCCCGCACAAGCTGCCGGTTTGGATTTTAAAGCAAAGTGGTGCCTGAAGTGGCTCTGCGCTGTGAAATCCACTGTTCCTGACCTGCCTGCCTGGGCTCTGCCACTCTGCGTCTGTTGGTGGATGAGTTGAGCCAACCAGCAGGACGGGCAGTTCTACGCCTGGTTCACCTGCTGAGCTCCCAGTGAAACCCTCTTCCACCTGGCCGCTGGTAGAGCTCTCAAATCATAAGAAAAAAATCAAGCCAGTCATTTCTTTCAGTAAGAAATAGTACAATAGTACGAGTCTAATTAAAACCTAAAAAGAACATTTGATTTTTTTCAATCACTTTTAGCTTTCAAAAACCTAAAATGAGCAGTGAGGCGAAAACACTCACTCACTCCTTTTGTTTAAAGGGCTGGGAGCCTGGGCCCTGCCAGGGAATGCTACCCGCTGCCTACCTCCGGAGCCTGAGCCGAAGCTGGAGAAGCCGCCGCTCTGGGTCCCAAAGCCAGGGGTCTGCTGCGACAGGGACCCGAAGGTGGGAGCGTTCTGACTCGCCAGGGTCCCGAAGGAGGCCGTGTTGCTGCTGCTCCCGAACCTGGGTTCAAGAGAGGAACGGACAGTGAGCACCATGGCCTCCCGGCCGGGCCTGCCATCCCAAGCCTCAGGAAGCCTGCCACACGTATTTTGAGGTGACATCAGGGGAGAAACAAGGCTAGGACCTTGAGGCAAGGACTGTGAGCTTTGGGAGGAACAGCATAGGATTGCAGTAGGCCATGCAGCCGGGCTGGCAGTGGCCGTCCCCGGGCCAGCTTGGGCTCCAGGGCATTTGCAAATGAGGTGGTGGCCCACCTCTTGGCTTGTCTGCGACAACTCTTCAGTCCCAGGATTTCTTATTTATCCACCATCCTTCTCCAACTCAAAATGGGAGCCCAGACTCCAGGGACTTTTGGTGCTGGATTAAGACTGCCTGCCTACAATTCTATGTCCTGCCCAGCCCCCGTTGCCCCGTCCAGTTCCCAAGCCTTTCATTCAGAATCGTGTGCTTAGGTCCTGGCACCCACGCGGCAGACCCAGGTGGGGTTCCTGGCTGCTGCGGCCTTTTGGGGAGACAATCTGGATGGAAAATCTTTTGCTTTTTCTGCCTTTCAAATAAATAAAACAGATTTTTAAGATTTTTTTAAATCTTAAAAACAGAAAGAAAGCTGCCTGGGGCTGTGCTCCTCAGCACGGGGCCTGTTCCTTCCTGCACCTGCCCCGGGCCTGTCGTCAGGCCTGAGGTCCAGGACGCTGGTTCAGAGGTTTAGGAAGCCAGACAGTCCTTGCCAGCCTCGCTCCAGAAAAAAGGAACCAAGCAGCATGTCAGGATACAGAAGGGCAAGCCGACTCCGGGGAGCACATGGTGGCAGGGAAGCGGGCTGTGGGCTTTGCTGTGGCTGCCGGGCGCACCAAGCTCGGGCATGAAGTCTAGGTTAGCCAGGCCCTGGGGCTCCTGTCCCGATTTCCCTGATCTTGCACTACTCCCTTAAAATATCCAAGCCTCCTTGCTTTTTTCTTTACTTTTCTAAAAATATGATTTGTGTTTTGGAAGTCAGAGTTGCAGAGAGAGAGGAGAGACAGATCTTCCATCGGCTGGTTCACTCTGCAAATAGGAGCCATGGCCACCGCTGGGCTGGCCCAGAGCCAGGAGCTTCTTCTGGGGTCTCCCACATGAGCGCAGGGACCCAAGGCCTTGAACCATCCTCTGTTGCTTTCTTAGGCCATTACCAGGGAGCTGGCTCAGAAGGGGAGCATCGGGACGTGAACCAGCACCCGGTTATGATGCTGGAGTCACAGGCTGGAGGATGAACTTGCTATGCCACTGTGTCGGCTGGCCAAGCCTCTTTCAGGGAGAGGAGGTATGAAATATCATACTTCATTTTCAAGATAAAGATGCTGCCATCTTGCCAACTACACCACTGATTCCCCCAAAATGAAGTTACCCCATCCTGACGCTAGCACTGGGGGTCAGTGTTGGAGTCTCCTTCAGTGCTGACACAGCCAGCAAAGAGGCACGCTGTAGTTGTCACCAGAGGTTCCGGGGGACTTGCTGGCATGGCCGAGGCTGCTCTGAAGTCCCAGAGCCCCTCACGTGGCACTCTCCTGTGAGGCTGCACACAGGCAGCAGAGCGGCCTGGACGGCGGAGTGGCCCCACTGACCCCTCTACTTCCAAGCAGGGACATGCTGTTGGTGTCCAGCACTGCACGTGGCCTAGCACTGCGGGGCGGGGACCCCCAGGCAGAAGAATCCCAGCAGAGGACAAGGTGTCCAACATGTCAGTACCTTTCCTCCTTCTCCCCGAGGATCTCCATTTACACGGGGCTCCTGAGCAGTCTAACTCAGAGAGACAGAAAGGCACCAGCAGGACCCTAGGACTTGGGGTGGGGGAGGAGAGCGGTCTAACTCTGCAAGATGGCAACGTTCTGGGAGTAGGTGCCACAACAACATGAATCCACTTAAATAACTTATTTGAAAGGCAGAGCTAGAGAGAGAGGGGAAGAAGCAGAGGAATCTTCCACCTGCTGGCTCACAACCCAAGTGGCTGTAACAACTGAGCCTGGGGCAGGCCAAGCCAGGAGTCTGAAACTCCACTGGGTCTCCCACGCGGGCGCAGGGGCCCAAGCACTTGGGCCATCCTCCACCGTCTTCCCAGGCTATCGGCTGGGAGCAGGATGAGAAGTAGAGCAGCCAGGACAAGAACTGGCGCCCAAAAAGCATGGACTGGGCTAGACTCCAGCACCAACTGGTGCTCTGGAGGACCAGGGTAGGTGTAGGACGGGCTAGTCTAGGTCTCTGCCCATATTGAGCCATGTATGAGCTGTGTCTGGGTGTGGACCAGGCTTGGTTTCTATAAAAGACAGGGCTGGAGACAGATGACCCAGCCACTGCAACCACCAGCGTAAGTACGAGCTGACTGGGGTGACGGACTGTGCTGGACCCCGTATTGGCGAGCACACACAAGCACCAGGGCTGGGATCACCTTAGATTAAGTTTCTATAGGGATCCCTCCAACTGAATTGCCGGACTCAGAACCCCAACCATGAGAGAACTGCAGGTTCCATGGTCTGATTGTGGAACGTAGGGGTCAGAGCTGGGTCTCCTCAGTGGCTTAAATGGAGCAGTGGACAGCATGTCCAGGTGCACATGGAGGATACGGCAGTCAGTTGGAACTGGCAGAGGACACCTGGGACCACAACAGAGGATGGAGGACAGAACAAATTGATCAACTACCCCAGCCACCGGTTGGCAGTGAAAATCTGGGCAAATGGAGACTCTAAGGTGGACTATGTCAGCCAGTGGATTCTGGAGAGATTTCACCGTGCTTGGAATGGCGAGATTGGCAGCAATTCAGACTGTTGAACTATCGAAACCACTGGAACAGATCCCTCAGAGCATGCCCCACATCGGGGCCCTGGGATGGGTGGGTGGGGCTTCTCCCTTTATCACCTACCTTGCTCCAGATACAGAAAAAAAAAAAAAAAAAAAAAAAAGAGAATGTGGAAACAATGGTCTTAATCCACTTTGCTGTAGCCCTTGACCCTTTGTGTCCTAATCAACTATGTAAAGATTATCAAAATAAAACAATAATACTAAAAGGTTTAAAAAAATCCAAAAAACTGGCGCCCATAGGGAAGCCAGCACCCCAGGCAATGGCCTAACCAGCTATCCCGCAACGCTGACCCCTGAATAATTTCTTCTGAACTGCATGCCTGAAACACGATGAGGAAAGGAGTGGGTGTTGGGCACGGCAGTAGGAGTGTTGCCTGGTTCTGGTCTCGGCTCTGCTTCCAAGTCCAGCTTCTTACTGACTGGTGGCCCTGGGTAGCAGCCGGGACAGCCCAAGCACCTGGGGCCTGCTGCTGACTTTGGAGTCCTGGGTGAGTTCTGGGATCCTGGGTTCAGATTTAGCCAGCCCTGGCTGATGGGCATTTGGGAAATAATTAGCAGTCTCTAATAAATATTTTAATAGAATGGTCAATTTTACATTATATATATATCAGCTTCATAAAAAAATTCCTTGGAATTGGCACTGTGAAACAGCAGGTTAAGCCTATCTAAAGCACCAGGATCCCACATGGGCGCAGGTTCACGTCCCAGCTGTTCCACTTCCCATTCAGCTCCCTGCTCATGGCCTGGGAAAGCAGCAGAGGACGACCCAAAGCCTTCGGACTCAGCACCCACATGGGAGACCCAGTGGAAGCTCCTGGCTCTTGGCTTCAGACCGGCCCAGCTATGGCTGTTGTGGTTATTTGGGGAGTAAACCAGCATATGGGAGATCTTTTTCTCTCTGACTCATTCAAATAAAAACAAGTCTTCAAAAAAGTGTAATGACAAAAAATAATAATAATAATAAAAAAAAAATCCTTAGTTCCCTTAGGCACGAGCCCAGGAGGTTTTGAAGGTGATGACTGATGACAGCGGAGCCTTTGGCTGAACGGGGTTAGTGAGGCCAGCGCGCTGGCTGGGCCCCTGCCTCTGCACCCACTTGTGCTCTTTGTCCCAGCTGATCTGGCTGCCGGCAGCCCTCCTGTCTTGAGCCACTGCTGTGAGGTACACTGACAGGGAGCACACAGGAACCTGTGGCCATCTGCCTTCCCACAGCCCCAGCAGGACAGCAGGGCGTGTGATGTCCAGCGTGGCTCAATGGCCAACCTCACCTTCCATGCCCAGCAGAGCCTGGCTTCCCCAGGAAAGGACCAGGAGGCCCCCTCCCCGAGCCTGGCTTGCCGATCTGAGGAGGAGCTGTCACCTCACGCCCGGAGTGGGGAAACTGAGAACTCCTCAGACGAAAGCACTGTGCCTGGGGGAACCCTTGGCGCCCCGACATGGCTTACCCGAATCCTCCTGCGCTGGCGGCCGCAGTGCCCTCTCCGAACACTTTGCCTCCCGTCGAGCCCAGAGGGCTTGTAAAGGCTGGGGCTGAACCGAATGCTGGCACCCCTCCAAACCCAGGGGATCCCCCAAAAGTAGGAGGGCTGCCAAACACTGGAGCAGCACCGAAGCCACCTGAGCAAAACAGAGGCAAACAGAAATAGGAAGAAAGGAGAGAGGAAGACATTGAGCAGTGAGACCGCATCACAGAGGAAGGGCAAACAGGTTAGACACCCCAACACAAACCACTAAGGGACGGGCCACACCTTCAACCAACGAGAAAAAACCAACCCAAAACTTTTATCAGAGGAGCCTGGGGTCTGCTTGGAAGAGCCCCAAATCCCATGTGGAGGTAGACTGGCCAGTTCTGTGACACCTTGAGCGAGTGGCCCACCACGGAGGCCCCTGGTGCCCGGCAGTCCTTCCCCACCCCCTGAGCTGTTGGGGACTGCTCGCCAGACGCATGGTTAAGGTGCCAGCACGTGGGGGTACAGGATCTGGCTGTGGAGAAATGCATACCACAATCCGAGGCTACAGTCTGCTCTGGCACCTGTGAACGGGGTCACGGCAGAGACAGCGAGAGGCACCTGCAGGCACCCAGCCAGGAGCTTTTATTTATTTACAGCCTGCTGGCTGCACATGGCCTCCACCTGCCTCCACCCTCCCTCCCCGTGGGGGGGACGGCCTGCTTCAGCTGTCCCCAGCGGCTGCTTTTCGTAGGATGGCTGCTGCATAAATCTCACACAATCAGCTGGCACCTGCGAGAACCGCCTGACGGCCACAGGCTGGCCAAGGCCTGGCACAGGTGACTGCAGGAAAGGGTCAGGTCATGGTCATGGTCATGGTCACAGACAGGGTGGGAAGTTGGCCCTGGGGAAATTCCTGTGTTGAGAGGGATCCCAAGCCTCCAGGGTGCTGGGAAAAGCCCTGCCAAGACAGCAGGCTCTGGTGACCGTGCACCTGCGGGCACACATGCATGCCCTGGGCAATGAGTGCTGGGCTAGTGACCATGCTGGGGGCGTCCCGGTGGCCAAGTGACAACCAAGGACATGAGAGCTGCTCTCCCTGCTTTGGGACGTGACTGTTCTGAGAGGCTCAGTATCACACCGCAAGTTTCTGCAAATAGGAAGGACACAGAGCTGCAGGTGAGTGCCCAGACACCTGCATGTCACGACCCAATCACGAGCTTGGTGGCCGCCAGCAGCACCTGCACAGCTGAGGACGGACCTTCTGCTGCCTCAGCTTTGGGTAAGCATTCAGCATTTTAAAACCTTGAGTGAAATTTCAGCCATGATAATGAGACTGTTGGTCACAAATATAACAGACTGGAAACAAAAAAGTGCTAAAAAAGCCTTGCAGCTGAATTATTGAACACTCCTCCAGATCTGGTTGCACCCTCTTCCTGGACACTTGGGCCTTTATCTAGTGCCGGACCCAGTATCGTTTAGACTTGCTGGGAGGTGAGTGAAAAGTGAGCAGTCAGTGTGACAGTCACGGACAGGGCACAGCAGGGTCAAGGTGCACAGAAATGCCCAGGCCACGGATCTGGGTCACAGCCAGAGCGAACAGGAGACCGTGTGGTCTGGCCGTACTTCGGGAGACAGGAAGTACCACCTGATGCTGGGAGGGGCCGCATTCTACCCGGGCTGTGTTGCCGGCATTTTCTTCTCTACAAGAGGCAACCACAAACTCTCTCCTGGTCCCCCGCGTGTCAGCTATGGGGAAGGCTTGCTGTATGTGTCCCCAAGCACCGGGGGAGGAAATGCAGGCTGACAGAGCACTCACCTCCCTACCTCGGCCAGCAGGTGGAGGGCGAGACGGGCTGGTGCACAACCCACATGACTTACACGTTCCCTACTACCCGCTGTGTACCCTCTGCTCCCCTTGGTGTCACCAACTGTCAGGAAGGGAGCCGCAGAGGGCCAGGGCCAGCAGTGAGGTGCCCAGGACCCGCCAGGTCCTCCCGCCTGTGGTCCTCTCCTGGGTGACTTCCAGCAGATGAGCGCCAAACACTGCTTTCCTGAAGGAGGTGATACCACGGGCATTTTACAAAGATCCTGGCAGACCACCTGACTGAAAGCCTTGCTCCATGATGCTGGGATTGTCCGCAGGCCTCTGGCCCGGGCGCGGCATGGGCAGCAAGGCTGGCGTCTCTATTTCAGGCACTTTGTCCTCCTGTGTGGTGCTGGCGGGGCCTGGGGGATAAACAGCAATGCGTGGACAGCCCGCGCAGCTCTGCAGCAGGGCGCCCCTTGTACCACCTCTGCAGCAAGCCCCCAGCTCAGGCACGTCGGAGGCAGTGTGCTCAATCTGGGTGCTTTTCCTGGGGTAAGTAATCTGGTCGGAGGACAATGAAGAAACAAAGGGTGGGACTCCAATCCAGGGCAGCGTGATGAACCCAGGGTGAGGGGCATAGACGAGAAAAGCAGAAGCACCAAGACATGCACTTCTAGGGCTGGGACAAACGCAGGACAGGTCTTAGCAACGCAGGAAGCCCACTAGCTCAGTCCTTTCTGACGAGGGCTCAGAGCCTCGGGACACACTGGCGTGTGTGTTCGGGTGTGGGGATGGCAAAAGGAGGTTATGGCGCCCACTCGTGGTCTATTCTCTGTCGAAGGTGTGGTATACAGTGCGTCCTTGGGGTCCTCACAGGGGAGCTCCTTGGCCAAGTGTGGACAGTCCCAGTGGCACACAGCCTTGTTTCAAAGTGACCACACAGAGGAGGGAGGCCACCTGCCACTTGCTCACAGGGAACTGGCGTTAACAGCTGACTTGCCCAGTAACGGCCTCTCCCCACCCCCTTTCCTGAGAAGACAGTCTTCCTCACTCTGTCTCCATCAGGGTCCGGAGAGGCAGGCCATCAGCCCCTGTGTGGGGCAGAGACACGGAGAGAGGCCACTGTACAGACAGGCCTGCCAGAACTCGTGCTGCTGGGCATTCGCTGGCTGCAAAAAGGGAAAACGGCCATTTGGAAAAGCGGCCAGCACACTGTGTGCTGGCCCAGCACGGCAATGGGCACCTGGACGTGGAATACCGGGCTCTCCTGCCCCACCTCAGTGTCACCTCCTTTGCTGGTCTGCAAGTACTAGCAAGACTGGGTACTCCTCAGCAGCCGTGTGTGCTCTGTGCGTCTCCCAAGCAGGAAGAGACCTCCAAGGGTGACGCAGTGAGGAGCAGTCTATGTGGGCAGGACAAGCAGCTTGGTCCTCCCTGGAGAGAAGCGTTCAACAGCCATTGCCTTGCAGGCGCTCACACTCAAGTGAACACGCATCCACCCAGCCCAGGAGACACGCGGGGAGAGTACCTGTTTTGTTCGGAGTAGAAAATCCGAAGCCTTGGGATGCCACGCTGCCTCCGCCCGAGCTGAAGGTGCCAGCCGGCTTCTGCTCACCAAACGACGAGCTCGCGAAGCCTCCAAACGCCTTGGCTCCACTGTTGCCAAACAGGTTCGAGGTATCTGGAGATTAGGGACATGCGTGCTGAGGGAGACTGCACCCAGCACCACGGAGCGACACGGCAGCCCAGCTAAGGAGGCTCCACCATGCACCCACGTGCAAGGGTCCTTCCTCTGACTTTCTCACCCCAAGAAGCTTCAACTCACGCTGGCATCCAGGCTCATGGGTGCTGGCATGATCTGACAGGCAGGGAAAGGCCTGGCTCGCGAGGCTCTGGGTGAAAACTCACCACGTGTGTCTGTGGCCTGGGCTGACCCCACGCCAGGAGTGAGGGCCGCAGCAGGAGCCACCTGCTGTCCTCCATGAGAGCGCAGCTTTCACAGGAATACCAATCAGGGAACTCAAGTCAGCACAAACCCAAGCCAAGCACAATGCTTCTGGTAGAAAGCTTGGCACCACTGCTGTCACCTGAACTGGCCAAGCGAAGTCCCGCTGCTCCTTTCAAGATGCCCCCCGTGTGTGGGCTCCTGCCACGCACGTGGACGCTCCGGCTCAGTCCTGGCCACCACCGCTGCTTGTGGAGCCCACCAGTGGGATGAAAACCGGCCTCTCCCCCTCCACTTCTCAAATTCTGATTTTCAAATACAAAAATCTTTTCAACACCAACATGCCCCCCCTTACTGCTGGCCAACGGGAGCTAGGGTGGTCTGCAGGAGGCCGAGAGGGCCACGAACCTTCCTGGCAGCTTCCCTCTTGCCAAGAGGCTGCATGAAAGCCCCAGACTCGCTGTGCTCATCTAGTGGGTCACTCCTCCCTCAGCCACACCCTGAACCCGCTCCAAGAACTGAAGGACAAAAACGAAACCAACAGCTAAAGACCAAGATGGGGTAGGAAGCATGTATTTGTTGTTGTTGTTGTTTTTTGTCTGTTACAAGAAACGCACGCCTGGCAGAAAACATAAAGAGCCAAAGCCGTACTGGTTGAGTTGTCCCTGAGCTCAGGCAGTGAACAGCGCTGGATGCTACCTGACTGCAGGGTGCCTCAGTACAACTGACTTGTACTCCCTGCTATAGTGGGGCAAGGCCATCCTGAAACAGGGTGGATGCTCAGACATTGGCCTAACGGGAAGGGAGATGTGTGCTGAGCTTGCTGCTGGGTGGGACAGAGGCAGAACCTGTTGGGGTCTACACATTGCCAGCTGGCACGCTCCAGGAAGGAGAAAGCAGAGGAGAGCAGTGCCTAGGGGGCCTGTGGGGGCGGGGAGCAGTGCCTAGGGCGGCTGTCCAGGGAGTGATACGGGAGCAATGGCTCATCAGACTCCAGCACCCCCAGGACCCCCAGGTCGTGAGCTCCTTCTGGGTACAACACTCTTGGATCCACAGCACCTGACGAGGAAAATACACGGCCTCATGTTGGGGACTTGGCTGCCAGCAGGGCCCCAGCACATCATCACGACCACTGCTCTCTAGATCACAGCTGCCAAGAGGAGCCTGGCAGCAGAGATGCCCTCCCTTGACCCCACGCTTGCAAGTGGGGGTCCAGGATGGTTTCTCCTCCGGTGCAGCTGACCGAACACTCCCCTGAGCGAGCTCTCTGAGGCTGGCTGTGACCCCAGTAGTGCCAGGTCCTCTGATGTGGGCTAGAGGCTTCTCAGCTGATCCCTTTGTTTGGTCTGGTTGGCTATGCTCCCAATGCCAAATCCCAGAGAGTAAAACAAAGGCAAGTTCAAGATTAGAGGCTGCAGCTTCTTGGCACAATCATAGGAAATGAAAGGTAAAATGATTTTATTGGGGAAATGTTGGCAAACACAAACTCCTGGAAAGTCAAAAGATCACTTGGAGTCTGGAACTCTTCGTCCATTTTGCTTTCCAAGAACCCTCTGTCTATAAGATCCTCTTAGCCTGGCATAGCAGAATGAGCAGCAAGTTTGCAGACAGACCATGATTAGGTAACCAAACAGCGGTGACCTTAGGTAAGGATGGGATTCCCACAGGAAACAGGGGTAGCATTTCTGACCCTGCAAAGCTGTCTCTGTGTGTGTGGAAGACACAATGAACACAGAGCAAGTGCAGTGCACAGGACTCAGGAGAGACCACTCCCTGGGGCTGGCATCATGGCATGGCAAGCAAAGCCACCACTTGCAATGCTCACACAGGACTAGCTGAAGTCCCGGCTGCTGCATCTCAGATCTAGCTAACTGTTACTGGCTGGAGGAAGCTGTGGAGAATGGTCCAGGAGACAGGGGCCCTGCATCCACGTGGCCGACCTGGCTGCTAGCTTTGCCTTGGCCTGGCCCTGCCTGTTGCAGCCATCAGAACCAGCGAATGGACGCTCTCTCCACAATGCTGCCTCTCAAACAACAAGACAAAAAGAAAGAAAAAATTACTTCCCTTCTTCTCCCTGAACTTTTTCCATGTCACTCATGCTCCAAATAGTTACACATAGATCACTGGTTAAAAATTACACTGTCTTCGTTTTGCACAGACTCAGAGCATCACACCATTACAGTTCCATGGGCAGCACCCTGCACACGCTGTCCACTCCAGGGGCTCTGGAACAAAGCAGCACAAAGTGATGTCTGTTTCTCTCTAGCTGTCTGGCGGGGACACATTTCTCTATTCTCTCCTAATGGACCTAAAAGGAAGTCTCTGGCTTCTGAAAATGTGGGAAGACAGCCCCTGGGCTGGCAGGACAGTGTTACATGGCAGAAGGGCCTACTTCACTTATGCTTGTCTTTTCAGAGCTAGTGGACTACTCTCATCATGAGGGGAGGAGGAAGTGCAGTTCAAAGCAGTATCTTGTGTGTACTCCCACAGCCCACCCTGTCTCGTGTGTACTCCCACAGCCCACCTTGTCTCGTGTGCACTCCCACAGCCCACCCTGTCTCGTGTGCACTCCCACAGCCCACCCTGTCTCGTGTGCGCTCCCACAGTTCCACCCCTGTCTTCTGTGCGCTCCCACAGTTCCACCCCTGTCTTGTGTGTACTCCCACAGTTCCACCCTGTCTTGTGTGCGCTCCCACAGCCCACCCTGTCTTGTGTGCACTCCCACAGTCCACCCGTCTCGTGTGCGCTCCCACAGCCCACCCTGTCTCGTGTGTGCTCCCACAGCCCACCCTGTCTCGTGTGCGCTCCCACAGCCCACCCTGTCTCGTGTGTGCTCCCACAGCCCACCCTGTCTCGTGTGTACTCCCACAGTTCCACCCTGTCTTGTGTGCACTCCCACAGCCCACCCTGTCTCGTGTGTACTCCCACAGCCCATCCTGTCTCGTGTGCACTCCCACAGCCCACCCTGTCTTGTGTGCACTCCCACAGTCCACCCGTCTCGTGTGCGCTCCCACAGCCCACCCTGTCTCGTGTGTGCTCCCACAGCCCACCCTGTCTTGTGTGCGCTCCCACAGCCCACCCTGTCTTGTGTGTACTCCCACAGTTCCACCCCTGTCTCGTGTGTACTCCCACAGCCCACCCTGTCTCGTGTGTACTCCCACAGCCCACCCTGTCTCGTGTGTACTCCCACAGCCCACCCTGTCTTGTGTGCACTCCCACAGCCCACCCTGTCTTGTGTGCACTCCCACAGCCCACCCTGTCTCATGTACACACCCACAGCCCACCCCTTTCTCATATGGGCTTGCACAGCCCACCCCCCTCTCTTGTGTGGGTTGTCATTTGGCAGAAGCACCTGTCACCATGGTCTGACGCCTGATACAGCACTGATATGGATGAGACACAAGTAGTGTCAGACAGCAGGCCCTACTCACTGCAGCTTTAAATCACTGAAATGAGAAGCTGGCACATACTCAGAAGGTATACTGTCCACAACACTTTGTTCAATAACAGCTCCAGATCTGGCCCTGGACACCTGCAGATGGTTGCCACATAGCTTGTCCATCCTTAGTCCCAAATGTCTTTCAGAGACTGACTCTACAGTGCCAAGACTGAAGGAGGCAGCGGGTCCTTCTATGTAGGGTACAACTCACAGAGGTGCTGAGTTTTAAATGCCAGGGGCGAGTAGCTCTGAAGATGAGAGAGAGAAGCAGTCCTGCCAAGGCCTGACTGTGGGCACAGAACACGCCCACTCCATGCACTGGTGCCTCTGGCTTGTCTTGCCTGGGCACTGCCATGTCCTCAGGACATGCTGAAGAGGGCAGGTTCAGAACTAGGCAGTCTGTGGCACAAACGCCACAAAAGGACCTGCTGGGTCACTCTATCTACAAGACAATGTTCCAGGCCCTGTGGGAGCCGTCAGGCTGGCCGTGTGCAGGTCAGTTTGAGGAACAGACCTGGCTTCAATCCAGCCGTGCAGCTGAAGCCCACATCCCCTCCCAGAGCACATTCCTCGTCAGCCAGCAGAATGGCCGCAAGTCCAAGCGGCAACAAGGTATTCCACATGTGGCCCAGAGCGGGTACTCATAACTGCTGACTCCAATCCAAGGCTGCAGGACTTCCAGAGGGAGAGGTCACTGGGGCCTCTCTGATCCTTAGGCAACAGGTGCACAGAACAACTTTACCCCTGTCGCATGTAACAGAGGTTCAGACACAGCATGGGGTGAGCATGAACAGGGAGGGGTGAGGGGAGAGTGCAGGACGGTGAGCCGGGTCAGGGCACGAGGAGCTTGGAATGCCAGGGCAGAGATGCTCCGGCTCTGGCCCCACGGCTGGTGGGAAAGAGCTGCCAGGGGGTTGTGGGTAGGGCTAAGGACAGGATTTGTTTGCAGGTGACAGGAGGGTCACTGGGGAAGGAAGGGAGTCTGAAGACTCCAGCGATGCCCCAGATGGCTATGGGGACACCCCTCAAGAAAGGAGCAGCAAGGAACAAGGAGTTGGTCCCCAGCGCCCAGGAGAGAAGCCGTGCTCAGAGGCCCAGAGCACGCCAGCAGTGCTGGCCTGCGTGACTGCGCTGAGCATCAGCAGTACCGTGGGGGGGGGCAGCGCCCTTTCCCCACGGCCCCAGCCCCTCTCCCACCCACACGGCTCCTTCCTCGGTTCCTGCACGTGTCCCCGGAGTTGCACAGCTTCCTGTTCCCTTCACTATCAAGCCACGTTAGCGCTGTCTTCTCTCCTCAGACTCCCCCAGTTCCTCTGAGCACAGACGCTGGTGTTCACAGTTCAAAGGGAACCCAGTGTTTGGTATCAGGAACAGTTGGGGGAGGGCATCTGTCACTTGGGACACTCGCACCCCATAGTGGAGACTCCGGTTCAAATCCCAGCTTCTTGCCAGTGCACACCCCAGGAGGCAGCAGGCCACCACCATGCAGTCTCCCCGCTTGGGCCACACCCCAGCTCTTGCAGGCTTTTGGGGAAATGAATCAACAGATGAGGATCTCTGTTTTTCGAATTAAAAACAATTATAGGGCCCGGCGTGGCCTAGCGGCTAAGGTCCTCGCCTTGAACGCCCCGTTCAAGAACGCTCATATGGGCGCCGGTTCTAATCCCGGCAGCTCCACTTCCCATCCAGCTCCCTGTTTGTGGCCTGGGAAAGCAGCTGAGGACGGCCCAAAGCCTTGGGACCCTGCACCTGTGTGGGAGACCTGGAAGAGGTTCCAGGTTCCCGGCTTCGGATCGGCACAGCACCGGCCATTGTGCTCACTTGGGGAGTGAATCATTGGATGGAAGATCTTCCTCTCTGTCTCTCCTCTCTGTATATCCGATTTTGTAATAAAAATAAATACATCTTAAAAAAAAGAAAAACAATTATAAACAAAAACTGAGAATAGCTGCATGTCTAGTTTGAATCAGAATTGAGAATGCTGTGTCAAGAACTGCCCCGTAATCCTGGTGGTGTTTTCTAGTGTTCGTGGTGTAACCCCCAGCATGGCTGATACCAGGCTATACAACACGGTGGCACCACAGGTGGCCCTGATGGCATGTTTACAGCTGGCTTCTGTGTAAGCCAGCTCCAGCTGACTGACAGGAGACTACTCTGTGACAGGGAGGATTAGAGATGAATTGAAGAAATTAAAAAAAAAACAAAGATGTATTTATTTGAGAGGCAGGGATAGAGATAAATCTTCTATTAGTTAATCCCCTAATGGCTGCAGCAGTCAGAGTTGGGCCAAAGTGCAGCCAGGAGCCAGGAGTTTCATCCCGGCCTCCCATCAGGGCAGCAGAACACCTGCTGCCTCTGCAGGTGCACCAGCCAGGAGCTGGCTCGCAAAGTGGAGCACCCGGGACTTGAACCAGAGGCCACATGGGAAGCTGGCGTCTCAGCAGCAGCATGGGCTGTGCTGCCACAATACTGGCTCCATGGAAAGGGAATTTTTACAGGGCTAAGATACAACTGAGCTTTAATAAAACGGTAAGAGCATCACAATCACTGACCTCTGGGATAAGTCTCTTACCCAGCATGATGCCCATGTTTGGGTATTCTAGCGGAATTCCAGATATGCTACTTTTTAGCTTTGTTATTTAATTTTTAAAATCACACCTGACGACTTTAAAACCCACCTGACCATTGTGGGTTGTCGCCTTCCTTACTGGCATGAAAGGATCATGTTTTCAAAGTACGTGCTGTGCGGACGGCCCTGTGGCCTGTGGCACGACTGCAGGGCACTGTCCAGGGCAGCTCAGGGTTCCTGAGCTCTGCCTGCAGTGACCCTGCTTTCACACACAGGATTCTGCTTGAAAATTCACCTGTATCAACAGTTTACGGAACTGTCAGACTTGGTCTCTCAGACCCCTTCATTCTAGGATTCTAAATCCCTCATGGCAGCGAGAGCCAGGGAGCCCCCGAGGGCAGCGCTGTGGGTCTCTGGACAAGCCAGCTTCCCTTGTGCCTTGCTGGAACAATCCTCCAGAGGAGCAGCTCACAGTAACAAGCTCTGCTTCTAACTACGTTGGCCTTAAGAGCAGAGCGACAGCTGCCACCTGAGCTGGCGGCTCCCTGGGATCTGAGGTGGCCCAGTGGATGAGGGCGGTTTCAGCTGCAGGAGCCCAGACGGAAGACTAAGGCCAAGATGCTGGGCCCCCGCTGCCATCAGCAGCAGATGAGCAGAGAAGCTAACACAGAGGCTGCTGAACTGAACTAGCAGACACATCTTCAAGAGAAACTCAGACCCAACTGCAGGGACAAGGCACGGTGAGGCGACGTCACTCCACATGCTCCCCTGAGCACCCTGTTTGTCCTGCTGTGGCTCACCAGGCCTGTCCGCCTGCAGTCTCTCACAGCCAGGAAGGAGACAGTGAGTCCTGGAGAAACACTTTCTGTCCTCCGTGCCTGCAGCCTTCTGCTCCTGCTTTGTGTTTGCCCCTGAAGCCTTCCCGACACCACACGGATGACAGCAGACTGGGAAGCACGCCTCTCCACTTACTTGGGGTGGCTGTAGATCCGAAGCCCCCGCTGGCAGAGCTGAATGGGTTTTTGTTGGCTGCGTCCTGGCTGGGTTTGCCTCCAAGGCCACTGAAGAAACCGCCCCCTCTAGTAGCACTTCCAGAGCCAAACAGGCTGCCGCCGGAAGACGACGACTGCTGGAAAACAAAAGGGGCAGGAAGCAAGACAGGATGAGGGTCACCGTGGCACAGCAGGCCACATCCGGGGCAGGGGTGCTCAGAAACAAGCAACCCTGCCGAGTTCCGGTGTGGACTGAGCCATGTTGCACTGCTCTGCAAACATGATCCGTGTGGATGGCAACTTGTGGTGTTTATCTGCCCTGCTGCCTGCACTCTGTGTCTGGTGTAATGCCAGGAACATGAACATCAACCCTAAAAGACAGCTACCAAATTGTAAAAGGCTGAAACATTCGGAGTATGAGCGTTCGAGATTCCAACGCTTCTGGCGAGGCTGGCCTCAGCCACTCAGGATGAGTGCTCTGTAGTGTCTTTTCTCCCAATTCGTGCATTTTTATTTACAATGACTTTCCCAGTGCTGCAGGAACAAGCTTAAATTAGCTCCATTGTTGAAGTGATGACCATAGCTGAATGCTGTCCAAGCTGGCATATCTTAGGCTTTGAGGATGCTAACTTAGGGGCATTTGCTGACTCAAAGCTGGAGCGGCCACCAGACACTAGGTTTTCTGTTTGGAAATTGGTTCTTTAAGGACGACCAGTGGGTGGCCTGACAGGCCATTCCCATTAGTGACAGGTGATGCCTCCCTGGTTGATAACCTAGGAAATGACAGGTGTTGCACATGGGTCACAAGGTGGCCTGGCATTGTGAGTTAGAGTGCGGGTTCAAGTCGGGATGCTCCACTTCCGACCCAGCTGCCTGCTAACGCGCTCAGGACGGCAGTGGAAGAAGGCCAAGTGCTGGGGCCGGTTGGAGGTCCTGGCTTAGCCCTGATTGGTGTAACCCTTTAGGGAATGAACCAGTGGATGGAAGATCTCTCTCCATTGTTCAAATCCACAACTCCTGAAATAACTAAGTAAGCGAGCAGACGTTGAGCAGAGGAAGTTTACAGGAACTTCCTTCAAGGGTGGAGTGGTGTGGTAGGGCCCCTTTCTGCAGAACACGAACAACACGCGACCCCCTCTGAGTGGTAGTAGATTAAGTGGGACACAGCGCATTTTAGAGTCATGCACACTTACAAAAGGACTGTGGCATTTTTGCCATGACACTGGATCACTGCTGAAGCATCTTCTCTGTGTCAGGCACTTTCTAAGTCCCCTGGAAGCAATCACTTCACCTCCACGGAAGGCCAGTATCAGGGTGCCACTCCCATGGCCCCACAGTTGAGTGGCTTCCTCTGGACATGGGCTGAGTTCCTAACCCTCGCTCTTTGTCTGATTACGCAAAAACTGAACATCCTGCTTCCAGAGCACTGGGGCTCGTCTAGTCACTTTACCCTGTTTGTAAGCTCTGACAGACCTGACACGGCCTGGCCCCGCCTCTCTCCATCATCCTCACCCATCCCTTGAGCTCTGGGACTTGTATCCAAAAGGGAGGACACGGTTTCACTGTTCAGCTGACTTTCACAGCAGGCCGGAACACAGCAAAGTTCTGATCTCTATACACACTCGGCCCTGCAAGATCTCAGCATTACAGACGGCTGCACTTTGTAGGAAATGGCTACCAGACACGGACAGAAGTGCGTAACCAGCCACCCTGGCTGAAGGGAACGGTGTCTCCTAGTTGTTATATCCTCAGACTGCCTTAATAGAAATCCACTCATTTTAACTGAGATAAATAGCAGGTCTTTAAAAAAAAATTTGAGAAATCTTGAGGTGCACACACACAAAGAGTATACTGACACCCCAAGGCAGCCGCAGGCTCAACGCCCATCACCTTGCGGCCAGCTGCATTTTGTCTTTGCCCAAGCACTCCTGCAGAATGAGTGAATTTGACACCTCGTCATTTCACTCATTGATTCACAGGGATAGATCCATTAAAACAGAAACCATAACTATAAGACTACGTGTCTTAAAAACTTAACAAGTGCTTAATACAACTGAGTAGGAAGTGTTCAAGACCTGGCCTCTAGAGCCAATCACCACCTCACAGCAAGGGAGGACTGAGGGTCAAGTGAACTAGGAAGTCTTGCCACAGAAAGGCCGCCAACACCACACCGTACAAACTGCAGGGGACAAATGACTGGCTTTGTTTTAGCAGCTGAATGACAAGGAATATAAGAGGGAGAGACACATCCTAGTCTCTCAGACCAGGGCGCTGCTTAGTGTCCCTGATAACAGCCTGGGGAAAGCAGCAGAGGACGGCCCAGACACGGGAGACTGGGATGAAGCCCTTGGCTCCTGGCTTCAGCCTGGATAAGTCGTGGCTGGCTGCTGCAGTCACCGCAAAGTGAAGAGGGATGAAGATCTCTCTCTCTCTTCTGCTCTCTGTAATTCTTTCAAAGAGATAACTGAGAGGAGAGACACTGAACAGATATGGAATCCCAATGCTTGGTCCCTACTTAATCCTAACCCAAAGAAACAAAACAGACACATTTTTGAGACTTGGAAAAACATTTCTTGACCGTTTAACTTAACCTGTCATCCCGGTCACATCCTGCTTTCCTCATCACAGGATTTTTTAATAGTCTTGCAAGACCACCACCCTCCGTCAAAGGCGAGCTACGTGGAGCGACTACCTCCCCTCACCAACAATCCTTCCGTGTGTGAAGTTGCTCAGACTCTGGGTTCAAGGCTGGTTCACTATTTATTACCCTCTTACTAATGCTTTTAAGTAACTAGGAGAGTGGAAACTCTAGGGTGGACTATGCCACCATTATTGCTCAACCCTGGAATCATGAAACCAGCAGTATCCCAGCACTATCATCGGGAACCCCGGGTGACGCCGGGCGGCTAGCTCCACCTCCAGGCAGGGACGTGGTCAGGCTGCTGGGAGCGGCCCTCTCCCTTTCTATCCTCCCTTCCCCCAGACACAGGAAGTAAAAAAAATTGGAAGCAATTGTCTCACAAACCTTCCCCCTTGCCTCAGCTCTCCCCACCTAATCAGTGGTACCCATGGGTATTCATCCTTCTCAATTATGTAAACATCAAAAATAAAATAAATTTATTATAATATAAAACAAAACAACCCCCCCCCCAAAAAAAAACCCCACTAATGCTTTTAAAATTAAGACAGAAAAAAGAATTCTCTCAGTATCCTGGAAAAAAAAAGTCTTGATCTCACTTCATCCTTCCAAGGTATTTCTGGCTGGGTTTGGAAATCCTAAGTAGACACTCTCCAGCCCAGAGGGCAGTTAGCTATTAGAAGGCTGTCTTTTTCCTGCTGCTTCCAGTACCTTCTTGTCCCTGCTCTGCAGCTGCGCTAGGACACATCTCAAACCCGACCAGACGCGTGTGCTTGGCACCTGGTGTGTTTTCGAATTTCTGCACAACCATTACCCATCAGTCTTTTTAAAATGATTCGTACACACTCTCTTCCTTCTCCTCCTGGGTCTCCTTCAGGGCTCTTACCTGGTGGCACGGACCCAGGCACCTAAGCCATCACCTGCTGCCTGCCAGCATGCGTTAACAAGATGACGGACTTGAGCTGACACTCTGACACAGGATGCAGGGGTCCCACGCAGCCGCCTATCCTGCTGCCCACAGCACCTCCCCTCCTACAGACTTCCTGCTACCATCTAGTTAAAGGGTCGCTAAACTATTTGGGTAGTAGCTCATGGGCCACGTCCAGTCTACTGTCTATTTTTGTAAGTGGATAGTTTTACCGGAACATGGTCATGCACACATCCGCATGTTGCTCATGGGCACCTCTCTGTGGTACATGGCAGAGCTGAACAGCTGCAACAAGAACAGGCCAGTCAAAGCCTCAAACACGCTCTGCCTTCCATCCTGCAGTTTACTGCAGCTCTTTTCTCCAAACTGCTGTTAAACAGATCCACTAAGTCCTACATGGCAATTATTCCATCTTTCTAAAAATTCTGTTTGGTCTCTTTCAGAACTGCTACAGTACTCTGCATAATTCCCTATTTCTCACTGGTATTTTCAAGTTTGAACATTTTATTTCTTCAGGCCTGGTGCTGTGGTATAGCACGTGAAGCCACCTTCAACAACGGTTTTAATTAATCTGTCAGGAGCCCTAAAGCTAAACTCGGTACAAATAACTCCCAGCTGTATAAAGCGGAGCACCTTGCGGCTGCTACAGTGGTGTAGAGCACTAATCACATGGATTCAGATTCTAATTCTGGCTGCCCCACTTCCGATTCAGCTCCTGCAGGTGGCCTACGAGAGCGCAGAGGCTGCTCGGCCAGCAGACGGAAGATCTCGCTCGCTCGCTCGCTCGCTCGCTCTCAAGTAAAAATAAATAAATAAGTAAAGTCTTTAAAAAAGGAAAAAAAAGTGCGGACCAACTCAGTTCACCCTTAGGAAGACCTAAACTACAGGAGCTTAGCACGTGTGGGCTCTGTGGCATTTTCTTTTTTTCACAGCACCATTTAAAAATGTAAAATTTATTCCTGCTAAACCAAACCAAACCACACAAGGCTGAGGGGGGCCAGAGACCGTGGATCATATCCTGCCAACTCTTAGCAAAGACTCATGGAAATCAGGCAACATGCTCTCAAAGTGTCTGGCGATCCTCTGCCATCATAAACTGAACGTCTCTGCAGCAGGCGAGCAGAGCGGAGCTCAACAGCCCAGCTGGCTGCCTGCCCGACGCGCTCGCACAGCACGGACCATCAGACCACGTGGGGAAAGTGCACGGCTTTCAGGCATGTTGACGTATTACCTGGCCAAACACTGTTCCGCCAGTGCTGGGTGCCTGACCAAACACAGAACCAGTACTGCTAGTCCCAAAACCTAAAAAAAGAAAAAAAAGAAGAAAGGTCAATTTGAATAATCTCTTTACAGTAGCAAAGTGGCATTCTTGTTTTCAATGGCATTCAGTTGAACTTACGAATAAAATATTTCCTTATCTAGGAATTGAAAGAAGGTCCTGAGCAAAGCTCTACAGTTTTCTTTATTGCTGCTATTTTAAATAATGCAAATTTCAGTCTCAGGGATTTGGTCTTTCTCTCCTACCAGAGCCCAAGCGAGTGCTGGCTTTTCCTAGACTCCGCATGTCTTTCCTATGAGAACAGCCGCTCCTTGGCCACAGGGGATGGGCTCCAGGAGTCCTTGCAGATCCCCAAGCTGGAGCATGCCCGGGTCCCTCCTACAAAATGGTGTACTACGTACATATAAACTACATCCTCCCGAACACTTAAAGTCATAACCCCATCACTTATAATAATATCTAACACAACATAAGTAGGTATTAATACTGGATTTTTTTTTTCTGTTGCAGAGAGAAAAATTTATTTGCGAAGGGACCAGGTGAGCAGGGAAGGGCGAGGGAAGGGGAAGCACCTCCGGAGAGAAAGCCGGGAGGTGGGGTGCTCTCGGAAGAGGAGAGAGAGACACCCAACACTGGATTGTTTAGGGAACAACAGCAAGAAAAAAGTCAGTACCAGTTCAGTACCTACAGACTTTGTTGTTGCTGTTTTTATTTACTTATTTATTTTTAACTGGAAGGTCAGATATACAGAGAGGAGAGAGATAGCTCTTCCTTCTGCTGATTCACTCCCCAAGAGTCCGCACCAGCCAAAGCTGAGCCAATCTGAAGCCAGGAGCCAGGGTCCTCTGCCGAGTCTGCCACGCAGGTGCAGCGTCCCAAGGATTTGGGCCATCATCGACTGCTTTCCCAGGCCACAAGCAGGGAGCTGGATGGGAAGCAGGGCACCAGAACAGGAACTGGCGCCCATATGGGGTCCCGGAGTGTGCAAGGCAAGGACTTTGAGCTCTTGCTGTTTTAATGTATTTTTGGTCCACGGTTGGTTGAAACCATGGATTGCAAGCCCAGAGCTACAGAAGGTCCACCACATTTCTATTTCCAGGCTTGCCTGATTCCCAGGGCAGTTTATCCTCCATCCAGAGGGCTCAACATGGGGACGTCAGGTTGTGGGGCCAACATGATGGCTCAACTGGCTAATTCTCCACCTCCAAGCACTGGGATCCCATATGGGAGACAGCTTGTGTCCCGGCTGCTCCACTTCCCATCCAGCTCCCTGCTTGTGGCCTGGGAAAGTAGTGGACAGCCCAAGTCCTTGGGACCTATGCCTGTGTGGCAGACAAGGAAGAAGCTCCTGGCTTCAGATCAGCTCATCTCTAGCTGTTGTTGCCATATGGGGAGTGGACCAGCAGAGGGAAGATCTTTCTATCTCTCCTCTGTAAATCTGCCTTTTCAATAATGATAAACAAATCTTAAAACAAAACTACACATCTTAAGCAAAGGGCATAATAAGAGGCGGGAAGCCCAAGTCCCATTTTTGAGTGCAGCACTGATCCGGCAGGCGAGTCCAGGATGGGACGGACAGCTCAGGGTCCTCACGCAGGGCTCTGGAAGCTGCCCCAACAGTCTGCCCAGTGGAATCTTCCTGAGATCGTCTGACTTCAGAGCAGATGAAGTCAGGGTCAGCTTCCTGGTCTCTTCTCTGCTCGTTCTCACCTGTCCCTCCCTGCACTCCGGCCCAGTGAGGCTTTCCCACATCTGACCTGTGTCTGTCTGTTGCTACCGTGACCCGAGAGCTGCACTTGGGAGGGAAAGCAGTTCTGTCTAACAAACTACTGGCCACTTCGAAAAGATCAGAGACACGAATGTGCAGTTCTGGGTGTGGCCCTGCCTGGGTTTCTCTGAGAACCTAACCCAAACAGCTGCTTCCAACAAGATAAGCATCAGACAGCAGGACAGCGTCTGGGCAGCCTGTCAACACTTAAAAGTAAAAGTAGGTGCTAAATCGAATGCACAATAGTGATGAATTTCCTTTCAAAACAGTACAATTTAGAAATAAAACCAAAATATCACAATACTGAACAGACAGACGCCTGCTTCTTGAAATGCCAGCGGCTGCCCCCTCGGCAGGCTGGCACGGGGACCGTCCTTTAGCTGGGCTCGCTGTGAGCGCTACCTCACTCCCCAGCAGTGTCCTCGAGGCTTCAAGCTCTGGACACATTGACCCCAAAAACACCTTCTGAATGAGACATGAAGTTAGCCACCACGACCTCAAATTACAGCCACCTGCGCCTCCCCTGCCGTGGAATCGGGCTGATGGTGCCGACAGGGAACCTGGTGAGAGCTCCGACTGTGGCTCCAGGAGGAACATCAGGCCAGCATGGCCAAGTGAACCCTAACCCACGTGCTGCAAACTCTAGCGGCTACCCTACAGATTTTTTTTTTTCTTTCCCTTTATTCACAAAGGTAATACGTGCTTCTTGCAAAGGTTTCAAACATCCCACAATGGGTCAAAGTAAAAATCTCCCACAAACGTCTTACCTGAAGCTTGACAGAAGCTAAACCCCGAGGGTGTGGCTGCGGTGCTTGCGGCCGAGGTGCTACCAAACACAGATCCACCCTGCCCAAAGCCAGGGCTTTGCCCAAAAGTGGGAGTGGGGCTCTGTCCAAACAGTCCACGGCCTGCATTGGCAGAAGACTGTCCAAACGAAAAGGAACTGGAGCTACCGGTATTGGAGGAGGCACCGAAGACACTGGCGCTGGTGGGGGTGGGGGCCGAGGACGTGGCCTGGCCAAAGGCGGGCACAGAGCTGAAGCCAGGCTGACTGAAGGAGAAGCTGCTGGTAGGGCTGCTTGTGGCCTGGCCAAAGGCTGGGGCCTGTCCAAACGTTGACTGTCCAAAGACGGCTGGGGCTGAGGCGCCGAACGCTGGGCTGCCAAAGGCCGAGCTGCTGACCTGGGGCGTAGTGGTCGCCGTACTGGTCACACTGCTTGCCTGCTGCCCAAACAGGCCCGGGGCCGTACTGGCCGCCACCTGTCCAAACACGGGTGCTGCCGAGGGCGTAGTGGCTGTGCTGCTGGCGAGCTGGCTGAACGCTGAGCTAGAACTGGCAGCAGGTGGCTGAGTAAAGACTGATGAGCCAGAAGAGACTGTTGCAAACACGGCTGTCTCTGTAGCTGGGCCTGGAGTACTGCCGGGGACAGTGCTGGAGGAGGTTGGGGCACCTGGGACCGTGCTGCCTGCGGTGGAAGTCTGCTCAGGGACTGAGAAGGAAAAAGTGGGGGGTGCCACCTCTGTCTTGACTTCAGGGCCCCCAGTGGTTGCTGCAACAGCCTCTGCAGCAGGGGCCATGTGGCTGGCACTGGAGCTGGGGCTGCTGACTGCCGGCTGGACAAGAGCAGGTTCTTTGTTCCCAGAGTCCGGCGTTGGCTGAGGAGCCTGCGGAAGATGGGCTGGCGGCTGCTGCCCTGGAGGTGGGGCTGTGGATGCTGAGCCCTCATTACAGCTTGTTCTCTCGGGTGGAGCGGCGGCCGTCGTGGCCTCCTCCGCACCTCTGGTGGAAGATGCGGGCAGGGAGGAGCCAGCTGAACTTAGGAGACTCCCAAACGACAGTGTTGGGAATGCCGCTGGGAGGGATGAGGTGGCTGTGGTGTACGCGGGGGCAGACAGGGGCACTGTACTACTAGTCTGTGAGCTTCCAAAGGAAAAGCTGGCCTTGCTACCACCGAAAGAAATCCCACCGAAACCGATGGCCCCCGAGGTTCCTGGGCTGGGCAGGGGCAGGCTGCCAGACACAGCACCCGAGGAACTGCCAGAGCTTGTGCTCGCTGCTGGTGGCGGTGCTGCCGTGGGAGCAGTTGCAGGGGCACTCACCGGGGGCCCCACGTGCTTCCCGGGGGCTGCAGGGCCGCTCAGAGTGAAGCCCGAGGGCACGCTGGAAGCCTTACTGGCTGGTTCTGCCGCGTCGTCCGCCGGGCCCACCCGCAGCCCGGAGAAGCTCCCCAGAGTCTCCCCAGCCGAAGGCCTCGGACACAGAAGCTCTCCCAGCTTGGCCGGTGCAGCTTCCAGCTTGCTGGAGGTGGCAGCAAGAACAGTTCCAGAAGCTGCCCCAGGCCTGCTGTTGCCAGAAGGAGCAGACTCTCCCGGAGAAGAACTGGCAGCCCCAGGGGCGCTGGACGCTGAGGAAGAACTTTCAGGAATGGCTTCATAAAAAGGTTTGCCTCCACCGCTAAAGGAAAATGTGTCCGGCTGGCCTGTCTCTTTGGTGGCGGGTGTTGCTCCTAGCAAGACAAAGAGAGCAGGAAACAGGCTGACTCAGCAGAGCACGGCCCGCTGCATCTCCACGGATCGCATCTCTGAGCCACAGTCTGGAAGGAATGGTTTGTCCTAACAGGTTTTCTTTGGGAGGAGGCAAGCAATGGTTCTCCATCACTCTTCTGAGTCACCTCAGTGAGGAGAAAAGAACCCAATATTCCTTTTTAGGATCACTGAAGCACAACAAACGTGATCCTGAGAATAAGAGGGACACGGAGAAGCCATTGTCTGATGACTGGGTCCTCTCCGTGGTGACAGGCTTGGCTCAGTGCTGCTCCCCAGACCTCCCGACACAATAACATCTGATTCAAACCGCAGGTGCTTCCCGTGTTTTGCTGTGGGCAAAATGTCCACCCACAGACAACTCCTTTTACAAAGCACCACGGGCTGGTTATGAACGCTCTGCTAAGCACCCTTTAACAGGTGAGGACTCGGGTTGGGGGTCTCCAGGCGGGGAATCTGCCCCCTGCTGGCGATGTGACTCCTGAGCTGGGACTTCACTTCCTCTCTGGAAAAGTCCAGAAAGTAACAGCACCTACACCTCAGAGCTGTCAGACTGTAGGTGGTAAACATGAAACAGCAACTAAACTTTGCTATCTGCAAATTAAAATTAGCCCACTGCAAGTGGCCTTAGAAAGTCTGGCCATCACAAACTTAGGACCTCTGTGCAGTCCCTGTCCCTTGTGGCCTCCTGGGACGCCGCTGGTGTCCCCCGAGGCCTCCCGGGACACCCCTGGTATCCCCCCGGATGGCCCTTGGTGTCCCCCATTACCTCCCGGGAGGCCCTAGGTGTGCCCCGTGGCCTCCTGGACGCCCTTGGTGTCGCCCGGGTTGGCCTGCTGTGGTCTTGGGCTGCCATCCCTGCTCCTGCTGGTTAAGCTGCCGACACAGAGACGGCTGCATTAACTCCTATCTCCCTCAAGACTCAGGGCAATTATTTCGTTCTCCATTTTTTCTTTCATTGGGTTGTTTAAACCCTAAAAAGTTAAAAAAAAAGTGGGGCTGAAAGAGGGCCTTGAAAATGTTTGTAACATCCAAGGGGCAGAGGTTGAAAAAAAAATCTTTCGAGGAATTCCTGTTCTGGATCAAAAGGAATGGCGAGCCCGCCAGCCCCAGCCCTCACGCTGTGTCCGAAGATCCCGTTTATACAAAGCAAACGACACGTTCAGAACTAGATGAGAACTCCAGAACAGATTTGTTGGGTGAATAAAAGAAAGGTAGTCCCTATATTATATATAACAAGAAAAACCTGGAAATAACCTCATTGTCCAACTGCAAATGATTAAATAACACATATTTGTAAGATAAAATTAGGAAGTAATCAAATGCCACTTCTGTATTATTTTCAATAATATTGGAAAATTCACAAGAGACTGTTACATGAAGGGGGACAACACAAAACTCTCGGGAGGAACCAAAGAAAGCCGTGCGGTCCTCACAGGTGGGGAACGTGGGACTCCACACTCCGGACGCCCTGCGGCTCCCTAGTGACCTCAATAAGACACTTCCACACTACCTGGATAATAAAGCTTTCCACGCAAAATAAAAGTAATCACCTAAACTGAGAGGGACTGGAGAGACAAATGTTCAAGCACTGCCTTGACTTTACAAGGAAATCCTGGCTTCATCTGGACAGAACTCCTTCATCTCAAGCACACATCACCAACATGAGGCTCCGTGCAACGCTGTAAGGCCTGGGCTAAAAACAACCTGCCCTCGGGTCGGGAAGCCACGGCAAAGTGAGGCAGCGTACCTTGTGCAGCGGTGAAGCTAGACGACGGGGTTGGTGTAATTATCCCAAAATTAAAGCCAGTCCTAGTGAGTGAAGAGAAATTAAAAATGAACAAACCTAAGGCACAATATCCCCTTTCACAATTCAGTCATATACGCTCTCCATACAGAGTAAAGTCACTCCAAGACTTGTAGCAGCGAGCGGCCATGGCGGCCGAGGAGGGCCAGGGAAGGCCTGCGCAGGATGGCCGGGCCGTTCATGGCGCTCGCTGCAGGCCAGTGATTGTGGCTCCGGCACACAGCCTGCCCAGGGAAGGAGTGCAGAAGCCCGCAGGACAGAGCCAGTGGCACTGAGGGAGCTCACAGAGCGCGTCTGGAGAGCTGGACAGAATGCAGCAACCACTGCCTCTCTTTTTGGGAGTACTTTCTTTACACAGTGAGTAAAGATACTGCAGCCAAAGGAAAAAATTCAGTGCAAGTGTAAACTAGAACAGATTATTCACTGCGATGAAAGCTCATACAGCACATTTAAAATGAAACGATTTTCAAACTATATGGGTCCAAACCATAGCAAATACAGTACATAATATAAGGATTTAGAATTGTTAAGCCCATCACTGCCATCCTTGAAAGAACAGACGATACAGAAGATGTGCTAAACATTTTATCATATCAAAGCAAACACAAAAAGCAGGGCTGGCACCGAGTTCCGGAGTCCGCTATGGGTGCTGGCTCACATCCTCACTGCTCTGCTTCTAACCTGGCTCTCTGCTAACAGCCTGGGAAGGCAGGAAGACGGCCAAGTTCTTGGATCCCTGACTCGATCATGGACAACTTGGAAGAGGCTTCTGGCCTCACCTGGGTCAGCCCTGGTCATTGCTGCCATTCGAGGACTGAACTGGTGGATGAAAGGCCCCTCTCTATTCATTCTCCTTCAAATGAACAAAGGTTAAAAACAAACAAAAGGCCCATACCCTCTTTATTTATTTTTATTTTTTACCCATAGCCTCTATGTGTACTTTTACCCTCAATGTTGACAGCCTCAACCTTCAGGAAGAATCTGTGCCTAACAGAATGAGCCACTGACATAATGACACAAACATTTCCAGCTCAATTTAAAAATCGTAATAAAGTGTCATTTCAGAGATAAAGAATTACTAGGATTGCAACAAGCTTCTTCGGCACTGATCTACTCTTGCTCCAAATGACCTCTGTAACATATAAATCACAATGATTCATAACATGTCTGACTCCCCCCACCGCCTCAGATTTGTTCAAATACTCGCCTTTCTACCAGTATTTATGTGATAATACGGGTACTGGCTCAAGTGCCTGGGAAAGCAGCAGGAAAGACAGCCCAAGTGCTGGGCCTGGCACTCACGTGGGAGACCCAGCCTCAGCCATCGGGGGAGAGAACCAATAGGTGAAAGATCTCTACTTCTCCCTCTCTTTAACTCCAATTTTCAAATAGATAATAAACACATTTTTTAAAACGTATTACAATAGGAAAGAGAGTGGAGTTAATACACTGAAACAGCCTAAGAGCCCTTTGTTTGATTGACACTGAATACAGAACCCTTCAAGGGTGAAAAATCCTCGGACAGGCTTGCGCTTTTATTTAGCTGAGACAGAGGGGGACACAGAGGCAGGCGCATGCCCAAGGACATGCACCTGCTCCACGGGCTCACTCTGCAAATGCCCCCACGGCCAGGGCTGGGGCTGAAGCCTGGAGCCAGCTCAGCCTAGGACTTCCACTTGGCTGGCAGGAATTCAATGCCTTCAGCCACCTCTACCGTCTCTAAGGACTATTAACAGAAGCAAACCCAGCTACTGAACACAAGCCAAGTGAGATGTGGGTATCCTAGCCAGCTTCTTCAGTGCTAGGCTAAATGTCCACCTCTTTAGCAGGTTTTATTTTCTACTATTTTCTTCTTGGTTGAAAGGTAGAGGGAAGGAGACAGAGAGAGAAAGATCTAGGCTTTGAATCAGCTAAACTCCAGCCATTGTCACCATTTGGGGGAACCAGGTGCTTCTTCTGCCGCTTTCCCAGGTCATAGGCAGGGAGCTGGATCAGAGTGGAACAGCCAGGACACAAACTGGAGCCCACATGGGATGCAGGTGCTGTAGGTGAAAGCTTAGCCTAGTATTCCACGGCACTGGCCCTGCTTTCAACATGTTTAGGCTCACCTATATGGAATCAGAAGTGTCCCCAAAGGGACACACTTTAGCAACTCACACAGGTGTCACAAAGACCCAGACAGCAGCATCAAAGGTAGGTGAGAGTTCACCCTGGGCTGAGGTTTTTTATTTTCAGAAAATGACTCAACTTTGAAAGTGTGCACCATTATTTTTTAGAAAATGAAAGAAACAGATTCTTTTATATCTGCATACACAAATTTTAAATAGCTGCCATCATCCATTTTATATATTTTATTTGTAAGAGTTACAGAGAGAGAAGACACAGAGACAGAGAATGTGTGCTACAGAGAAGGACAGAGAGATGTTCCACCAGCTGCTCTCGACTCAAATGGCTGTGACGGCCAGAGCTGGGCCCAGGCAAAGCTGGGTACTCCAGTCTGGTCTCCTGAATGGACATCAGTTGGGTCATTTTCTGCTGCTTTCCCAGGCACATAAGGAGCTGGGATTGGAAGCGGCACCCGCTGGGACGCTGGCTTTACAGGTTATGACATAGTGCCAGCTCCTTATCAGATATTCCTAGTTCAGTCTACTGCATTTTCTTTTTTAAACAGTGGCATTGCAGCCAATTAATTTTTTCTTTTTTAAGATTTATTTTATTTTTTATTGGAAAGTCAGATATACAGACAGGAGGAGAGATAGGGAGAAAGATCTTCTGTCCATTGATTCACTCCCAAAGTGGCTGCAACTGGTGGATCAGAGCTTATATGAAGCCTGGAACCAGGAGCTTCTTCCAGATCTCCCACGTGGGTGCAGGGTCCCAATGCTCTGAGCCACCCTCCATTGCTTTCCCAGGCCACAAGCAGGGAGCTGGATGGGGAGCAGGGCCACCGGGATTAGAACTGGCAGCCAAATGGGATCCTGGGCATGCAAGGCAAGGATTTTAGACGCTAGGCTACCGTGCAGGGCCAGTCCACTGCATTTTCAATGCAGGGAAATCAACGTGTTAGCACCTAGCCTCCAAGTGATATCTAAATGAAAATATATTATAACAAACTAGACACATTACACAACTTAACAGAAACCCCCATACTCCAAGACCCAGGACCCAGGCTAAAAAACAAAACAGAAACAGCAGAAGAAACAGATTCACATCAGGAAGTGAAGTCACTGGCCCTGTCACGAGCTGTAACACTGACAACGAAGCAGACGGTGATTTCATGCGCGTTTCACAAACTCATAAACCCACCCCGATCCCAAGACCGAGAAACGACACACGTAAAGACACTGGTGTTCTGCAAGAAAACCAAGTTCATCACTGACCCTGCCGGAGCAAACGAGAAAGACTTGCTGAACTGTCCACCAGCAGATGGGCTGGAAGTCACAGCGGTTTCTGTCTTGGCTGTCCCCGGCCCTGAAGTCATGGCAGAAAATAAGAACATCACAGAAAGTCAGTAAGAAACATTAATGCAGGCTGTAATTCTCTAGCTTTTTTAGAGCTGCAGATTAATTTTGTGGCTCTCATTCAAGTGCATTTTGTCACACCTTAGGCAGCAAGTGGAGTGAACACGCTGTCTGACTTTAGGGCAATGCCACTGACCCTGTCTTTGTTGGGTCAATGTGAATTCCATGATACCTCTCCTTTCCAGAAAAGATATCACAATAAATGTCAACACTTACAGTTTAAAAAATTTGTTCTAGGCTTTAACGGCATGAGGAAATGCAAAACCAAACCAAACCAGAAACCGGCCATGATCTGTAGACCATGTGGCTTTATAGTTATTTACAACTTCTGCACAGAAACTCCTAACTAGCTGAGCAATGACTGTCCGGCTATTTACTTCTCTGTACATTTCTACATTTTCCATAATTACCATGTATTTATAAATACTTTTATTGAATTACATGATTGTTAAGATACAGAGTTGCACATAATGTTCAAGGTAAAATTCATTTTCCTCGGGCCTGGCATGGTAGCCTAGTGGCTAAAGTCCTTGTCACATTTCCTAATTTGAATCTCAACCGATGAGGAAGATTTTGTGACTCCACTAACAACCTCCACCTGCAGCCGTGGCCCCAACGGAGAAGTCCTACAAGATCTCCCTCACGAGGCAGCCATGACCCCGACCGCAGCGCGACAGTAACCCCACTAGAATACAATTGTAGCTTATACACAGTAATGGTTTTCTTCTGAATGCAAGGAACATTTTTCCTTAAGATTAGAAAGCTGTGCATTTCACAGACCGATTCTGAGTTGAGGTTATGGTAGGCAGGCTGTGTACGCGTGGAGTTCAGTCTGTCATATAGCGCACTAGACTCACTTGAATGAGTTCATCAGTTTAAGACCCCTGGAGCAGCAAGCCATATAAGCCAAACAAGGAGAGCTACCCAACAAGGGGATGCTGAGAAAGACTCATGAAATGCAGGTTAAAAAGCATTCAGGAACAGAAGTCTGGTGCAACAGTTAAGCTGACGCTTGGGAACCCTTGAGGTCGTATCTGAGTATTTTCAGTCCCAGCTTCATTTCCGATTCCAGCTTCCTGCTAATGTAGACCCTGGCAGGCAGAGGTTGGATGATGGGCGCGCTGCCACCCACATGGGAATTCCTAGCTCTTGGCACTGGCCTACCTGGCCAAACTCTGGATATGTGGGGAATAAGCTGGCAGATGAAAGGTCTGTCTCACTCTGTCTCTCTGGTTTTCAAATAAAATGAAAGTATTCCCTTGTTTCACACTGGCTTGAGCAACGTAGATCCTGGTGAACACACTTGTGGTTCCCCAAGCAATGTGCCTGAGTAAGTGTCAGAGAAGTATACAAAGCCCAAATCATCTTATAAGGCTCTCCTGTATCTGTGGCAGCTACTGTAACCAATCTGTTGCACTCTCCATGCTGTCCAGGCTTTTGAATGCTTACTGCGGACCAATACTCATTTTGACATAAGATATACAGCGCTCAGCATCCTGACCCACTCTTCTGCAGCCTGAGCATCCAGCAAGGTGCAGAAAATACTACTGTTCCTTTAGGAAGAGGAAGCACAGAGCTCCTCCACTGCTGTCCAGTTTTCCATAGCGTGTTCAACTTGGGAAGCCTACCTAGTTTCTCACGGGCGAATTTCCTAGAAATTCTTCATCAGAGGAGGTCTTAAGAAGCGATCTCATACTTAAGTTTCCAGGATCCAGAACACAAACTCTTTGAGGCGCTTCTGTCACCCTTAGAGTCACTGAAACAGAATGTCAACTGACCTGCAGCATTGCCCGCGGAGGACACCTGACTGGACCCTGCTGGTGTGGGCCCGGGTGGCTTGAAGGAACCTATCAGAGACCCCTGCAACAGAACACAGGGAAATTCATGTCAAATCTAACCACCCATGGAATAAAGGAACAAGTAAAATGTAAATTAAAAACATAGTAAGTAGGGCAAAGCATTTGTATTTAGCTGGATCAGGAAAAAGTTTCAATTTAGGTCAACTGTGTGTAAAATCACATGCGAGAACAGAACCAAACACTGTGCACGCTCCAAGAAGGCAATCGCGCCCAGCATGGAAAGGGTAGTGATTAAATGAATTACTCTAATTTCCAATGAATTTACAATAAGGTTAAAATGTAAAACCTCAAATTTCCCATTTCCAAGTCAATACTCTTCCAGCCAGACGTCAAGTTTCATGGCCATTCATGGATCTTGCCCAGCCACATGATGAGCGCCAACAGTGAGCCCTTGGGCAGCAGGTACGCGCTGCTGGCGATGCCCACTTCCCGCACAGGCGTCTGGGCCACACGCTAGGATGGAGCAGGATGGCTCCAGTGGCTGCATCCCCGTCACCCACGTGGGAGACCCTCACGGAGCTCCACATTCCTAAATGGCTTGCCCGAGTCACAGCTGAGTGAACCAGAGATGGAAGACCAACTTCTCTCTTAAACAAAAGTGAAAACAAAATTTTGAAAAATGTTTAATGTTAAATGGCAAACTAACGAACAAACACATGTTCAGGTTCAAATGCTAATTTGACACAACCTAAAGCTGCTCATCTCAGATCTAAGGATCATAGAAAAAGTCGGACAGCTTCATCTACCTTCTAGGCATCTCCTATTATTTCTTCTGGATCAAATGCTTACAATATAACCTTTTTAAAAAAGATTTATTAATATATTTATTTTATTGGAAGTCAGATTTACAGTTAAAAGGAGAGACAGAAAAATCTTCCATCTGCTGGTTTACTCTCCAAGTAGTCGCAATGGCAAGAGCTGAGCTGATCTGAAGCCAGGAGCAAGAAGCTTCCTCTGGGTCTCCCATGTGGGTGCAGAGTCCCAAGGCCTTGGGCCATCCTCGACTGCTTTCCCAGGCCAGAGACAGGCATCTGGGCAGGAAGTGGAGTAGCCAGGACCTGAACTGGAGCCCAAATGGGAACCTGGCATATGCAAGATGAGGCTTCTAGCTACCAGGCTACCACATTGGGCCCATTAGAACCTATTTTTAACAGACAATGTCTATCAGGCAAGAACCTGAAGGTAGACATATTACTGAAAATATGGACCCTGAAAACAGAGGCTGTGCAAGAATGCAGACAGACTACTCAGTGCTTGGACAGCAATGAGCTGGATGCCTGGAGTCCCACACTGTCCCAGCATCCACCTGCGCCATTAGCCTGCACTGGTCACCTGGGTGTGGATATGTGAGACACCTAAAGAAACGACCTGCCCCTTGCATATGGTGGCTGTTAAAGGTTAACTGTGACCATACTGACGGAGCATAATCAAACCGCAACACTTCAAACACAGTATTAGAATCACTATTGAATGTAAGATGTTAAATGGCCCAGGAATGCAGCACCAAGCCCCGACTAACCTACTTCGTTAACCACCATGCCAAGGTTGACATAAACCCCGGGGACCCGATCACAGCACATCACCATCAGCAGTGTGGCTTTTAAATAAAAACCATGCTCAGAAGAAGCCAGCCTTCACTCTAGAAGACTGCCAAGGTTTGTTACCTGCTTGGCCTGGTTGGCAGCCACTGGGGTTAAGCCGGGGTGAGGTGCTCTGCCTGCAGAGTACGGCACTGAAGAGCTGGAACACACACAGAGCACATGCTGAGACAGGCATGAAGGACAAAAACACCCGTCCTGGAGTTCGTCTGCTATCTAAAAACCAACCAAATTCATCTGACATTTTTTGATTCACGAATACACTTTTAAAGGTAGTTGGATTTCTGGCACTAAAGTTCATAGCAGTGATCCCAAAACTCAAGATCTTTCAGCAATCCTAACAAAAAAAATTTGCAGTTATTCAGAACAGTGTTGTCCCCTCTCTGCCCGCACCTTTTCCCCTTACCCTAAACCATGAAAAGAATTCCGGTACTCCTCTCCAAGCCTGAAACAATGTGCAACAGGATCTACGGATCTGTCAACCTGCTGTCCCATTCGACCTGCAGGTGCCACCCAAGAGGTTCTGCCTTCTCACAGCGACTGTCCTCCGAGCCCAAGGCTCACCAGCTCCGCCCTGAAGGGCGTGAGTATCCCGCTCTGCTTCCAGCCCACACCTGCTCCACAGCTCACCGTCCTCTGCTACGCTGCAAGCAGGGAGCGGCTACTGTACAGGGGAGTGGGGATAAGTCACGCCAGGTGTTAAAACATCACTCATCGTAACAATACAAGGATGCAGTCACAGACAGCAGTTCTTAGCTTCTAGGAGCCATTTCCGAGTCATTTTATCTACCCTCAGCCTAAAGCTGTTTGGATACAGCATTGAGATCTAGCTACGGGGAGATGACCGTCGGCAAGCGTTCTGGAAGACAGAGAGCGGGCTGTGGGCTGCTGCCTCCACCTCTGGCCCCCAGCCTACGGGGAGATGACCGTCGGCAAGCGTTCTGGAAGATTCAAACAGTATCTAAAACATTATCCAAGATTCTGCTAAATCAAGCTACAGTCCCGGAATTCATGTCTAGACACTACGTAACTTCAATAACTAAGCTGAAATTTGCATTAAGAGCTTTTAAAAGAACCACAGTGAATCTAAAAAAAAAATTCTGTAAGGATTTTAAGTGATATAGAAAAAAGGAAACAATGTTTACGATTAAGCTGTAAATGCAGAATTCTCTGCAGTATGTATCAAAATGAAAAAACCCTGAAAACAGCAATTATATACGGGTGGTTAACGAGTACATGCAGGAGCTACGCCCACTGAGGTTCCTCAGTGAGACACGCTTAGAGGGGCTGAAGAGCTGCTCTTGGGGATCCTGGCGTCACATAGGAGCACCAGTCAGAGTCCTGGCTGCCCCACTGCCCAGCCAGTGCCCCAGAAACGGCCAGGGAGAGCAGCGTGTGGCTCTGGCTCCTGCAGCCACAAGGAGGGCTTGGAGGACGTTCCAGATCGCGGCTTGGTTCAGCTCTGACCACTGAGGCACCTGGGGGTAAAACAGCACATGAAGACCTCTCTGTCTCTGTAATTTTGCGGCTCAGAGACAGTGAAATGCAAAGTTAAATACTTAAAATATATTCTAGGAAACTATGCTTAAAAGAACCTGAAAGTCTACCATTTTGCAATGACCACAGTCCCTTCTCAATTGCTTCCTTGGGAGGCAGCAGGAAATACTATTAATATGTATAAGTAAAATCAGAGCACGGCTTTACTAAAAAGAAACTGCGTCTTAGCTATCGTGTTGAACATTAGACTGGAGCTCGATTCTCTGGGGAACAGAAACCCTTCTTAAGGTTCTTTTCTACCTTCTGCGTCAAAAAAAATTTTTTTTTGTAACAGGTAAACAGCATACTCCCAACAAATCCTTTATCAAAGATCACCTCGGCTAAATCATGAGGTCAAAAACCTTGATAAAAAGTAAAGTCTCCACGAGATATTTCATACACGTGGTTGATGATGAAAATATCTCAGACACGCCAGACCGTCCGTCCTTTACCGATGTGAGTTTACTCTCCTAGGTTTGACTCACCAGTGGCTTTTCCAGCCTTCTCTGCTAGGAAACTGGCTGTAATTCTCGAACTCCAATGCCCAGTTTTTTCCCTTGGGAAGTTTGCAATAATCACTAATGACACCTTGACCTAAACAGCACACCAAAGGTAAGCGAGCAGGCTTATTTATGTCTGTTAGCGTGGCCCTGAGTTCACTGAAACATGACTCGAGCGGGTGGCGCAGACAAACAGACCAACAGAGAAGGTCAACAGGGTGATGAGGCAGGGCCACGAGCCACATGCCCACCAAACAGGGTGCAGAACTACTCAGCAGGGCAGTGAGGAGTGGGTGTCTGTGCTGGACTCGGCATGGGCACCAGACCCTAATGCCCCAAACTGGCACTGATCTTCCCAATTCCAACACTGAAACTGAAAAGATGTCTCTCCGGTCTTCCCTCTACCACTGGCAGGCCAAAAGACTTAGAGACTGTGGCTGCAACCTATCCAGAGCACCGCAGGCCACAGGCACCTGTGGCTGCTCGGGCAGTGCACAGAGGCTAACCAAGAACAAGTGAACTCCAGCAGCCATGCCCCACTGCTCGAAGGCTGGCATGGAGGGGGGCTGGAGAGCTGTGAGCAGAGAAGATGAAAATCAGAGCATGTGGCGGGGCAGAGTGTCAACCTCTACATCACCAGTTTTCAGAAGCAACGGTCTGCTTAGTCCTGAAGGATCACCTCTGGAATTCAGAGCCTTAAATAAATCGATTATCAAACAATCAAGATGCAACTCCTTCCTTGGCTCACCAGCCTGCCGAGTACCACGTGCAGACCTGCGTGCACCAAGCAGCAAGCGGAGTGCGTCATCACGGCAGACTGCGAAGACCTAGGAGCCAGCCGTCCCTGGCTCGGGCAAAAGAAGTCTCCTGAGAACTGAGTGTGTGCAGTGAGGGAAGCCAGCCGAGCTGTTTCGAGCTTCATGAGCAAAAGTAGCCACACTCTGCCAGCCACGATGCTCCCCAGAGGCCGCACGTGTATCCCCAGCTTTTACACACACACACACACACGCAGCGCACGAGGTGGGACCTACCCACTGGCCGGGGAGGAGGCTGGAGGGTTATTCTTCAACTCCTGCACATTCACCACCTGAGGGACGTTCTTCAAGGTTGATTCAGTCAAAGTACTAACAGCTATTTGGATACGACAGAGGAAAAAACCACATGAATATCAGCAAAAATAAAACATCCAGTCACATTTAAATGAATAACCAGGTTTTGAACCCAGGCAGACTGCTAGACACAGCTCTGCAGCAACCCGCTTACTCCATTAATGCGTGTTAATGGAACGCGGTTTTCTAGAGTTTCCGCAAAGCCACGGGGCTGGCTTGTCCTGGCGAAGGGCAGCAGGATCGCAAGGATCCAAAGCCCTCGGACTCAGGACACGGCCACGCATGCACCATTCTCGCACACGGGCTCACTCCAGGTTAGGATCTGTGTTAGGTGCTGGACAGATACAAGGTGTCTGCAATACACTAACATTCTGCTCAAAACACGCTCACCGTTTATGTGAGGCAGACAGAAAGAGCAACGTGCAGAAAGCCAAGCTTGGGCAAGAAGGAGGGAGATGTCAAGAAGTCTACAACAACAACACTAAGTCACTGTTTACTTCCTGGTATTTCAATTTTAGACTGTTTCAAAAGACATGACGATCCTGTGTGATTAACAATTAAGCAGACCAGGGCCCCACACAGTAGCCTAGTGGTTAAGGTCCTTGCCTTGCATGCACCAGGATCCCATATGGTTGCCAGTTCTAATCCCAGCTGCCCCAGTTCCCTGCTTGTGGCCTGGGAAAGTAGTCAAGAATGGTCCAAAGCCTTGGGACCGTGTACCCACATGGGGGACCCAGAAGGGGCTCCTGGCTCCTGGCTTCGGATTGGCTCAGCTCTGACTGTTGTGGTCACTTGGGGAGTGAATCAGCAGATGGAAGATCTTTCTGTCTCTGACTTTCCAATAAATAAATCTTAAAAAAAAAAAAAAAAAGTTTCTTTGGGGAAAAAAACAAAAAAAAAAACAAAAAAACAACCCTAAGCAGACCCACAGCTTGCCCGGCTTGCCTCACTGCGTCCTCGGGCAGGGGGAGAGCCACACCCCAGCAGCATGGCGCACCTGGGCCAGCTCTCACCCCTTCAGGGAGGCAACAGGGGGACTCCGGCCTACAGGTGGACATACTTCGCCTTTCACATTCAAAGATGCTTACTATGGCTTAGAAATTTGTTGCTTGCAACATGGTGATGGAGATCATACCCCCTCTAACTGGGAATGGAACAATCTTTAGCCTAAGTTTACAAAAGACCAACTCAAAAAGCTCAATTTTTGGCATACTGAGCAGAAGGCCAATATTCTGTTTGATTCCAGTACTATTTAAAGAGTGCAACAAATAATTGTATTTTCAGAAAGCTCAAAGGGATCTTAAAAAGCTTTCTTGTTTTGCTCTTCAGCGTCCATTTCTTAGGTGCCTTAACAAGGGTTTTAACTTTGTGTAGAAATCTTGAGTTGCCTTAGGCATTTGGCTCATCAGAGTTTAAGACAGCACTTGTGGTTGTGGAAGGGAGAAGTGCGATGGCTCAATTAATTAATCCTCTACCTTCAAGAACTGGCATCCCAGGTGGGTGCCGGTTTGCATCCTGGCTGCTCCACTTCCCATCCAGCTCCCTGCTTGTGGTCTGGGAAAGCAGCAGAGGATGGCCCAAAGCTTTGGGACCCTGCACCCGCGTGGGAGACCTGGAAGAAGCTCTTGACTCCTGATTGGCTCAGCTCTGGCTGTTGCAGACATGTGGGGAATGAATCAGCAGAATGAAGATCTTTCTGTATCTCCTCTCTGTATATCCGTCTTCTCAATCAAAATAAATACATCTTACTAAAAAAAAAAAAAGCTACCACTTGGGATGTCACAGCCTGTTCGCGTTCTGGCTCCACTCCCAATTCCAGCTTTCTTACTAACAGATACGTAGGGCCTGCCGCCTGCGTGAGAGACTCAGCTTGAGCTCGAGGTGCCTAGCTTTGTGCACTGCAGTTCTGGCTGCTAAGAGGCTCTGAGAGGAAGGCATGTGGTGCAGCTCAGTCCAATGCTACCTGCACTGTCAGCATCCCCATCAGGGCATAGGCTCAAGTCCTGGACCTTCTGCTTCCAATCTAGTTACTGGCTAATGAGCCCAGGGAAGCAGTGAGTGAACCAAGTACCCATGTGGGAGACCTGGCTGCAGCTCAAGGCTCCTGGCTTTGCCTGGCTACTCGGCAGGTCAAACAGTGGATACAAGAGTTCTCTCTCCATATTGCCCTGCCTTTAAAAAATAAGAGTATTTAGCATGTTGTGAACATGAATATGGCAAATTGGCAGTTTCCGTCAGTTGCTGGCAATAGTTTAGAGTGATGACAAATATTATTTTGATTTTTTTGTGTGTTATTTAGTTATGAGGAAAGTGTATGGTAAGCAGTCCATTTGATGGTTTACTAATTTCCTCGTTGTTGAGAAGTCCGAGTTGATTATGTATTTAATATGATAACCATTTGTGTGATGTGAATTGCATTAAGAGTTATGTAGGGCAGAGTTGATGCTTACTAAATGTACAAAATGGATTGATGAGATTAGCCAGTTAAATCTTTTCACCAGTAAGGCACTCAACAGCCCATGAGATATTTATTAAAAATGTTAAGTAAATCCTCTTATTTTTGTATCATAGTGTCAAATAGCAATAAAATAAACATGTTAAGATCCTTAATCTACTGCTATGTTTCACTGTAAAATTTACCTTTGTTAAAATTTGCTTCTGTTCAAGTTTGTTGAGATCGCACGTAAAAGTATCCTAATATTACTTTGGCTGGTATTTTCTAATTACTGTATAATATTTTGGGAATGCAAATTTTATTTGAATGTCAACTACAGTTAAGCATGTGCCGTTCGTTTTTCTTACTCAAGTTTTGTAATTTGATGGAATGTTTTTATTACAATTTAATAAATGCATGCTTTATTTAATATTAAAAAAAAAATAAGAGTATCTGACAAGGGAGCAGCAAATGGAAGATCCTTCTCTGTCTCCCAAATAAGTAACAATAAAGAAATAAAATGTTAAAAATCCTTTATCACTATGTAATTTTTTTTTGTTTATTGCTTTTTTCTCCCTAAATCAAACTACAGTATGTATTTAGTCTTAAAAAGGAACTCTCTAAATGGGTAAGTTTTTACGGCAATACTGAATAATTCCATTCAGCTAAAGCAGAACACTGGCTTATATCAGAGTTACCCAATCCTAGCAATACTGACATTTCAGGATTAAATAACCTTTTGTTGTGGGACTAGCGTGTACATTTTAAGGGCTGTTTTGCAGCATTCCTGGCTTCAAACCACTAAATGCCAGCAACACTGCCAACTGTTTGGGAGTGGGGATAAGTTTCTAGAGCACCAGTGGCTTCTATAGTTAACAGCTGGCAGCAACTCAAGTCTTTGAGGCAAAGCACCTAGAATGTTAAACCTTCAAGTGGAGATCTGACGGGATCGCAGTGTTTTCATCTGCACAGGTGAAATTACAATGGTAAGAAACACTGTACAGAACCAGAGGGCACAGGGCCGGAAGTGGGTTCCGCTACTTGCTGGTCAGGTAACCTTTAGGCGCTTGAATCTTACATTACCCAAACACAGCAAACCACAATCGCAACCCACCAGCAAACATCAGGGATCCTTCAGTTGCTGTACAACTCTAATATCACCGGATGATTTAGCTTCACAAAGGAAGTTTAGGCCTCAAAGCAGATATTATCCAACAGTAGGAATTAAGAATTTCACAAAAACCACCCTGATTTCCCACCCAACTAAACATGCTGACCTGATCCATTCCCTTAAAAACACCAGATTTCAGACCTCATCCCTACGAAGGAGAGGGGCCACTGCAGCCACCTCCACTCCTGCAGGGTAGCAGAGCTGATAGGTTCCCACCCACTGCTGCCTGGCCCATGACTCGGGGTCCCCCAGTGAGCCTCCCCAAGAGGTGGGAGCCCAGCTGTCACCTGGCACCTGGCTGGCCATCTGCCGTCTCATGGCTGCAGCAGCCGCCGCCTGCGATGCCGAGATGGGGTGCGAAGGACTCGGGGCGCCATGTTTCACAGTTTTTGTGGCAAGCACTGTGCTGTCAGCCCCTTGAGGAATTATTTTGCCAGCAGATGTCAACACTGAGGGGACAAGAAAAATGAAATCAGGAAGAAGGTCAAAGAACACATAAATATGAAAATGAGAAACACTCCATGCTATGTTGTAGGGACAACAATAAACTATGAAACTCTTGAGCATTAATGTAGAAAAATACATCCTTCACAGCCATGTGACCCCAGCAGCTTGCCAGCCCACCTCTCTCAGCTCCAACACTTCACATGATCAGATCCACCCCAATGCTGACTGCTCTAACTTTATGGAACATATGTCAGTTCCCTGGTGTCTCATGAAACCTATTCACTCCAGGCCTCCATGTGCCCTGGTGTTCGTCACTACCAGGGCACCTGGATCCTTGGCACTGGTGTGAGAGCACACTGCAGGTCACGTCAGCAAAGTGACAATGGGCTTTGGAGCTCAGGAACTCGGAGCGGACCATGCAGGAAGACTGAAAAGAGCTCACATCTGAAAGCTGTAGACAGTGGTGGACACTGAAGGCAGCAGCCCTTCCCTCTTCTGAAAGAGGCCAGTTGTGAAGACCCCAGCTGGCTCAGCAGGAACACAGACCAATGTACAACCCTGAAGAGAAGCCCCTTCTCCAGAAGGTTCCAACGGCCTCAAGGGGAATCTGCAACTTACGCATTAGTCCCCTAATCTCTGGGATAGCAGAAATGCGATGTTGGCAACCTTTCTGATGACACAGTAAAAACCCAGTTGCAGAGGCTTCATGAGCCAGAAACCTACTAAAGAACAAAGATCCATTCCTCTCACAGTCAACTTACGTGCAGGGGATAATATGCCAGGTGAAGAACTGGGGCTAGGAGGAGGTTTACCAAAAGGTATGGCCTGGGGCAAGAGACTGGGCTGGACAGAAGCAGTGCGGACCACAGGGGCATGCCGCGGGGCCTGGACCACTGCCTCCTCTTCTTTACAAGGGGCCCGGGCATCTTCACTCTCCAGAGACTGCGAGACAGACGAAGTCGAGCTAGCTTCATCCAAGTCTTCATAGTATCTTTGAGATAGGAAGGCTGAACGAGACAGGTTGGCTACAAAAGGCCCAAACAAAACACAACTTAGGGAACTCAAAGGAAGTCCAACAGTTAGTAATTTCTCCTGTCAAGAGAGAACTACAGCAATTTTTTAAATGACTTAAAATTTTTACGTTTTTTGAGTGGAAGCAGCTGTAGCTGAATGTGAACAAAGATGCTCTGGTATTTGCTTACTGGGGTTCTACCGACCTGGGCTGTGTAGGACATGAACACGTTGACTGTCAAGAGTGTGAGAAAACGACAAACAGAATTCATGCTAGTGTAAAAGCAGGAAACCCTGACGCCGCAGAGTTCTCACAGGTGGGGTAAGGGGTCCGAGAAGCAGGAGACGAGCTTTCCCGTAGAGCAAACAGTCACAACACGCAGCCACTTCCCAGTTACACAGCCTAATACAAACTGGAGAAGACAGAATGCCCTCATCCTGAATGTCTCAGACAGTTTTTCATAAACTGAATTACTCTTGTAAGCTAGAAAACTACTTTGTATTTCTTCTGTTTTCTATCAAAAACCTGCACTTAATTTTAACCTTCTATTTCTTCTTCTTCTAAAAAACTGTTCAGCTATGGCTCCAGGCTTGACGTGAGCTGCTTCGACGAACTTCAGGGGGAAGTGGCACAGGGTGCAGCACGTTAGACGCCTGCACATCTGTCCGCACCTCACAGCATCAGGCTGCCGCTTCACGCGGTGCTTCCTCTGCCGCACATTCAGCTTCCTGCTAATGGTGCTTGGGATGGCAGACGGTCTCCACCACCCGACGGGGAGACCAGGATGGAGTGCCAGGATCCTAGCTTTGGCTTGGTCCAGAACTGACTGCTGAAGCCATCTGAGCAGTGATCAGAGTACAGATCTAACTGTGCTTTTCAAATAAATAAATAAATAATATTAAAAAAAAAAAACACCCTAAAGTAGGGTGGGAACTGTGAGGCATCAAGTTAAGCTGTCCCCCAGCCAGAGTGCCTGGATCAAATCCCACCTGCCCTTCCAATCCTGCGTCCTCCTGATGCGTCCTGGGGACCACACAGCAGACATATACGGCCCAGCCATGACACATGCACACATTTGGGACAGTGAACCAGTAGACAGAAAATCTTTCTATTGCTTTATTTTAAAAAAGATTTGTTTGTTTTTATTGGAAATGGAAAAACAGATTTGCAGAGAGAGAGGGAGAAGACAGGGAAAGATCCTCCACCCACTGGTTCACTCGACAAATGGGTGCAAGCATAGGGGCCGTGCCAATCCGAGACCAGCAAGCAGGAGTTTTGTCAGGTCTCTCATGTGGGTGCAGGGTCCCAAGGACTTGAGCCATCCTCTACAAAGCAGAGAGCTGGATGGGAACTGCAGCGCCAGGAAATAAACTGGCACCCATAGGTGATGCTGGCCTTGCAGGATTACCCACCTATGCCTGCACACAGGTCTCTGGTGCTAATTTTTCAATAGCATGTGACAGAATCTAATCCAGGCAAACAAGAGCTGGGGTCCCACATGGGTGCAGGAACTTGTCTGTGCTGCCTCCTAGAGAGCACCCTAACAGAAAAATCAGAAGGGGAGAACCCAAGGGGCTACAATTGTGGCGCAGCATATGAAGCTGCTGCCTTGATTCCAGCATCCTCCATGGGCAATGGTTTGTGTCATGGCTGGTCTACCTTTAATCCACCTCCTTGTTCAGGGCCTGGAGAAAGCAGTGGAAGATGACCAAGTGCTTGGGCACCTGTCGCTCACATGTGAGGTCTGGATGAAGCGACCAGCTTAGCTGTGCCTGTTGCAGCCATCTGGAGAGTGAACCAGTGGACAAAGACCTCTGACTTTCAAATTAATGAATATGTTTTAATTAATTAAAACAAAGAAAAAGAAAAGAAAGCGGGGAACTCCTAGATCCAAATATGGGATGCAGCTGTCCTAAGCTGCATCGCGAACAGCGGCCTGGACACCCCTGCCTGCAGCATGACTTGCTCTTAAACACAATTTCAGGCGCGTGTTGATCTAATTAGTGCAGATATTTACATTTCCAAAAACACAACAGGCGCACACACAGTCCCATTGCCCAGGGAGAGAGGATTTTTCTAAAACTGAATTAGTGCAAGAAGCACTAATAAACTGACAAATATTATCGTAAAATTGAGAATTTCTATTTCTCACAAGATAATTAAAAGTAAAATGGCAAAGTGGATATTATAACCCAAAACACCAACTCGGGGAAATTATCCAGAATTCACAAAACTTGCTGCAGCTCATTCAGCTTGTTGAGCAGAGAAAGGAGCAAAAGAGTTACCAGATGCTTCATCAGACGGTGCCCAGATGGTTCCTAAGGAGACTAAGAGTTCTGCTACAATGGACCAGGATCAGGTGGGCACAGGTAAGTTAACGCTGCAGTCAGAAACGCACAGCGCACAGGTGGGCACAGGTAAGTTAACAGGTAAGTTTCTTAGTTGTGCCAGTCAGAAACGCACAGCGCACGGGCTGGGGGTCTGGTGCCGTGGCTAGGACCCTGGCCCCTCACATCAACCTGCTGCCGATTCTGCCAAGCAGGCGCCAGGTAGCGGCTCCCTCGCCCAGTCTCTGCTCTCCCTGTGCTGATCTGCACTGAGGCTTGCTCCTGGCTCTGGCCTGGGCCAGTCCCACCCAACGTGGGAACCTGGACAGCGAATCAGCAGCACAGAGTTCGCTCTCTCCTTTTAAGTGAAGCCTATGGGCAGAGGACAAGGCATCCTAGCTTTGTGGCAAAATGAAGAGCACACATACCCAGGAACAAGCTTGGTAAGAGCCTCAAACTAGAAATAGTCCATGTCTACAAAGAGAATGGTAAGTAAGCACGGTGCTACCACCGCAATGCAACACTGTACTTAAAAGGACAAGCACACCAGAAGGCAACAATACAGCTGAATCTCTCAGCCCCGACATGGAAGGAGAAATCCACCTGCAGGATGCAGGATGCAAACACCGTAAAGGCAGGCAACCAAAACTACAGCAGCCAGGTCACATGGACACGAGAGGATGACAGCGCAGGCGGACTCGGACCGGAGCCTAGGGTGCTGCTTCCTTGTTGCAAGACGCAGGATGCAAGAGGGAGAACTGGCACATTTCAGCGTGAGCTGTGTTAGATAATACTGTTCTTCCGTCGTGCTAAGTCTAGTGGCTAAAGTCCTCACCTTGCACGTGGCTGGGATCCCATATGGGCACTGGTTCATATACCAGTGTGTAGCTTCCCATCCCGCAACCTGCTTGTAGCCTTGGAAAGCAGTCAAGGATGGTCCAAAGCCCTGTACCCACGTGGGAGACCCGGGAGAAGCTCCAGGCTCCTGGCTTCAATCGGATCAGTTCTGGCCACTTGCGAAATGAACCAGTGGATGGAAGATCTTCCTCTCTTTCTCTCTTCCTCTATGTATTACTGTATTATCTGGCTTTCCAATAAAAATATGTAAATCTTAAAAATAAAAAAGAACTCAGAAAGAACACACACACACAACATCATCACCAATGGATAACATAATCTACAACAAACACAATCTATGACAAAAAATCCAGGCTCAACTCCCTTTACCTGGAGCAGTGGATCTAACAGGTGGGGTCTTCCTCTTGGATAAAAAGTTTCTTAGTTGTGCCAGTTTCACGGGAGACAGTTTAGCTGAAAGAAAATTAGGAGTTCATCAACAGAGTACATGAAAAAGTTCACAGAAAACACGTATTACAAAAAAATCTATGCATGGATTTCAAGACTTGAAAAAGATAAACATCTTTAATTTCATTTTTCATAAAGTTCTTGAAGAATACTTATGCTTAAGATGAATATTTTTTTTAAAAAAGATCTATATATTTTTATTGGAAAGGCAGATCACATGCACAAAAGATCTTTCATCCACTGGTTTACTCTCCAGATGTGGGCTGCCACAGCTGGAGCTGAGCTGATTCAAAGCCAGGGTCCAGAAGCCTCCTCCAGGTCCCCCACAAGGGTGCAGGGGCCCACGGAAATAGGCCATTCTCCACTGCTTTCCCAGGTCACAAGCAGGAAGCTGGACCAAAAGTGGAGCAGTGGGACATGAACCAGCGCCCAAATGAGATCCTGGCACTTGCAGGTTGAGGGTTAGCCAATTGAGCCATCACGCTGGGCCCCAAGTTCGGTATTTACAATGTTAGCAGTTGGGAGAGAAATGAAGCTGACAGTCTAACAAGGAAGCATTTACCTGGCACCCTGGGCAAGGGTTTGGTGCGGGATTCTATGGCTGTCTTCAGCAAAGCATTGCGCAGACTCTCCAAGTCACTGTCAAAACTAAGAGAGGATCGCGTTACAGACAGACCAGCTGGAGCTGTGAGCTCGCAGGCTGTGCAGCTGCGCTCTCCTCGTAAATACCAACTCAAGAGACAAGCACATCCCCAGTACGTGTACCATGTGCCCATGGCAGTCTCACTACTCCACAGCACCCTCACACTGAACATCGCACTACGGGGCAACGGCAGATCATCCCGTGACACCACAGCTGAGCTGTGTGACTGCCAGGCTGGGCCTCCCTAGACTCCAGGACAGATAATGTATGCACTGGAGAATAAGCAGAGTGCTCTCATCCCACCAGTTAATCATCAATAAAGTCAACATCCTTACTACTGTATCTGGTATGTCCAATGGTGCATGATTAGGCACAATCTTAGGAGTTTCCTACCCACTAGGCAAATACTGTCATCTTCACCCTTCAGGTGGACAGCAGAGGCAGTCTCACAGCCACATGGGAAACACAGCTTCCAACCCCGTGCAGAGTACAGGCCTTCTCACCTCTGAGGGCTGTCCGGGGAAGGAGCCACGCAGGGCAGGCTCCACTGGGACCTCTGGTTGTAAAGACGGAGATGCTGCAGACTGTCTACCAGCTGATTCAGCCTCTTCCTCTGCTGGTTGATGATCTCACGGTTGTTGGCAAGGGTGTTAAACAGTGTCTCTCGTTCGGGCACAAGCAGGCGCCTGGGGAGAAATTATCCCTTTACTTTTGTATAATTCTAATGGACCTGACTTTTTTCACTATCATAAATTACACTGCAATATAAACTCTTTAAAGGGCCCGGCACTGTGGCCTAGCGGCTAAAGTCCTCGCCTTGAACACGCTGGGATCCCATATGGTCGCCGGTTCTAATCCCGGCAGCTCCACTTCCCATCCAGCTCCCTGCTTGTGGCCTGGGAAAGCAGTTGAGGATGGCCCAATGCACTGCACCCGCGTGGGAGACCCAGAAGAGGTTCCAGGTTCCCGGCTTCGGATCGGCGCGCAGCGGCCCGTTGCAGCTCACTTGGGGAGTGAATCATCGGACGGAAAATCTTCCTCTCTGTCTCTCCTCCTCTCCATATATCTTTGTAATGAAAATAAAATAAATCTTAAAAATAAATAAACTTGCTAAATTGATGTATCATTTACTGTTTCTGCAGAAAAAAAAATGAATGAGTAAGCTGAGTATGTAAAAAATATTTGTAGAGTTTTACACAGCTTCTTCAACCATTTTTTAAGAAAGGCTATAGCAGTGGACCCAGTCCATGTCCCAGCTGCTCCACTTCCCATCCAGCTCCCTGCTTGTGGCCTGGGAAAGCAGTCGAGGACGGCCCAAAGCCCCACATGCGAGACCCGAAAGAAGTTCCTGGCTTTGGATCAGCTCAGTTTGGGCTGTTGTAGCCACTTGGGGATTGAACCAGTGATGGAAGATACTTCCTCCTGTCTCTTTCCATAAATCCAAATCTGCCTTTCCAATAAAAATAAACAAATCTAAAACAAGAAAGGGAGGCAGTAGTCACGGTGGATACAGGAGCTGGCTCACTTCTGTTTCTTCTTTTGTTCCAAATGCCGATCCCACTCGAGGTCCAGCACGTCATTCACATCTTGCACAGCAAATTTCACGTACTGATGAAGGCGTCGGATTTCCTGCAAGAAAGAAATTGAAGAACAAATGACTCACTCTGGAGGGAAGATATATGAAAAGTTAAAATAATTCTGGAATATTTGTTTATTGAAAAACATTGAAAAGAGGAAAAGTAATAAATGATTTAATAAAACCATTAAAACTTTTTACTAAAATGAAAAACAACGTTAGCTTTTTTAATAGTGTGAGAGAAGAGAAAGGTTGTGGCTGCCTAGGCCCAGGGCACAGGTGCTCCGGCGTGGCTCTCAGTGTTCAGCCCAAGGATCTCAATGTGGTCTGGAAACTTCCCACTGCACTCCGGTCCCAACCGCACATCCACGAGATGAACCAGAATGCAAAATCGTGCTACACAACTGAGTGCTGGAAGCACCTCTGAGCCCATCTGCATCACAGCGCGGGCCTAGCAACCCCCAGCTAAGACACTCCTCAGGAAGAAGACCAACACCAGCACTGGAAACTGAACCTGCTACTTGTAAAAGTTCTCACCGCTTAACTCACATTACCTAAGAAGCACTTGCTTTAAACCCTGGGTGACTATTAACATTCATGATTCTGCAACCTGACTCTCAAAAATGTAAAATGTAAAATAAAGAAGAACCGTTCAACTCCGTTTAGACAGACAATGCGCCCTGGGGGGAAGCTCTTCACATTTATACAGAAATGTTACAAACAAACGTATTTTCAAAACCAAAGGGTATATGCTCCAGCTGAAGAAAGGGACAATGTGACTGAGACAAGCTGATTCAAAGTCACCTTAGCAGCAAGCTGAAAGTTCAACCAAATTCTTGACTACAGGATGCTCTCGTGTCTGAGCGGCGTCCAGCACGGCTGTACCGCAGGGACCGATGCCGTTTTTTCCCAGGCGGGTCCACCAGCCATGAATACTGAGCCTCCGGGGCTTAGCTGCGCCCCCCCGGGAGCCCACATTGACAGTGGTCAGGACCATGGGCCCCGGGGCCTGAGGGCTGTGACTAGGGAGACCTGGGGAGTCCCAGCCTGTCTCTGTATCTATTTTATACGCAGGAAGCCCCCAACATGTTCTACCTACTAGAATCTCCCCAGCACCATGAAAAAAAGGAAACCATCCCCTTACAGGTCTTGAAGCGAAGTGATGCATTCATACCACCGACCAGAGTACCTGGCACTCAAGGAAACTTACTGCTTTATTATTCATCATTCGACTAACCAAAGTGATGTCTTACTAAGAACGTCTATGTTTAAACAAAACCCACATCAAGTGGGAGAGTGCCATCCATGTGACGCGTGAGTCTGGCTGGCAGACCAGCATCTTTCTGAAGCACAGCACAGAAACCCCCCGCTCCGGTGAGAGCCCAGCGGCAGCCGAGCCGTCACACGGAGGCAGACCCTCCTACCTGGAGCTGGGCTTCACTCTTGGGATCCAGGGGTCTTTTATGGAGCAGATGGCAATAGCCAGAGTCACGGTTCCTTTCATTTTGTCCTCTGGCTTCTTCAACACCGGCAAAACCCTCAAGCAGAGTCGTTTTCAGGGTGCTTATGTCTCCATGAACAGACTAGGAAAAGAACAAGAATGCAATGAAATACAGTTACGGGCCCGGCAGGACAGCCTAGCAGCTAAAGCCCTTGCCTTGTATCCACCAGGATCTCATATGGACACAGTTCAAATCCCAGTGGCCCCACTTACATTCCAGCTACCTGCTTGTAGCCTGGGAAAGCAGTCAACAACGGCCCAAAGCCTTGGGACCCTGCACCCATGCGGGAGACCCGAAGGAGGCTCCTGGTTCCTAGCTTCAGATCCGCTCAGCTCTGGCCTTTGTGGTCACTTGGGGGGGTGAACTAGCAGATAGATCTTTCTCTCTGTCTCTCACTCTAAGTCTGACTTTCCAATAAAAATAAATACATGACATAAAAAATAAAAAGAAAAAAGGAACATAAAGTTACACTCCAGGAAATTTAGACCTTCCTGCCTACTTCGAGGGCAGACTGTCAAACATTTAGCCAGAGACACATCTGAAGACATTTAGCAGCCACATAAAGCAGAATTTCACTGCTTAGAAAAATACTACTGCTCTGTTCTAAAAAAATCACTTTGCTCTCAGTCGGAAAAAATTCACTATTTATAGGGTCACAATTCAAGTGTCTGTATGCACTCTCACCACAGAAGAACACTGTTCTTTCACGGCTATGCTCTTTAAAGCAGAACTCTAAAGTCAGAATAAAATGGGATCCTCGGTGACTTTCGACACGTCCTGTCACCTTTGGTAGCATCAAGTACCATTCAGGGAGCAGACACACACCTGACATGCTAAGCACAGTACCTGGCCCATGTTAAGTGTGCACAGTAATCCACCAAAAACATTTGTGCACGTTCTAAAATATTCCATTACAAAACCTAATGCCAGGGGCCCGGCGGCGTGGCCTAGCGATTAACTCGCCTTGGACGCCCCGGGATCCCATATGGGCACCGGTTCTAGTCCTGACAGCTCCACTTCCCATCCAGCTCCCTGCTTGTGGCCTGGGAAAGCAGTTGAGGACGGCCCAATTCATTGGGACCCTGCACCCGCATGGAAGACCTGGAAGAGGTTCCAGGTTCCCAGCATCGGATCGGCGCGCACCGGCCCATTGCGGCTCACTTGGGGAGTGAATCATCGGATGGAGGATCTTCCTCTCTGTCTCTCTTCCTTTCTGTATATCTGACTTTGTAATAAAAAACAAAAAAAAAAACCCTAATGCCAGGCCCGCGTGATAGCATAGTGGTTCAAGTCATTGAAAGCACTGGAATCCCATATGGGTGCCGGTTCGTAACCTGGCAGCACCGCTTCCCATCCAGCTCCCTGCCTGTGGCCTGGGAATGCAGTCAGTGATGGCCCAAACCTTTGGGACCCTGCACCCGCGTGGGTGACCTGGAACAAGCTCCGGGCTTCTGGCTTGGGGTCGGCTCAGTTCCGGCCGTTGCGGCCACTTGGGGAGTGAACCATCGGACGGAAGATCTTCCTCTCTGTCTCTCCTCCTCTCTGTATATCTGCCTTTCCAATAAAAAGAAATAAATCTTTAAAAAAACCAAAACCAAAACAAAAAAAACATAACACCATTAAGGATTGCCAATTTTCAAAATAATTAAACTAAGTGAACAACTAGAATAAACTCTCAGGGACTTAACAGTAGTTGCCATAGATGAGAACACAAAAGCAGGGCTGGGCCTGCCGTGTAGCCAGATAAGTCGCCTCCTGCAACGCCAGCATCCCCCATGAGCACTGGTTTGAGTCCTGGCTGCTGTGTTTCCCATCCCACTTCCCGTTAAGGTGCCTGGGAAAGCCTCCACTAATGAATGGCTTAAGGCTCGGGCCCCTCCGCTAGAGCGGGAGACGCGGACAGGCAGCAGGATGTGGCTCGACCTGGTCCAGCCTAGCTACTGTGATCCTTGAGGAGTAAACCAGCAGATACAAGGTCTTCCTCAATTTACAATTGTTTCCAATAAACACACACACACTAAGATAAACACACACAGTTCATTAATTATTGAATTCAGGCATTCCTAGGTGAACTACTTATCCACACAAGTTAAAACTGGAGGTCTTCCAACAGATACAGCACAGACAAGCTTGCAGCACCAGGAGAACGCCATTCTATTCAGGAAAAACACCCAGGCCCACAGACCTCTGTAGTCTCCTTAATCTCCAGGAGAAAGGTGTGCAAGTCATCCGATTCCGTTCTCAGCATCTTCAGCTCCTCTGCCGTGCCCACCTGGAAACAGCACGTGGAAGTTCGGGCTTTCAATTCTTCCAGCTCCTTCTGAAAATGTGAGATCTAAAGAAACCACAAGAAGAAATAAGTCACTCCAAATGGCACAGCAGTACTGCCACAGCTACTGTGTGCGTAACAGCACAGACGTCCAGGCGAGAATGAAGCGCCATGCGGCCGTCAGCACCCAGACCTGCACAGGTCCCACGGTCAGGGCTGCCTCAGGAGACACACTTACCTCCTCTCCGATCCCAGCCATCACAGGATCTGAGTCTTTCCAGGAATGACCCTGCTTTTCTGCAGGAGGAGGCTGAAGTGACTTCACCTGAAACACAAGGCAAAGCTTTCAAAGTGGGTCCATATGACAAGGTGTAGTTTCTAGAAGCACATGCCTGCTGTGTGTGTGGTGGGGGGAGCTCTGGTAACAGTGCTATTGCACCAACACTCGCTCCTTCAGACACAGGGCAGGTTCCAGAGAGTAAGGACGAAGATGACAAGAGACATGCGGCCCCACATCACAACTCGCCTTCTACCAGGACAAGACGGATCACAGAGTAAACACACACAGCATTCCAACGGCGGAGTAAAGGGATAAGCAGACTTCAAAGACAGGGCAATACACCCCTACCAAACACTGTCATTAGAACTGAGACCACAGAAATGGAAGAGCAGGGGACAGGAAGACTGGGGGAAGACCATCCCAACCCCTATGCCCAGCAGCAAGACACCAGACAGAAAACTCTCGGGCGCAGAGCCTGACAGGAGCCAGGCGGGACACCAGGGGCTTGCCTGGAAAAGGCAGGGCACTGGAAAAGGCAGGGCGGCAGGCATGGGCACACCAAGCAAGCCAGAGCACGGAGTGTGGATGAATTCTAAGTGTTTAAGGCGACACGATCCCTGCTGCAGCGGAGTGGGCAGCCAGTAGAATTCTGAGGTAAGAGACGGCAGTGGGGGTCTGGGGAGGAGCAGCAAAGATGGCCCCAAACCTTGGGACCCTGCATTGGGTGGGAGACCTGCATGAAACTCCTGGCTCCTGGCTTTGGACTGGCCCAGCTCCAGCTCCTCACTCCATCTTCCTACAAGGCAGCACTGGTCATGCAAGCAGCTGGGTTCTTCCCACCTACGTGGGAGACCTGGCTCGAGCTCTTACTCCTGGTTTTTAGCACATCAATGAAGATAACGAACAGGAAGTCCATTTGCACTGTGCATAAGTGTATTCAAAGAAATAAGTCTCAGGCTGGGTCCAGTAGCCTAGCGGCTTAAGTCCTAGCCTTGAACACACCAGGATCTCATATGGGCTCCGGTTTTAACCCCAGGCACCCAGCTTCCCACCCAGCTCTCTGCTTGTGGCCTGGGAAAGCAGTCAAGGATGGCCCAAAGCCTTGGGACCCTGAACCTGCATGAGACCTAGAAGAGGCTCTGTGCTCCTGGCTCCGGATTGGCTCAGCTCCAGCCATTATGGCCACGTGGGGAGTGAATCATCAATGAACAGATCATTCTGTCTCTCCTCTCAGTATATCTGACTTTCCAATAAAAATAAATAAATCTTAAAAAAAAAATAAAGGAAAGAGTATTGGTAACATTCTTACAGCTATGTGATTTAATGCGACGCAGCAATGATGACAAGGACAGATGTCACAAACATCAGTTAGCAAGATAACAACATACAGTGAGTGGTTCAGTGACACAGTACAAACAAGCTAAACTCCTCGTGTGTGGCCTGATTTGGGGTGCTGATGATCTATTGCTCATCGGATGCTGGTTACCACGCTGTGCTCAGGCTCACAGTTCACTGAGCCGTGTGGATTTCACACACACACACACACTGGTGTGACACAGCTCAACAAAACACCTCAGCAGGGTAGACTTGGATGTAGTTAGGGCACAGCCCGAGACACCCATGTATCACAGGAGAGCTAAGGATCACGAGGCAGCTAGTGCAGACCCGGGGAGACATCACTAGCTCTGTTCCCGACACCCACGCGGGAAAACCAGATTGAGTTCCAGGCTCCTGGCTCCACAGTGTCACCCCCAGGTGACGTGAACATTTTGGGGGTAAAAGGACAAAAGATGTCTGTGATTCTTGGCCTCTCTAAAGGGAGGAAACTTTTTAAAAAATCCATTGAAAGACTAATTTATTGGGCCTGGCACCGTGGCCTAGTGGCTAAAATCCTCGCCTTGAATGCAACAGGATCCCATATGGGCGCCGGTTCTAATCCCGGAAACTCCACTTCCCATCCAGCTCCCTGCTTGTGGCCTGGGAAAGCAGTCGAGGACGGCCCAATGCATTGGGACCCTGTACCCGCGTGGGAGAGACTTTTTTATTGTAAAGTCAGATATACAGAGAGGAGGAGAGACAAAGAGGTAGATCTTTCGTCCGTTGGTTCACTCTACAAGCGGCCCCAACGGCCAGAGCTGAGTCAATCTGAAGCCAGGAGCCCGGAACCTTTGGGCTGTCTTCATTCCAACGTTAGTATGTGTGCTGCCGAAGCAAGCACCGGGCCATCTTTGACTGCTTTCCCAGACCACAAGCAGGGAAGTGGATGGGAAGTAGGCCACCAGGACACGAACTGGCACCAATATGGGATCCTGGTGCGTGCAAGGTGAGGACTTTAGCCACTAGGCTAACCGTGTCGGGCCTTCTAATTACTATTTCTAAGGTATGAACGCAAAAACCTGAAAACACACTTTACTGACATGCATGCTTGGGGCAACAGATTAATAACACGGTGTTGTCAACCTCAACCTACCTGGGTGGAGCCTGACTTGGCCACAGGAGGAGTTATCCTGGGTGTCTTCTGCACCAGGGTGGGCACCGGAGCGGGACTTCCCTGAGTGGACCGCCCTGTCAGGACAAGCAGCCAGTTAGGACAGACTGCACACACTCCCATCCAAAAAGTCTTTTCCGTAAATCTTTTTTTTTTTTTTTTAAGATTATTTTTTTATTGGAAAGGCAGAGATACAGAAAGAAGAAGATACAAAGAGGAAGATCTTCCATCTGATGGTTTCCTCTCCAAGTGGCGTCAATGGCCGGAGTTTAGCCAATTTGAAGCCAGGAGCCAAGAGCTTCTTCCAGGTCTCCCACAAGGGTGCAGGGTCCCAAGACTTTGGGCCGTCTATACTGCTTTCTCAGGTCACAAGCAGGGAGCTGGAATGGAAGTGGAAGAGCTGGAATACTAACCGGCATCCATATGGAATCCTGGTGGATACAACATTAGGATTTACCCACTAAGCTACTGCGCCAGGCCCTTTTCCAAGGAATGCACTGTCTCTGATCCTGGTTTTATGATTTTCACTGAAGAGTGAAAACTACCAATCTTACCAGTCTAGGCTTCAGATAATGGAAAACGTTAATGAAACTTAACTTTACATGTGATGGGCCAGCATTTTGGCAAAGCGAGTAAAGCCATTACCCGTGACTCTGGCATCCCACAGGGGGCCAGTTTGAGCCCCAGGTGCTCCACTTCCGATCCAGTTCCCAGCTAATGTGCCTGGGAAAGCACCAAAAAATGGCCCCAAATCTTTGGAAGCCCCACAGAGGCTGGTGGCCGCCCAGCTCTGAGTAATGCAATCACCTGGGAAGTGAGGCAGCAGATGAAAGATTTTTTTGTGTGTTTTTCAGATAAATATATTTGAAAAAAGATGTATTCACTTGAAAGGTATGAAGATAAACACAGAGTTCTACAAGCATTTGGGGAATGAACCAATGGATGAAGAGTGTGTGTATGTGTTACTTTGCCTTTGAAATAAGACTCTTTTCTTGAAAATGTGCGGGGGGTGGATCTCCAGTAAACCTGGGATTCAATGAGCCAGGGCCCTCACACCTAATGAACGCAACAAAGGCCGTGAAAGCTGAGTGGTGAGCAGTGAGAAGCAGTATACACGTTTCATGGCTCAATTTTTTTCTCCCAAATCACACAGAAGTATGACAAGACCAATGCTTAACATTTTGGGTCACTGAAAGATGCTTTTAGTTCGATAAAATGTTTCGGAATAAGGTGATCCTGTAAAATTCTACACAGATTTGTTGGGTTCCCAAATATGTCTGACTCTATTGCCACTGGTGTTTAGGGAAAAAAAGCAACTCAAAAACCAAGACAAACGACAGACAAACAGCACCTCCACAGAACAAAATGAAATGTTAACACATATCACCGGTGTACCCCAAATCTTCCACATAAACCTTCTCATGTGGAGACAGTCCACAAAGTGAATGACGGGCCAGCTTCATCGTATCAGTGTGGTGACACAGACCCACAGGATGAAGAGCTACTGCGTGCATGCTTATGTCAGACTTATGACGCACAACACCACAGCAGCTCTGGTGCCTGGCTACTGGACCACGGACCACAAGGGATAAGAACCAAACACCATTAACACAAGTGTTGAAATGTAAACACTTCCTGTGCAGCAGCCTAGATTTAATTTCTTGAGTCTCAGAATATACTTCGAATCTTTCCTTTCAAAATATTTAAGGCTAAAACATTTCAAGATGACTGCAAATACAAAAGGGCAATCTTGTTCCCCAGGAACAAAGATTAGACTGGAAGGCAGAAACACTTCCCCCTCCTGAATCACTCCTCCCCAAACATGCCCTACTTGTACCTGTGAACAACTTGTCTTTTAAATAAACTTCCAAAAAAATTATTTAAAAAATGTCTGCAAGTAACTCTTTAATACTTCAGGAAAAATCCATATCTTAAAAACAAACAAACAAACAAACAAACAACAGGTCTAGTGCGATGGCCCAGTGGTTAAATGCTTGCCCTGCAAGTGCTGGGATCCCATACAGGCGTGGGTTCTAATCCCGGCTGTTCCACTTCCCACAGCTCCCTGCTTGTGACCTGGGAAAGCAAGTCACAAAGCCCTAGCCCTAAAGCCCTAAGGGCCTAAAGCCCTAAAGTCCTAAAGCCCAAAGCCTAGGACCCTGCACCTGCGTGAAAGACCTGGAAGATGCTCCTGGCTCCTGGCTTCAGATTGGTGCAGCAGATTCTTTCTGCTTCTCCCTCTCTATGTAAAGGTGATTTGCTTTTCCAATACAAATATTTTTAAAAGAATAAAGATTAAAAACCTCAAAAACAGTATTAGAAAGCAAATGCAAGTAACTCTAATACCTCAGGAAAAATTTATATCTAAAAAATGTGGCAGGTGCAATGGCTCCATGGCTAAACCCTCACCTCGCAAAGGCCAGCATCCCATATGGATACCAGTTCCTGTCCTGGTGGACCCGCTTCCTTCCCATCCAGCTCCCTGCCTGTGGCCTGGAAAAGCAGTTGAGGAAGGCCTTGGGACCCTGCACCCAAGTGGGAGACCTGGAAGAAGCTCCTGGCTCCTGGCTCCAGATCAGATCAGCTCTGGCCCTCCCCAGTGGGCACTGGGGAGGGACCCAACAGATGGAAGATCTTTCTCTCTGTATCTCCTTTTAGTAAATCTGACAATTTTTGCAATTTCTTTGCAGGTTCAAAAGGAAAATAGAAGATGGAACAGGTATACGTGTTCACTGAGTTTTAGAATAGACTTTAATTCAACATGCCTATAATGACTTCATGTTGACAGTATGGCTGCCTATAAATACACAATGCTGGGGCCACTAGCCTAAGAGTGAGTGGAGACTACTTCTCTGTGTGTCTCTCCCTGCTGCTAAGGCCTCAAGGGGCTTGTCTCCTGAACGTGCTGGGAGCACAGTTCCCACTGTAGCAGTGTTAAGGTGGTAGAACCTTCAGGAGGCAGAGTGTGGGTGTATACCACCCTCAGAAGGAACCAACGCTTCTCTCCTGAGGTCAGATGGGCCTCAAGAGCGGGTCATCTCAGATCAAGAGCATGTCACACCTGCGAGTCTTTTCTGCCTCTCTATCAGTCCGTGTGCATCCAGGGGTCCTCACTGCAGCCCAGCAGATGCCGGCATCGTGGTTTCCCGTCTGCAGAAGTGTAAGCTAAGGAAACCTCTAGTTCTCATGAGTCACCCCAAGTCAGGCATTCTGTCCAAGCTTCAGCTTCCACCCAGAGATGAATGCCCAACAGCAGGACATCCTGCTGGAATCACCAAGTTCATGGAGCCCTGCAAGGCTCCTGACCCCTGGCAGGAGTGACAGCACTTCAGGACAGCACAGGAACTGAGAGAGAAGCCTCTGCGCCTGGACTCCTGACAACACTGCAAAAAGCTCATCTGCGAAGGTGGGGCTCAGGCTGGAGGCTGCCGACTGGAAAGCATACCTGAGGGGGAGGCAGAACTGGCGGGCTTCAAGGCCAGGCCAGCGGTGGATGCTGAGAGAGGTGCAGGGAGGCCGAGGGGCCCCGGAGCAGCTGGCTTAGAGCTGGACGAGGACGGCAGCACGGAGGGGGAGCTCAGGGAGCTACTCACAGGAGCCGAGGCAGCCATGGCAGCAAATCTGGAAAAGGCAGGTGGATTGCATCAGGACAGCCTGTTGTCAGGTGCCCCACGCCGCTGTGGGCAGGGCTGTCCCGGGGCGACATCCTGTCTAAACAGGATGTCTACACTACTGCTTATAAAAGATCAAAGTTAGAAGGAACATTTGATATTGTCTTCTTGCTAATATAACAAGTAAGTAACTTGTAGATAAAATGAAGTTGTTCATCAATGAACTACTTACGTCTGCTCTATCAAGCTGACTAAAAAAAGGAGGAGGAGGACAGGGAGACGTGGTTGTGCTTTGAAGAGTTCACCACTTCCCTTTGACCAAAAAAATTACTTAGATCATGTCTTCTGGGGACTGAAAATGGAAACACAGGACAGGTCAGCATCTTTGTAACACTCAGGGCACAGCCAGCAGAATGAAACGCGAGGCTGTCCTGACAGTGACAATGGACGTGTGCTGACAGAAATTAACAAGAGCGCTCGTGGCATCCCCACTGAAAGCGGAGGATGGCAAAGCCAAGCAAGAGAAAACCTGGTTTTCTCGGGAAAGTTACAAGATGTAACGAATGCCTCTCTCAAGAAGCTTGCGTTCTGGTAAAGAATCAGCAAGTAAAAAAGGAAATGTGGCACAAGCGAGCCGGTAGCACCCAGATGTGGCAGACAGTGGGCAGCGCCCCAGAGCGTGGACTGGGGACTGCCAGGGAGGGCAGTCGCCGCAGGGACTCACAAGAGCCCAAGCACACTGATGCCTGTGTAAAGAACAGGTCAGAGTACAGAATGCTTATCAAAATAAGAAGTATTTTCTGTGCAATCTTTTAGAGCTTCTGTGGAAGTCAAAAAATGAGAATGCTGGGGCAGGCCCTAGATACCCCATCTCATGGCAGAGCGCTGCTGTCCTGGGCCAGCTTCCCACTGACAGCCCCGGCACGCGGGCTCCTGCTCCCAAGAGCCCGCAGGCTCCTCTGACGGAGCTATCCGAGGCTATGGGAGTAAACCGTGGCTAGAGGACGTATCTATCTCCCACTGTCACTCTGCCTTTAGAAACAGACAGAAGGATGCCATCTGAGACCTATCTGGACTGGATCTGCTGATGGAAGCAAACCTTCAACATATCATTTGCTGGTATTCCTCTGCAAGGAAAACACCCGTTCACTAACTTCAGTCACAATGACTCTACTTCCAGTTAAGAACGTGCAATATATCTATCCATCCCACAGCCAAATCAAACGTAAAGCAACTTACTTTTCACTAAGGTTGGCTTTGGCCCCTGACGTGGAGGGCGGGAAGGAGGACTTGATTCCTGCATTTGGAGCAGACACACTCGGCATCGGTGTACTTTCCAGGGTAGGCTTAAAACCCGAGGATCCAAAGGAAAACGAAACAGCAGGTGCAGCCATGGGTGATGCTGCAGGGGTGGGTGCGAGCGAGGCTTTGGGAGGGGCGAAAGAGAAGGCAGGAACACTGGAGCCCAGAGCGGGATTGTCAGGAGCCTCCCCGGCCCCAGGGGCAGATAATTTTAAGGAGGCAGAGCCAAAGGAGAACACAGCAGCGGCTCCCCCAGCAGGAGGCACATGGAAGGTGGCGGTGGGAGTAGCAGGTGCCGCAGACGGAGCAGAAGCAGGAGATGCCAGTGCTGAGGCTTCAACTTTTGGTGGGATCTGAGAGGAGGTGGGAGTAGTAGGAGTGCTTCCTGCAACAAAAAACAAGAAAGGTGAAAAATGGCAGCGTGTGGCACAGAAAGCAACTGACAGAGGGTTAGTGGACTGCTGCTGTGGCAAAGCTAGACAGAGCCAGCCCCTGGGCACTGCCATCCTGCTGAGGGCTCCACCTCTCACTGCCGGCCTGCTGAGGGCTCCACCTCTCACTGCCGGCCTACTGAGGGCTCCACCTCTCACTGCCATCCTGCTGAGTGCTCCACTTCTCACTGCCGTCCTGCTGAGTGCTCCACTTCCCATCCATGCCCCTGATGACAGCCTGGGAAGAGCAGATGGGCCAGGTGCCTGGCTCCTGCGACCCATGTGGGACCCAGATGAAGACCCTAACTTCGGCCTGGTTCAGCCCTAACCGTTCTGGCGAAGTAGGGAGTGAACAAGCAAATCAAAGACCTCTTTCTGTAACTTATTCAGATAAATATAAATCTTAAAATTTTGAAAAGAGAGAGAGAGAAAAGGTTTGGTCTTAGTTCAAAAAGTTAAAAAACAAGATGGAGTGGAAGCAATGAAGCAATGTTGGACTGCTGGACTCACAGCAAACAGTTGAAGATATAAAACTTGGCAGGAAAACGGGGAGGTTAGATGAACAGCACCTCATGAGCACTCAACTAAGTAACACAGAAAAACAATACAAAACAATACAGAATATGTCAGTCAAACATTTCATTAACAACCAGGGAAAAACAGATTCAGACACCTGCACCTCCTACTTACTGAAAGCAACCCAGATGAGCACAGCAGTCAATATGCAGCCCGGGAACAGCGAATCCCAAGGCACAAAAATGCTCACAATTTAACTTTTTTTCTTTATTGGACAGATAAACAGAGAGAAGATACAGAAAGATCTTCCATCTACTGGTTCACTCCGCAAGTGGCAGCAAGAGTGGGAACTGAGCTGATCTAGAGCCAGGAGCTTCTTCCAGGTCCCTGACGCAGGTACAGAGTCCCAAGGCTCTGGGCTGTCTTTAACTGTTTCCCCAGTTCACAAGCAGGGAGCGGGATGGGAAGTGGGGCCACCAGGACAAACTGGTGTCAATATGGGATCCTGGCACGTGCAACATAAGGACTTTAGCCACTAGGCTACTGTGCTGGGCCCTACAATTTAAATTTAAAACAAGCATTCCAAATGATGTCCACATGATTACAACCGTCAAACAAGCTTAAAGAGCAGGCCTCAAGGAGCCAGTGCTGGGTTGTAGCAGGCCGAGCCTCAGCCTGTAGCACCAGCTTGTGTCCTGACCACTCCACTTCCCATCCAGCTTCTTCCTTTTGGCCTGGGAAAGCAGTAGGGGAGAGCCCAAAGCTTTTTGACCCGGCACCTGAGTGGGAAACCCAGAGGCAGCTCCTGGTTCCAGACTGACTCAGCTCCAGCTATTCTGTTTTGGAGAGTCAACCAGTGGATGCAAGATCTCTCTCTGTTTATCCTTCTAAGTCAGAATTTCAAATTCCTTATATTAAGTGGCTTCATTATTCCAAACTGGCTGAAATGACATTCATTTACATGGAAGACAGGGTGTAAAGCAATGAAATACTTAATTTATAAGTATGAAAACATCAGTTTCTAAAAACAGACTCAGGACTGGCACTGCTGTACAGTGGGATAAGCCATGGCACCTGCATCCTATGAGTACTGGTTCAAGTTCTGGCTCTTCCAGTTACAATCCCGCTCCCTGCCAATGCACCTGGGGAAGGAGGGGAAGATGGTCCAAGCGCTGGGGTCCCCGCCAGCCACGTAGGATACTCAGATGGAGCTCCTGGCTTCGGCCTGGCCACCCTTGCCAATGCTGCCATCTTAGAGTAAACCAGTGAGTGAATGAAAGAATTCTCTCACTTTCAATTCTGCCTTTCAAAAAAATAAATATATCTTTAACAGTAAACAAAGAAAGAAGTAAACTGTGACTTTATGAGAACATAAAAATGCAAGCAAACCTGTTAATGCCTTTACACAAAAGATATGGAACCACTGAAAACTAATACATTTACCGTTTCCATAGCTACCAGCCAGACCAACAGAGTATTTAACAGACCCTAAGGAAGCCACAGGCACTTCCTGCTGACAGTGGAACTGAACATAAGGCACCCATCATGCTGCCAGAACTCGGGTCTCTGACACGGCATCCTCAGAGGTCCAGTGAGGAACAGACACACGCACCAAGGTTCCCTAAACTCAGACACGGACAGGACAAGTCAAAGGACGTGTGACCGCCCCCTTCAGCAACATCCTTCTTCTCACGTGGCACGGCAGGACCATTAGGCCATGAGGAGGGGAGGCTCTCCGGAGAGGCAACACTAAGACCGGCCTGTGGTTGTGCTCAGGACCAGGGCAAGCCAGCAGGAAAGTGCTACATACTCACATGTGTTCAGACACCAACCTCAAGCCCGGGCCTTTCTGCCCGGGGGACAGGGCAGGCAACTGGGTGAGAGAAGGCCTGGCACTCAGAAAACACCTCAACTGGTGCACACAGCATGAGTAACATCCCGATGTGGCAGTCTGCACAGGCACCAGGCCTCCCGGTCCTGTACAGCACCCCACAGGCTGAGTGCTTCCAGCCTCCCCCGCAGAACACCCAACAGACCAGGGCTTCGGGCCTGCCCTGTAGAGCACCCACAGACGGAGTGGTCCTGGTCTGATGAACAAGTCCCTCTGCAGAGCAAACAATGAAAACAGAGATGCCTAACTACTGCTCACGTTACCCAATCTAACTGCAGACATACGTTTTCTAGAATTGGAACTGGTTCCCCGTGGGTTTTGTTAACCAAATCAGACAAAAAGAATCTTATACATTATAAACTCACAGAAATAAAAAAAAGAAATGATAGTGAAGTTCTACACTCTTTAAAAAGCTTCCTGTCTCTTTCTAAACAGAGTGCATTTATAAAGGATGTGCAGATCATGGCTATTATTTATAGATTGGCTTTAAATAATTCTTAATTTTTCTATTTTTTTCTCTAATAAGCATATCCACTTTGAAAGAGGAGAAATAAAACACTTAAAACAAATGAAATATAAAACACAAGATTCCCATACTGCCAGAACTACTACAGAAGCATTAATATCATCTTCCAAGTATTTTGGCCATGTTTTTTTCCTAAGAGCTCACAGAGGATAAGGCATTTTTTCACAACATATTTTATGTCAATGAATGCAAAATCTTCTCATGTCAATAAATAAAACCCCCTTGATAGTTACACAGTATTCACTGCATGAATGTACAAGCACTTCTCTGGCCACCAATTAAACAGTTAAAAAGACTTGGACTATATAAAAAGTGTTTCAGTAAGCTCACAGAAAATGGAAATAAAAGATACTTATTTTGATATAAAAAAAAAATCGGAAATCCAAGCAGTCTTTTCATCATGTACTTTCTCCATGAACATTTTGGAAGATCTGCTTATAAAAACAGAAGTTACTTCCATCATGCTACTGTTGATAAATGACCTCCAAGTAATCACCCGACCAATCCTCCTTTTCCCTTAAGCAAAGCGGTGGCTGGAGAGCAGCAGGCTGCGCGTGCGTGGTCAGGCAAGATTCCGCTGCAGCCTGCCAGAACGGGCAGCTGCAGACTACCACCCTGGGGCCCGACGGCGTTTTCATCCTGCCAACCTTCCTAGCCAAGCCCGGGGCCTCCCTTCTGAACACAGCAGACAGAGGCCCGTACCCGATGACCTGGGCTGCCGCTCTTCTTCCAACGGCAGCCTCTCTGGCACCTTGATGAGAGACTTGACCCCGGGCTTTTGATTGATCATGTAAAACGGACAGAGCACACCATCTGTTGACAGCAACATGAGAACGGGAGCAGGAGGAAGAGTCTTCTCATCACCTGTTACAAAGGAAAACAGAGGTGACAAAGAGCCACGTGCACTTCGGGGCCTGCGCCGGAGCCCGAGCCAGCAGGGCTCGAGGGCCTCAGCTCCACACCTGCTCAGGGCGGCTTCTCTGGCCTTTCACACACCAGCCAAGCAACGAGAGCTCCGGGCACTACCAGCTGACCACCACCCAGCTGGCCCCAACTGGAGGGACCCTCAGTCCCACCGCAGCCCCGGCCTTCCCGAGGCTTCTTCAGCGGTCACCACGGTGGTGACGCCCCAAGAAGGCTCGGCATTTCCCTGACCACACAAGGTCGCCAGAGAAATGACAGGCTACACTGTAAGGAACATGCAGTGGGACGCAGAATGCTGAAGCAAGCTATTTAACAGATATTAACAGTGGGATCATAAATGTTTATTTTACCAACTGCAGCTTCCACAGAATCAGAGTAAATGAGCTAACCAACCCAAATATTCTTGCCAAAACAGGCACCAGACAGGAGACACCATGAGGCCTGACCGGACACTGCCCTAAACCAAGGCACCAGAGAGCAGATCTCTCATTTCAGACTGTAGGCTCCCACAGACAGCGGCAGAGTACCCACCCAGGTCCATGGAGGAAGCCATGGGCCTGAGGTTTCCATGTCTGAGTCCTTGCTTTCAAACCAAGCACTGGCATGCAGGAGGCATTCAAGAGACCGGTCCCTAGAGGGGTCACTAGGAAACGGAGACGGCAAGGAAAAGAAGCGAAGAAGTTCCAACCCTGCAGTTCTCAACCCGATTCTGAAGCATGCAGACACACTGCGTGTCTGCCCTTGGCCTCGCTGGCACGCACCCAGCCAAACCGCCATCACAACGCACTGCTTCAAGCAGAAGCACTCAGCCTGTGGCAGGACTGCAGCTGCTGTGTGTGGGTGACCCACAACGCTGCAAGGAAGAACTGCACTAGGCCACAGGCCGTACTTACTGATGGTAATCTCCACTTGGTTTGTATAGTCTATGGCGACCCCCATGGGCAGAGAGTCATCACTCTTGTCTGTTACGGGCAGTTCAGCTCGACTGGAGTCTTCCAGTACCCACAATTCCCAATTAACCTGAGGGAAGCAAGAGCAAAGAGTGCCATGTTAATTGCAGCTCTGCACTGCTTCCTGCCAGCATCTTCCAAACAGGAAAGCAAATGGCGTCCCCTTCCTTCTGCTCTCAGGTCGGGGCTGGGAGGCTCCGAGAGCCAGGTGGATGGTCTCAAGGCTGAGAGGACAGCAGTAAGCAGTTAACTTTTCTACTTCTGCTGTGCCACACCACTGTCTCACAAATAAGCAATCAGGACCGTGAGCACTTTCTGAAGGAGCTACCACCATTGCTGGGCAGACCGAGGGCCGTGAGGTGCCAATCCGACAGCCGCACCAGGCACAAGGCCAAACAACACTCGCGCCTAGAACTTTGGGAATGGAGCAGCAGCTCCAGCCAATCGCTGCTGGGGTCTCACAGAGAGAGGTCTAAAAAGCTAACAAGACACTCCATGTTGACCATTCCTCCAGAGCAGAGCTGGTAACCTGCCTCCTTATCTTCCCAGATCCTCAGACGGTCAGTCTTCCTGCTCCTGACTTCCCTGAGAAAACTAAATCTTTCAGGTCAACTCTCCTTCGTACTTCAGTTTGCTTGAATGAGCCCTATCCTTCCAACAAATAACTTGTGGTTTTAAAATATCACTAACATGGGCCTGGTGCGGTAGCCTAGTGGCTATGTCCTCACCTTACAAATACCGGCATCCCATAATGGTGCCAATTCCCATCTTGGCAGCCCCACTTCCCATCCAGCTCCCTGCCTGTGGCCTGAGAAAGCAGTGAAAGACAGCCCAAAGCCTTGGGACCCTGCACCCACGTGGGAGATGTGGAAGAGGCTCCTGGTTCCTGGCTTCGGACTGGATCACCTCCAGCTGCTGCGGATATTTAAGGAGCAAACCAACAGGTGGGAAACCTCTCTTGTCTGTCTTTCAAATTGCAAATAAAAATAAAATAAAATAATTAAAACCGTACCTGATCACTCTGCCGAGCCAGGATGCTAACTTCCGTTGAGGCTGCAGATGCTGCCAACACCAAGTCCCTTGAAGACAATCAGAAGCCGGCCAGGGTTACGGCACAGCGGCGGACTGCACCAGGAACACACCAGCCGCACCCAGGCCGGCCGAGCCGCGGGGCCACACTCCCTCTTTGAAAGGCCCCTCTGCTCTCACCACTCTTTCAACATCAGTGTTAAGATTAGCAAATAGCCCATGTAAATCAAGTAACTCAAGCTTGGGGGGTGTCTGCTGAGCGGCAGGGATCAGCAGCAAGTGTGTCGGGGCAGCCGAGCCCTCCCCTGGGAGAGTCGAGCAGCGGGGCCGGGCTCACCACTCCTCCACGTAGCTGAGGAAGTAATGATGCTGCCTCTCTGTGCAGCTGCCGTAGCAGGGCTCCATGAAGTTCACAAACATCTCGGGGTGCTTGTCTTCTTTTTTCTACGAGGAAAAAAGCACCGATGTGTGATTTGTCTCTAACCCACAGGCTAAACATCTCATCAAGACAACATCATTTGAGTTTTACGAGAAAATTCACTACAACTCCAAGTCCATGACAGGACCGCTATGAAGCACAGTGCCATGTAGGGAACACAAACACGAGTCCCCAAGCAGACGGGACCAACGCACAGGTGCAGCTGAGCCTCTCGCTGAGACCAGGAACGGCCAGGAGAGCTCTGGGGCCAGCATGCGCAGCACAGTCAACCCAGAGTCAGAACATTCTAATGGCATTTCCAAGTAAGGCATCTCAGAAAAAAACATTGTGTAAAATCAACCTCACCAGGAGCCCCCCGCCCACCCCCTGCCAAATTCAAGCTGTGACACCTTTTTCATACACCACTCTGGCAAGGATCAAGACATCCCCACAGCACAGGTACATCCTGACCAGGGAGGCCCACTGGTGGCATTGTATAGACTGTTACAACTTTCCTAGAAGAGGCACGGGTAATGTTTCAAAATCCTATCCAGTCCAGCGAGCGCCATGGCCTAGCGGCTTAAGTCCTCGCCTTGAAAGCTCCGGGATCCCATATAGGCGCCGGTTCTAATCCCAGCAGCCATGCTTCCCATCCAGCTCCCTGCTTGTGGCCTGGGAAAGCAGTCGAGGACAGCCCAAGGCCTTGGGACACTGCACCCGCGTGGGAGACCTGGAAGAAGCTCCTGGCTCCTGGTTCCTGGCTCCGGATCGGCTCAGCTCCAGCCGTTGTGGCCACTTGGGAGTGAACCATTGGACGGAAGATCTTCCTCTCTGTCTCTCCTCCTCTCTGTATATCTGACTTTGCAATTAAAATAAATAAATCTTTAAAAAAAAAAATCTTATCCAAAAAAAGTATACAGCCCTCAACCTAGCAAGTCCATCTGTAGGTATTTATTCTAAAAATCACCTAAAAGAATGTATCATAGAATTCTTGAAAATGGAGACTGGCATTGTGGATCAGTGGGATGCCAGGAAGACGCCAGTTCAAATCTGATCTGCTCATGGACAAATTAGTGACAGAATTTAAAAATCAGGTGGTCTTCCTCCCTTTCTAAAATCTGTTTATCAGTGCACAGCTTAAACAAAAACAAGTTCTCCAATTAACTAATTATTTTTATTTGTAAAGCAGAGAAATAGAGAACCTCTAGGCACTAGTATACTCTGCCAATGCCCACAGCAATCAGGCTGGGCTGCACCCACACCAGGAGATGGGCGGGCAAGCCAGGTCTCCACACGCGTGATGGCACTCCAGCTGTCCCAGCATCAAGGAGACCATCACAGCACAGGCCCATCGATGCCAAAGACACTGATCCCCACATTCAGAAGCCTAGGGTCTCCTAGTGGGAAGCTGCTGCAACCGGGAACAAGAATCTGGAACAGAAGTCAGGCACTCCAACAGGTGACACATGTCTTAACCACTCGGCTCAACACTAGCCAGTATTGATGTTTTTAACCTCAAGAAACAGTGCAACACGCTGTAAATGAATACCATGATTTTGGTTCCCAGCCAATACTAAGCTCACACACCTGAAGTAGCATCAACACTGCCAGTAAGTAAAGGAATCTGAAACCTACATCACCAACTTTGTTAGATTTCACTCACCCACACACACACACGCAGGGAGCATCACTGGATGCAGAATGTTAAGCCCCTGCTCAGAACACCCACCTCCCACATCCAAGCACCTGCTCTGAGTGCCAGCCCTCTTGCACTTCCAACCCAGCTTCCTGCTAGGCAGCCAGGGAGGCACCAGATGATGGTTCAACTACTCAGTTCCAGCCACCCTCATGATAAGCACAGAGGGAGCTCCTGGTTCCTGGCTCCAGCCTGCTGCAGCACTGGCCACGGCAAACATTTGTGGAGTGAGTCAGCAGACAGATCAATCTCTCTGTCACTCTGTCTTCCAAACCAATAAAACAATGTAAAAACAAAACAGCACAAGCGAACAGGCACGTCTTGCACAGGCCTACCGGCAGCAGAGCTACGACCACATCTGGAGAGGTTTCCAAGGTACCGTCGGCAGCAGCGTACACGATGGTGAAGACGTAGGTGCCAATCCACAGCACATCCAGAACTGCAAGAGCCCAATCAGCGGGGAGTCAGCTCAGAGCAACAGACACAGCAAGGCATGCTGGGCACAGCCACCCAGAGTGCTAACGCTTGAACAAAGGTCTAGATTCCATTAACTAAATATAATCCACACACACAAATTACAGAAACCCAAACTCATTCAAAAAGCTCATCATTCAAATTGGTAGGCTTATTCTGATGAATAACCAGGGAAGAGCATAAAGAATTCCAACAGAAAGCCGAATCACAGGCCAGTGCTGCAGCGTAAAGTGTAAAGCCATCGCTGTGGCGCCAGCACCCCACAGCGGCGTCAGCTGGAGTTGCAGCTGCTCTGCTTCCAATCCAGCTCCCTGCTGGTGTGCCTGGGAAAGCAGCGGAGGTTGTCCGAGTCCGGAGGCCCAAAGCTCCTGGCTCCAGACAGGTTCACTCATCTGGAGTGTGACCAAGCAAATGGAAGACCTTACCCTCTCTGTCTCTGAAACTCTGCCTTTCAAGTAAATAAATAAATTAAAAAAAAAAAGTCTGGGGCCATGGCTCAGTGGCTAAAGTCCTCACCTTGCATGTGCTAGGATCCCACAATATGGGTGCCAGTTTGTGTCCCAGCTATTATACTTCCCTGCCAGCTAGTTCCCGTTTGTGGCCTGAGGATGGCCCAAAGCCTTGGGACACTGTACTCACACCGGAGACCTGGAAAAAGGTCCCGGTTTTGGATCGGCTCAGCTACGGCCTTACTGATTACTTGAGGAGTGAACCAGCAGACAGAAGATCTTTCTGTCTCTCCTCTCTGTAAATCTGCCTTTCCAATAAAAATGGATGAAATTTTTTTAAAAAGTCCAAACCCATTTTTCATTCCCCATGTTCGCCCCTTACAACAGCTATCTGAGACAGGGCCAGCACCCCACAGCAATGTCCCGGGCAGGGAGGGAGGGTATACCATGTTTGCCCCTCGCGCCAGCACCCCCGGGCAGGGAGGGAGGGTACATTCCCACGATCTGGAATTTCTGCACTACAGACAGAGATCAGCTCACTGAGAAAAGCAGTGTTACCTCGGACAGGATGATCTGCCTCATAAAACGGAGGACATGGAATGACTTTTTTTTCCTGCAAAGTCTGAAAGAAATTTGGAAAAGAAAAGTGTCAAATTAAACAATCCCCAAACTAACAAAACTGTTCAATCCAATGGGCTCACCAGAAAGTCACCAGTCCCCGGCCCGGAACAGCCGGAACACAAACTGGCTCTCATGCAAGATCCCAGCGCTTGAAGGGGGGCAGATTAGCCAACTGAGCTAGGCTCCTGTTTTTCATTGTTAGGACAAAACAATCTTCATTGCAAGTGCACTATTTGAAGTATTATGTTTTAAAGTTTGTAATGAGAGCACCAGAGATAAACATGCCGCAGATAACAGCGTCCTGATGGCCCCAGTGCTCGGGTTCCCGTCGCCAAGGCCTGGAAGAAGCGCCAGGCTCCCAGCTTCAGCCTGTCAGCCCTGGCTGGTGCACACATCCAGGAAGCGAACCAGCCAGATGGAAACTCACTCACTTCTTTATGTCTTCCTCATTCTTGTCATGGCACCTTCCACAAATGAATCAATAAATCTTAAAAGAGAACTCTACTTCTCAGAAACGCACACATCTGTGCAGTGCAGCGCCCACACAGAAGCAGCACCACTCGCACTGACGCACTAGAGCGTCCCCAGGGAAGGGCCACTAGTGGACCAGCACCATCCACGGCAGAATCAAGTGGCTCTATACTTACCAAGCTGGAAAAAAAGACAACAATAGAGTCAAGGTTTTCCAAAAAGAAAGAGAACAAAGCAATAAAATTCAACCAAACACGTTACCTTTTCACAGGTAAAGAGCCACTCAAAGAGCAGCTACCAACACTCTCATAACAACTTTCGGCAATTAAAAAATCAGAAGCCAAACTTTATCCTCTGCATCCCCACATGCGTCAGACACCCGAGTCAAGAGCAGTGTCGAGCAGAGGCACAGGATAGAGGTCACGGCCACATGGCCCTCTCCCTCCTGACCAGGCATGGACAGGCGGAGGTGGCTCTGATGTTGGAGGACACCTGTGCTCGCTCTCTCCAGAGACCGTGACAGTGTGCACGCTCATCATGAACGCAGTTAGCAGTAACAGCTTTGTCCACGTGTTCCTGTCCCTGCAAGCTGTTTTCATGAAATGGACAGGAAGTGTGAACTGGGAAAAGTGTGTGTAGGGTGTGATCACTTTTTATCCTCTCCCTCCCCGAAAAACAATACCAAAATCCCGCGAAACCAAATAATTCATTTACAGATAGAGTACTAGTACAATCATCCAGAAAAAAATCTAGAAGGTTACCCAGAATATAACGTCGTGGGCATCTCTTCATGCACTGACTGCCAGATGAGTTTAAATGAACAGGAAAGCACACACTTTCCTACCCTCCCCCGCACACTGGGCCCAACTTCAGTAAGACAAGTTCTCAAGTCGAAGGCAAGAACTTACAGGAAGATACTGCACCACAGTTCCGTTCTGTTTGCCCACTGCCAGCTGTTTTCCTTTGGGGCTCCAGCACACTGAGCAAGAAAAGAATGTTACCAATTAGGGACTGAAGAAACAAGGGCCCCCCAGTGAGTTCTGGCATAGGGGCCACACAGTCAGCACTTCACCAGCCATCCCAGAAACCCACGCAGGCCTGCTGCAGGACCATCCTGCTTCAGCGAAGTGAAAAAGCCAAAATCCTTTACAACTTTTCACTGGGCCACTGCAAGCCAGAAAGGTTTCTCAGAACAATGTCCCAATCTCCTAGGACAGAGGAACCCACAGTCTCTAGGACAGAGGAACCCACAGACACTAGGACAGAGGAACCCACAGACACTAGGACAGAGGAACCCACAGCCTCTAGGACAGAGGAACCCACAGACACTAGGACAGAGGAACCCACAGCCTCTAGGACAGAGGAACCCAGAGACTCTTGGACAGTCTCTAGGACAGAGGAACCCAGAGACTCTATGACAGTTTCCAAGGACAGAGGAACCCACAGTCTTCAGGTAAGATGAGAGGAAAAGGTTTGCAGAGACTGAAAGCCATCCTTCTGTCCCATTTGCAATTTTCTCAAGCTCTCCCCAACAGGTGCAAATGAGGTGGTACTGTGTGACCCTCTCGAAGCCACAACTCAAAAGCACAGTTCTAAACCACCTCTACCAAAATACTACTTTCTCCAGAAAGTCCAGTTAAATCATGTGTTCTGTTTGGCTTCGAACACATTCACCACAGACATAAAGCACAGTCTGAATTACTACCCAAAAACAGTCAAATAAAATAAAAGCCACCCTTTTACTCCCAGAAATTAATTTTTAAACAGACTATCACGACCGTATGTCACAGAGTGAAAGGTTTTATTACCCACCGGACGTCACACCGGCCGTGGGAGGGAGTGCGGCACACACTTTGACAGCCTCTGTGACTTGGAGGACAGCGATGCTGCCATCGGCCAGACAGACGGCCACCATGGAGGGCACTGTGGGGTTCCACTTCATATCCATCACCATCCCGCCTGCATCTTTCAGGAGCTTGTGGTAGGCGAACGGGCGCTTCTGCTGCTTTGCCTTTACGGCACATGCACAAAAGGCAGATAAATTCATGCAGAGACACTTTGCAGTCATGGGAAATTACTGAATCTGTGAACTTTCTCAAATGACACTTCACTTTTTGCTATAACCATGAAAAAGATTTTGCTCCACACAGTAAAACATTTTCAGTAGGACTTTGCAAATAGCAACTAGTAATTTTAGCCATTCTGAGGGGCTCCCAGGAGGAAAAAACACAAAAGCAGAACAATCAATAAACAGACACTACATTAAAATCTTGGCTCTGCTTCTCCTTCATTTATTTGAAAGGCGAAGAGACCAACACATTCTCCATCTGTTGGCCTGTTCCTCAAATGCTCACAGCAGCTAGGGCCGGGCAAGAACTGAACGTGGCCATCTCCCACACAGATGGCAGGACCCAGACACTCATCCCCTCACCTGCCGCCTCCCAGTGAGCACAAAGCCAGCGCTGGACAAAACTGGAGCCTACCTCTATAAAACAGTGGTAGGAATGATCAGGGGCAAGGTACATAAAAAAGCACAGCACCTAGCATGCAGCACAAATACCCAACGGTATCCACTACTCTCATTCTTAAGATGCTGGGAAAGCAAGAACATTGCAGGAAAACCCTGGAGTGCCAAGATGTAACTACTTTTAACATTCTCTGTTAGACCCAAACATCATCTAGTAACTTTAAGGCTTTGGGCAGGCGACCTAAAACTCTTCAGTTGGCTTGTGGGTAAAACTAGGGCCAAGTGGGACCAGGGTTAATCCCCGAAGTCCCTTCTGTCTTGTAAGGACAGGAGTTTACGCTTAAGGACGCAGAGCAGCACCTGGTACACCAGGTAGAGGCATCTGGGGAAGGTGGCATTTCACACCCCTGAGCTTGGCTTCCAGGCCCAGCTCCCAGCTAAAGTGTGTGATGGAAGGCCACAGGTGAAGGCCAAGTCCTGGGGTCCCTGCTATGACTTGAGGTCCAGGCTCTTAGTCCTGCCCCAGGCCCGGGCCCAGCCCCGGTCCCAGCCCCAGCCCCAGCCCCAGCCCCAGCTGTAGGGGCCATTTCAGGGAAGAGAAACAGTCAGTGAAATCTCTCTCTTCTGTGTCTCTGTGTTTCTATCTTTCAAAAACATAAATAAAATCTTTATTAAAAAAAAAAAGGATTTTTTTTCTTTTTTTTTTTTTTAGATAAGATTTATTCACTTTATTACAGTCAGATATACAGAGAGGAGGAGAGACAGAGAGGAAGATCCTCTGTCCGATGATTCACTCCCCAAGTGAGCCACAACGGCCGGTGCGCGCCGATCCGATGCCGAGAATATGAAACCTCTTCCTGGTCTCCCACGTGGGTGCAGGGTCCCAATGCATTGGGCCGTCCTCGATGGCTTTCCCAGGCCACAAGCAGGGAGCTGGATGGGAAGTGGAGCTGCCAGGACTAGAACCGGCGCCCATATGGGATCCCGGGGCTTTCAAGGCGAGGACTTAAGCCGCTAGGCCACGCCGCCGGGCCCAGGATTTTTTTTTTACTCCATATTTTTATCTTGAAAAAAACTTCAAGCATTAGCTGAAGAAACCTCAAAATTGTAATTCAACACCGGGAAGCACCTGAGCTGCCTATGTCAGCGTCACAGCTTACAAGAAGTTTACCTCGTTTGAGAACGTGCGAACATCAAAGAAGGCAATGATGGAACCATGCTCGCTGGACATCATGCACACGGAGAGAGTGAGGTCATCACAGCTCAGCGCCAAGTGATGTACTGGGAACTTCATAGGGACTGGCAAGCTCTGCACCTTATCAACTAGGGAAAGAAAAAGACAAAAGTGAAGGCGTGTTGTAGGCACAGAAGCACTACTCCTCCACCCCCACGGCCCTGGCAACAAAAGCTGCATCTGAATAAACACAGCCCGACCCCTAGCCAACCAGACAGGCCCAGGCACTCAGCACCTGCGGACTCCAACCTGGGCTCCTGCCCTTGCTGAGTATATTTCTCCAGCAAGGCTGCAAAAGTCCACATTTCCATTTATCCGGATGAACTGCTGTGCAAACCAGAAATCTACATGACAAAAACTCTTTTCTAGGGGCTAGATCCCAAGTTCAAGAGAGCAAAACTAGGAGGTTGGGGCAAAAGAAACAGAGAGGGCCGTGCAGTCTAGCAGTGCAGGCTCCTCCTGGGAGTCAGAGACAGACTCCACAGCAGTGTTGGTTTTAATATTTGTGAGGAAAGAACACAGCGATGTGTCACCACCCCCGTCTTCGTTATCCAAGAACTTACCTACTTTATTGGGATCATCTCCTGGCTTGTTCTGAATGAGCAGGTGTTTGGTAGGGAACACCTGCAGGCCAGTGGCACCCCCAGCAAAGAGCAGCCCGTACTTGTTGGACACAGCGAGCAGGCTGGAGCGCTCCTTGGGCAGCTCCTCCGGCGAGTCGAACACTCTCACCTTCTTCAGTGCTCGGAATTGGAAATCCTGTCATCAGGGCAGAAACGTCATGGACTCAGGCAGAAGTAATGCCTGCAGCACCGCCTTAGCCTCCCCTTCACAAATGGGCCACAGAAGCCAAGGCCAAGAAGCAGCTCACGTGCTGCTAAAATGCCTGCTCTTTCACTCTGTTGAATGAAATAAAGAACAAAACTCCTACAAAGCCCTCTCTAGCTTCCCGGTGTATTCATAGTCTGAATCCCCACCCCACACCCACCAGTGTCCCACCTGATGGTATGGACAGCAATGCAGCAGAGCAGCAGATGCTCATTAGCCACTGACACTGGGGCAGCAGTCAACACACACAGGCTGAGAAAACCAGCCTGCCCGGCTCATCGCCAACTGCTGAGCGACACTCCACCACAGGATATGGCGACTCTCCGGGTGCTGGGAACCTTTAGGCAAAGTTGGGCTGCTCCAGTAGGATCTACCACAGGGGTCCAAACCCCGAAACACAGGTTGCCAGACCGTCCATAGCGGCAGGCAACCTCACACCCTTCCGGTTTCCTTCTAGAAGGCCAGCGCCGCCCTGGCACTGCCAGCTTGCATCTCCTTCCATGTTCATGGTGCCCTCCCTGATGGTACAGGCCCAATCCCTGGAAGACAATGTTCTGTGTGTATCACACCACTCATCACTAATACCACGTGAGATGTGTACGCACGCACACACACACACGCACACACATTACTATTTTTAATTCTCAACCTAGCTTTAGGTCAAAGGTTAAGTAGAAAGAATGTGAACCTACTCTGTGCCTATATTTCTAAAAAATATCAAAGTCAGAGTTGCCTAGGCTTCATTCTCACATATTACACTTTTTTCTTTAAAACAAACAAACAGTTAACTGGCAAGTCAGAGACAGAGAGGGAGACCCATGCGCTGGTTCACTCCCCAGCTGGCCATGACCACCGGGAGGAGCCAGGAGGAGCCAGGAGCTCCATCTGGGTCTCCCTAGTGGGGACAGTGGCCAAGACACTTGATCATCTTCCTTGCTTTTCCCAAGCCACGACCAGGGAGCTAGTTGGGAAGAAGAGCCAGAACAACAATCAGCACCCGTGTGGGATGCCAATTCTGTGCCACACACCAGCCCCACATCAGACTCTTTGGCTGCTTCGTACAGGACGCTTCACACACCCCACATGCTCACGTCCTCGGATGTGATGTTTACATCTTTCTGTTGGATCAGTAAAACGTGAAGACTTCGAAAAGTTCACAGAAAAAGGAATCAAAGGGTAAGCAGGCTTTGATCCAGAAGAAATTTTTGAAATTCATGAATTCAAAATTCTATAAATGTTTTATAAATTCTTTTATTTATTTTTTGTGTGTGTGCGTTTGTTTTATGTAAATGTTTTCCATGAAGTTTCTGAAGATTAATACTCTTAATCCCAACTGATTTATAGTGAGCAAAAACCTAGCTTCTCCAGCTAAGTAATCCTTAAGATACATAAACCTTTAAGATTCAATTATGTGATGGGCCCGGCCCAGTAGCATAATGGCTAAAGTCCTCGCCTTGCATACGCTGGGATCCCATAAGGCCCCACTTGCCATCCAGCTCCCTGCTTGTGGCCTGGGAAAGCAGTCGAGGACAGCCCAAAGCCTTGGGACCCTGCACCCACGTGGGAGGCCCAGAAGAGGCTCCTAGCTCCTGGCTTTGGATCGGCTTGGCTCTGGTTGTTGCGGCCAATGGGGAGTGAATCGGCAAATAGAAAATCTTCCTCTCCAACTCTCCTCTTTTCTGTATATCTGACTTACCAATTAGAAAAAAAAAAAGATTATGTGAAAAGCAGAGTTAGAAAAAGAGAGAGCTTCGATCCACTAGTTCACTCCTTAAGTGGCTGCAACAGCCTCCAGGTCTCCCACATGGCCAAGGGCTCCCCATCATCAGGACCGTCCTGCGCTGCTTCACCAGGAACATCAGCAGAGAGCTGGATGGGAAGCGGAGCAGCCAGGACTCGAACCGCGCCCATACAGGATGCTGGTGCTACAGCGAGGGCCCAGTCATTCTCCTCTTGCTCACGTCTGACATCCTACTGGGGTCTTGGTGGGTCACAGGAAGGACGCTCAGGAGAACTCCAAACCACGATCAACTCAGGGAACGTGGGGAGACCCCTGTGCTCCGACTGAACGCTGATGCGATCAAAAGCATTCGGGCTGATCCCGCTCCCACCCGTCTCCTTCTGGGGATTCCTAGTCGGACCGCGGCACCTGCTGCTCGGGGAACATCTGACAGAACACCAACCGGGCCGGACCAGGATCCCCTGAAAGGTCCCTGGTTCCCCCAAAGCGTCCTGCGCGCCGCTCCGGCTCTCGGCATCCCCACCCCGATAGAACACACGGAACCGCTGCGAGCGCGCCACGCCGGGGTGCCGGGGAGAGGGGGTCCTCGTCTGGGCCTTCAAACTTGGGGTCCAGCTAACCGAGAGCTGGCTCCGTGGAGGGTCCCCCCTTCTCGGCTTCAGGCTGGGAGAGCCTGGGCCAACCGCCAGGGTCTCCCCGGAACCCGGCTTGCGCCCCTCCAGGCGGACGGCTGCGGCCACCGCCCCCCGGAGGTCCACGGCCACGCCAGGACACCGCGGCCAGCCTCTGACCTTCATCTCCCGCTCGGGGATCACCGCATCCATCTCGTCTCCCATCGCGCCGCCCGCGGCCTGGTCCCCCAACTCCGGCACGAGCCCAAGCGGCCCCCAGCGGCGCGCGGCCGATGACGCAGATCCGGCGCGCTGGGCTGACGGTTCGCGCCCACGTCCAGGAAGCGGCAGGAACGACTCACGTCGCGCGCTCGCCCGGACGCCCCCTCTCATTGGTCGGTTCGGGCCTTGGGCCGGGGAGAGCCCACGCGCCTGCGCCCTGCGTCCGTCCCGCGCTCGAGGCTGGCGCGTGCTTCCCAACGCTGGTTGATTGCCTCACGGATTGGACGCTGGAACTTTTAGTTGCAGGTGTGAAAGTCCGCTAGTTGGCAAACGCTCACAGCGGGGGTGGGAACAGAGGTTCAGCACCCACGTTCCAGAGGGGAGGCTAAAGGTGGCCCAAGAGCAGCGTAACTAGCTCCTTTCGGGGCCACGGGTCCCGGAGCAGCTGCTCCCGCGGGCTGGTTCACTGCCCCCCTGGCCACGGGAGCCCCCAACTCCCCCTCACGGGTAGCAGGAGACCCCAAGACCTGGGCGCATTGGTGGGATGGGGCGCATCCGGGTATGGGGTGCTGGCTCGCAGGCTGCGGCTTCTTCGCCTACTTCCTGTGACCTGGTCCCCCAGGGGCGATTACTGTCCCTCTGTGGCCAGGTGGGAACACTGAAGGGTTGCAGTTAGCATTCGAATTCAGGGTGTCTGGCTACAACACAGCCCCGTCCTCCTTGCAGTCAAGGCTCCACTGACCGCCCTTAGGGTCAGACCCAGAAAGGGCAGAATCGGTCCCTTCACGTTTGGCCCAGAACCTGTTTTCTCGTTGCAAGGATAACATGTGGACTCCCGCGAGGTAGTTGTGAGGAGTAATGGGAGGTGGCCCCTCCAGACCTGGGCACGGGGCACGCCCATTTCTCCTGGCATTCATTAGAAGTTCCCAGTTGGTGAAGCACAAACGCATCAGCCCAGACTTTGAGAAGTTTGTATGGTTTATTTCAAATCGCAGGAATGGTCTCCCACCCACACACTACACGCGCGCGCACAACGGCATTCATAGACTCTGCCCAACAAACTCTTAAGTCACAGGGACAAAGCCATACTTGGCGGTCCCCACATTGCTAGTTACATTCGTTAGATTTGGTCTTTTCAGAGAGAAGATGGTTGAAGCTGAGTGAGGCTTTAGCCGGAGAGCCCTGCAGTCACCCCAGCTGAAGCAGGTGCAGGCCACCCGTCCACCGCCCTGGAGACCCCTCCGGGCAGGGGCTGAGGTCCCAGAAAGAGGGAGGGAACCTTGGTGGTGCGATCGCCCAGGACACCTCCATCCCATGAGTGCACCCCTTTCCCGCCCTTGCCTCTCTCTTACGGGGGGAAACCATGGAATCCACTTAGATAAGCCTGGTTCTGCCTCGCTTCCTCAGAGATGACAAGGGAACCTGCACTTTCCCCAAAGAGCTCCTCTCATCCCCCAACAGGGGCAGGCCGTGGGCAGGGGCAGGTGGTTGTTAAGTCTCACCACCTCAGAGGGGAAGCAGGGAGGAAGGGAAGGGTGTGAGAGCTGGATTTTTCATTTACAGAAAGGAATGTTCTGGAGTTTAAACTTCAACCAAGCCTGCGCACTGGGGGCAGTTCCTCAGCCTCAGGATCGGCCACTCGTAGCCACACAGTCTCAGTGCATGGAGCCCAGTGGATTAGCCCCACCTGGCAATTCCCTAGGTCCTCCCTGCTTTAGTCTCTCAAGCTGCCTGTAGGGGCAGCACCTTGGGCCTTTGACAAGGAGTTCCTAAGACGCTTCTGGAAGCCCCCAATCTTTTCTACTTAAAGGTTTGCAAAAGGGGCTCAAAACTCCAACACAGACTTGAACCCAGGGCAGTCACCCCTATCTCCTCCACTTCCTGTCACCTCACTGTCATTGTGGGCAACTCAGTCCTCCCCTCCATGAACTGTCAGTTTCACTCCTAAACCCTTAGCCCTTGGCCTGCTGCAGGTGCTGAAGAAATATGTTCCGTGAGCAAGTGCCTCTCGGACCTGAACGGGGTGAGATAAAAGGCTCCAGAACAGAGGTGGGGCAAGGCTGAGGGCCCCACTGGGGGATGGGGTGGACGCCTTGCTGCAGTTCACAGAAGCAGTTCTCCAAAGCTCACCCAAGAGGCTGTGCGAAGGATGAGTGCAGGGCAGGCCCGGTCCCAATTCCAGAACTAAGGGTGGCTGCGAGGTCCTGGAGGGAAGGAAAGAAAGCCTTCCCCCAGTGTTGGCCTCCTCCCCACTCTCATCCCTAAGACGGCCCAGAGCAGAGGTGAGGCATGGGCCAAGGCTCCCGTCCAGGCTCTTGTACCTCCAGATAAACCCCACCACCACCACCTTAGGCAAGGTGCTTCAACTCTGCGAACCGTCAGTGAGATAAGGACTGGTCCAGCGAACCTGCAGGATAGAGGAGGGCTCTAAAATCCTAGAAATCCCTAAGGATGGACAGCAGGGGGGAGGGGGGCTCCATCCAATCCCCAAGCTCAAAGCTTGGAGCCACCTGGATGGGGAAAGATGAGTTGGAGAAGCAATGGATACTGCATGTGGTGGGACCAAGTGGGGGGCTTAAAGCTTATACCAGGGGGCCAATGGACAAGCAGGGAGTAAATAGACAGGTGGTGTGAGCAGGGCGGGAAGGCCGCTGAGGGACGTGCAGTCAGGTTTTGAGCAGCCTGGGATCAGAAAGACAACCTCCTGTATTCCCCAGCTCCTGGTCGACAGCGGGGCTGGTTTTTGTGCCATGAGCAGTTTACTCTTCATTCCTCCATCCTCCCTACGAAGTGAAACTGCCTGGAGCTGACCTCTGCCCCAAGGTCACTGGCCGCACCTTGACCTGCAAAGCACTTTGCTGCCCAGTGAGGGATAATGGGGCAGTATCCTCCCTGGAGGCTACATGTAAAGGCGTGGCCTGGAGCAAGGCCAGTGGGTGCCTTCTGGCCCCTGCTTTCCTTCAAAGCTACCACTGTCCCATTGCTGAGAACAAGAGGTGTGGACCAAGGGCCTGGCGGGAAGCGAGGGAAATGTCATTTAAGGCAGTGAGGCTTGGAGCAGCAGTGTCGCGGAGGACCCAGGTGTGCTGGGAGCAGGGAGCTGCTCAAGGAAACTTGAGCAAAGCTCTGTGGTCTTGCTCTTACTTCCGGGGTCTTTGCAGAGCAGGCTGAGGTTAGTGCCAGTCAGGACCAGCAAGCTGGGACTCAGGGCCCTTCTGAAAGAATGGGTTGCAAGGTGGGGAGTGCTGGTGCCCAGCTTCCGTGTCCTGCCCCTGGGGTTTGGATGCAGGGCAGCCCTTGTGCACAGGGAGTGGGGCAGGAGGGAGGAAGAACGGGAGCGTTCCCAAACCCAGAACCCTTGGAAAGCAGAGAGATGGATGACAAACCCACAAGGACCCGACAAGCAAGACCAGGCAGGAGGAGCAGGGACAGAGTTGGGTCCAGGGACTCTTCAGGGCAGGCTGGCAATGTCTCTCTCTGGGGGGGGCCCTGTTGGCCTGGGGCTGCTGTCGTTGGCTTTTCCTTCAAACAGCATGACTCTAGTTTGGAGGCGGAGAAAAGGGAAAACAAACAACAAGAAACAACACAGGGTTAGAACTCCTTTCCTGATCTAGAGAAAGATCAGCCCATGCTTTTCCTTGACAGACGCCCTGGCAGCTGGCCCTCAGGGTCCTCAAGAGCACCCACGAGAGCAGTCATTAGTCCCATTTCACAGAAGGGAAAACCAAGGCCCCAAGCATCATTGTTGAAATCCTCAGAGCCGCACAGGATGTCCAAGCAGAGGAGAGCCGGGGTTCCAGACCTCAGATTCCTACACCATGGGCCTTTCTGCATCCACACCACTAGAATACGCCAAGGGAGGCTGGGCCTTCGTCCCACTCGAAACTCTTTCAAATCTTTCAAAAACCTCCAGTCTGGGAGTGAAGGGGAGAGGTCCTGAGCATAACTTTTGGAGGGAAATGGCCCAGATGCCAATGTCAGCCCCGCTGATTCCCACCAGGGTGATGCAAGCCAGACCCGCAAGCTCTCACCCTCAGCTTTCCATCTGTGAGGTGAGGTGCTAAAAGCGCCTAAATGCACACGGGTCAGTTACTCGGCCTCCCTCGGCCTCCTTTGTAAAATGAGTCAGGTGTTTGCTTGCACTAAAGGAAAAAAAAGTGAGTGAGTGACATAAGCTGAAGATCGTCTCCAGGGACTAGGTGTTTGTCGTTAGCTGGGCTCAGGCTGGAATCCAAGACAAAAACAAAACCCGGTCAATACTTCATAGAAGAAGTGGATGAGGGGCCTTCAAAAAGTTTGCAGAGGCAAGAAGCAGGTGTTTAGCCTAGCAGCTAGAATGCCTGGCATTGAATCCTGGCTCCAGTTAGCCCCAGCTTGCTGCAGGGTAGTCCTAGGAGGCAACAGTGGCGCTCCCAGTGATGGGGCTCCTGCCACTCACATGGGAGTCCTGCATTTACTTCCTGGCTCCTGCTTCTACCCCTGGCCATCGTGAGCATGTGGGAAGTAAGCCACCTTTCTCTCTCTGTCTCCCTCAACTACATAAGAATTTATTTAAAGTTCATGAAAAATGGAATTGAAAGATGTTTATTTTGTTGCAAAAACAAAAAAAACCCTAATGTCTGTGCATGAGTTGTCAGCCTCAAAAATTCATGGAAACATGCACTATGAGAAAATGGCATGGGTTTCAACATTTGTGCACAAAAATTTGTGCCCCATTTTCAGTAACTGTTTTGAAATGGCCCCTTATTATCACCTGTGTCCTGCACAGGCAGAAGCTCCTGGACCTCAGGTAACTTGTCCAGGGTCATTTTGGTAGGAAGTAATAATATTCACACTCTTTCTTTAGAATTGTGTTTTTTTAAATGTATTTATTCAGAGGAAGACAGACAAGTAGAGCTTCCATCCATAGGTACCCTCGCCCAAATGCCCACAGTGGCCAGGGAGGGGTCAGGGCCAAGGTCAGAAGGCGAGAACTCCAGCCAGGTCTCCCATGTGGGTGGCAGGAAGCACCCACTTGAGCCATCACCACTACCTCCTATCTTCCACCTGAGTAGGAAGCCGGGATCCAGTGCCAGAGCCGGGAATGGAAGCCAGGCTCTCCGACATGGGGCGCAGGTGTCCTGACGGCTGAGCCCGATGCCCACCTCCCAGAGAGTGGACTTTAAGCTCGCCACAATCACACTTGGCTAGGAGAGTGGCTTTACCAGGAAAGAGAAGCTCAGCAAGTTGCAGTAACAGACTGGTCCCCCTCACCTTGGCTCTCACAGGTGCCATTTGCTGAGCACAGACTCTGCCACATGGGCTTTAGCACAGCCCGTTGACAGAGGAGGACAGAAGGTTCAGAAAGAGCCAGCGCCTTGCCCAGCAGGTCCCACAGCCAGCGACCTCCCTGGGGAATGGCCTGCCACACAATGACTTTGCTCTCAGAGGCCCCAGCAGAGGAGCGGGGTACTCACAGCTTGAGGACAGCCGAGCGTTTCCCCAGCATCATGTTCACGAAGTCTCGGTAGGAGATGGTGTCGCTGACCCCGCCAGTCACCTCCGAGATCATCTTCTTCATCTCCAGGTGGGTCTTGGGGACCCCCAGCTTCTCCATCATCCTCTTCAAAGACATCAGGTCTGCAGGGGGCAGGGAGATGGGGAAAAGCAGCTCTGAGCAGCGGGGGCAGGCTTCCAGGGCCAACAGGAAGCCAGCAGCACCAGACGGCTATAGCCCCTCACCCACAGCCGCAGCACCAGATCAAGAGTGGCCCTCAATTCGGAGTACCTTCCCCCATCTTAAAGATTGATTTATCTTTATTGTGAAGGCAAATCTATATAGAGAAGAAGAGACCAAAAAAAAAAAAAAATCCACTGATTCACTCTCCAAATGGCCGCATCAACCAGAGCTAAGCAGATCCGAAGCCTGGAGCCAGGAGCCAGGAGCTTCTTCCTTAACTCCCAGATGGGTGCAGGATCCCAAAGTTTGGGCCAGCCTCCACTGCTTTCCCAGGCCAGAAGCAGGGAGCTGGATGGGAAGTGGAACAACCAGAACATGAACCAGCTTCTGTATGGATGCCAGTGCTTAGAGGTGGAGGACTAGCCAGTTGAGCCATCGCACTGGCCCCCTCTCCCTCTCTTAAAGCAGTAAACACCAGTGGTTAGAGACCTAGGCTTCTAGCGTCAGACAGGCGTGGGTTGGAAAGAAGCATTGCTGTGCTTAGTTGTGGGGTCTGGACAGACTGCTTTACCTCCCTGCACTCCCGTCAATGGCGGGGCAGTTGAGGGGCTCACTCAGACGGAGGATGCAGGAAGCACCTGCCTAATGGAGACATCTGCAGCCCTGTTCTTCATAGGATCTGATCTCTGCGGCTCCCTGCCACCAGGGCAACCTTCTCTCCTGCCACCTGAGGATCGCGTGCCCAGTGAAATGGGCTCAGGGAGTCGGCCTGACCCCAGCATTTCAAGCCCCTCTCCTGGGTGCTTCTTGCGACTGAACACTCCCCACTGCTTCCCCGGGTTTCTGCCTCACCCCAGCTGGAGGGGAGAGGGAGCCAAAAATATCCCACAAAGCAGGAAAACTAACAAAGGAACAATATTCAAGACAAACAAGGCAGACAGCAACAATCACTAGAGCCCAGGCGCTGCCGCTGGTGGCGTGCAGGCTGCGACTCTGAGTGAGGCTCGTTCCTTTGGATCGTTCCGCAGTCAACAATGCATCAGCAAAAGACGGCAGGCGGCAGGGCAGGGCTGGGGCTGATGGCAGGGCCGCGGGCAGTGACGGGGCCCGGCACTGAGTCAGGACACCGGATAGGCGGGGTGGGTGCCAGATTGTCCAGGGCCTTTCAGAAAGTGCTGGACAGCTTCTGCAGGAAAGGCAAAAGGGCCCGACACACACACCGACTGTTGGACTGTGGGCTGGGACACGCTTCCCAGAGGTTGACGTGGCCATGCCCCAATGCACCACCCCCACCGAGGCTTCACTCTAACCAAACAGCCAGGGAGGGTGACCGAGGGTCACACACAAAGACCTCTGCTCAGGGTCATCAGCAGTAATGAAACTGGGAAAGCAAGAGTGCCTACAAGGCGTTGGCTGAATCATTGAGTCTGTTCCTAAAATGGAATATTATGCAGGCAGTAACCAGGTTTCAAAAGAAAAGTTCATCAGAGGTCAAAATGCCAGACTTTGTTCTATGTTTTGAAAGGGGGTTCTCGAATTGTATCAAACAGCATTTGTGGTGTCTCTCTCCCTCCCCTTTCGAGAGGCACCCCACCTCCCGGCTCTTCGGAGGTGCTATCCCCTTCCTCTCCCTTCCCTGCTCACCTGGTCCCTTCACAAATACACTTATCTGTTTGCAAAAAACAAAACAAAACAAAACACAGCATTTGTGATTAGAATAAGGCAGATCCTCAATCAAACCATGATGGCAGTTATTTCTAGGAGATGGGATGTGGGGGATGCATTTTTGTCACTGGGCTTTGCTCTGTTGCCTCAGATTCATTATGATGAAAGTCTATTAATGTGATTCTTTTTTAAATTCCCAAGGGGGGTGACTGGGGCGGGTGTTTGGTGCAGCAGTTAACATGCAGCTTGGGTGGCCTGCATTGCACACCAGTGTGCCGGGTTCCAGTTCGGCTCTCGCTCCTGAACTCAGCTTCCTGCTCACATACACCCTGCAGGGGCCCGGCCAACCACCTGAGAAACCCAAGCTGGGTTACCAGCTCCTAAGTTTTTGCCGGGTCCACAGCTGGTGGCTGTGGGCACTAGGGGAGGAAACCAGTGGCTGGGACATCTCTTTGCCTCCGTCTCTCAAATAAAACAGAAGCAAGGGAGGGAGGCAAGAAAGAAAGATAGAATAAAAAATCTGCAAAAGGTAAAAGAAAAGCGTGAAGATACAGGAGAAAAAGGAGTCGAGAAGCACTGGATGTATAATGACACGGAGCAGGGAGGGCCCACTAGAAACCAGGGGCCCCAAGCAAGTCCTCGTGTCTTTCTGAGTCTTGGTTTTCTCCTCTGGAAAATGGGGTGAATTAAAGCTGCCTTAGCCAAGCCATTGTTCTGCTGGGGGAGACGTGAGTGCCTCAGGGCAGGGCCCAGCTCACCCCCTCAAAGCCCACTGTTTAAATCTACAGAGCATCGAGTCACCTGACAGCCACTGCACCATGCAACAAGCTTGGGCAAGGACGAGTCCTGTTGTCTGCTGCCCTGGGCAGGATGTGGACCCTGGGCGGGAAGGTGAGGTGTGGGCAGGGAAACAAGGCTGGAGGGAGAGGCGCAGGGACAGCAGGAAAGGCTGCTAAAGTCGCAGGGTTGGCAAGAAGGGCCTGTGCTGGGGTGAGCTGCTCACAGGGGACCACGACCCTGCCCCTAGGCAGAGGAGTCAGCGGAGACACCCAGGACCCTCCAGCCCCTGCCCACCCCATTACTTCCTCACCAACTCACCAATCTCGCCTTCATTGTTCAGGTCGAACTCCATGTACTTCTCTGGAAAATCATAGAGCAGAGTGCGGCGTTAAGCTTAGCAGCCTGTGATTCTTCAGGGCGCCCCACTGGCTCCCTCCCCTTGCACCACTGCACCCCACGTCCTCATCATCGCAGCCTGTGTCACTGCCTCTGGGCACAGGGAGCGAAACGCGCTGTTGGGAGCCACTCTGGTCTTCAAGAGGGCGCAGGCACCTGGTCCTGAATTGACTGAGCCAGAGTAAGTGCAACAGATCCCTGGTCCTGGGGTTTGAGATTGGGCGTGTTCAGGAAGGCTGGGGGGCAGCTGAGTACTGCAGCCATGTTTCAGGAGTCCCTGTGGTTCTCAGACAAGAGGAAGACTGTGGCCCCACCCTGGCTCCCGAAGGCAAAGAAACTTCACCTACAGACTCCGAGTTCAAAATCCCCTACCAAGGAGGTCAGGAAGACGTCCCAGTTCCAGAGAATTCGGACAAGGACAGTGCGTCAGACCGGGCGCATGGCCTTGGGAAGGTCACCCTGGCTCAGGGAAGCAGTGTCTGTGTGACATGGCAGAGCAGCCAGCAGCAAAGGCCAAGGTGGACCAGGTGGCCCGCGAGCACCCTGCCTGCTCCCTTCATATCATACTGCTGGTCTTGCAGTCCTGCCCACCCACCCCCTCAGATCACAGCCCCTCTACCTGCAGTGGTCTTCCCACATGTCCAGCCTGAGAGCAAGGAAGAACCCCCCCACCCCCGCCAGCCCCTGGTCTTTGGCAAGCAAGTGCATCCGCCCAGCAGGAAAGGTGGGCCGGGCCCAAGCTCTTAACGTAGCCGGCTGCTCTGCTCTGGAGCAGCTGCTGGCTGGGACCCAAGCCCCAGGGCCCCAAACAGAGGAACCTTTATGTGCCCCTCTTCCCTACACGGGCGCCCAGGCCTCTTTTCTTTTCATCCCATGCTGCCGGGATCCAACAGTCAGAAACTCGGCACCCCCCTGCCTCCTCCCCGCCCCACGGTGGTTGTGACACAAACGTCCATTCTCCACAGGGGCTCCCCAGACACTGTGCCATGTGGAGGGGGAGGCAGGGGCGGCCCACAAAGGGCTGATTGTGCACTGGGGCCCGGGGAGCAAGAGGACCAGGGGAGCAGTGGACAGGAACTGACCTGAGTCCCAGGGGGAGAAGAGGGCAGGGCCAGGTTGAGGCTGGCAGGCCAGGGACCCATGGTGGCAGATGGAAGAGGCTGCTCCCCTCTCAAGTGACCACCGTCTGGAAGCCGTAAAGGTCTTGCGGATGGGGCAGGGCCACTGACCAGTCCTCTGGGCCCAAGCAGTTAGTGCCAGGGCCCAAGGGGCTGGCACCAGCTTACCTTTGAAGGCTGCAAGCTTTTCTGGCAGATTCTCCTCATCGCTGAACTTCTGATCACAGAGGAACTCCTACAGAGACGAGAGGCAGGCAGCAACTAAGCAAGGGGTCAGGGCAGATGTCAGCCTGGCAGAGCCCCGTGGCCCGGTGCTGCCCAAACACACACAGGCCTCCTTGCCTGTGGGCAGGGGAGGAGACTCCCATAGCAGCTTGGGGGAGGCCCTAGGCGGCAGGTGGGTGGGTGAGCCACAGGTCCTTATCGTACATTGCATTAACTGCTCTGCTTGGCCACCAAGCGGAAGCCACTGTCACAGCTCCTTGCAGAATCTACACGCCTGAGCCTGAGCACACAGCGTCCCTTCAGCAGTCCCAGCTCAGGGCTTGGCAGGTTCCTTGCTGTCTCACCTGCTCCCCCATGGGTACAACCAGGGCTTTTAATCCCTGGCCAGCCTTCCCTGGAGAGACTCAAGTGGGAGTCAGAAGCAAAAGGGTGGGAGGAGCCAACAACAGACTCTCACCCCGGTCAGTTCCTGCGACTTTCCAGAGGGAGCAGTGAGTGTCTCACCCATCTTACAGATGCAGAAACTGATGTCCACATGGCCAGGACTTCAACTCAGCGCCGTCTCATTTACAGCCTGCATTTTTCTTTTCACCTGCACACTTAAAGCTAAGCAAATCACAGACGGCCAGCTGGCCAAACCTCCGGCCTTGAAACTAAAAGCTAGCAGAGAGTGAGCCGGTGCCGGGCCGTGCACAGTGCCAGGACCTTCCATGGTCACCTCCCAACAGCTGTCACACCTGCACCCAGAATTGGGCAGCAGAGGGCGTGTCCCTGTCTGACCAGCCGGACTCTGCAAGTCTCCTGTTTCCTGCACCTGGTGGTCCTCTTCACCACCTGGACACGGCACTGCTTCTCCATCCATTCACAGCCCGTCTTTTGAGGGACCCCATTCTACGCTATGGCAGGGGAGACTAGGTTGCATGTTACAGTCTGTGTAAATGGATGGTCAGTGTTATCCACATCAGGCCCTCCGGCCAGCCTGAAATCCCTGCTATCATTTCCCACCCAGTGATGCCTGTACGTGCGCAACTTCCACGCCAGAGGGCTCGCCGCTTTTCCAGGCTGTCATTGTAAATCCCTGAGGGGCTTCAGATGGATGAGGGCATGAGGAGACTCTGACATGACTATGAGGCAATCTTCAGGGGCTGACATGTGGCACAGTAAGCTAAGCTGCTCCCCAGGATACTGCCATCCCCACTGGGATACCGGTTCAAGTCTCAGATGCTCCACTTCTGATCCAGCTCCTTGCTAATGCACCTGGGAAAGGCAGCAGAAGTTGGCCCAAGTGCCCGGGCCCTGGCCACCCACATGGGAGACCCGGATGGAGCTCCAGGTCCCTTGCTTTGGCATGGTTTATCCGTAGATATCTCTGTGTGTGCCTTTAAATAAATGCATATATTTTTTTCAGCAGTCCTCATTTGAAGCTCAGGTTTCTGCTCACTAGCTGTGAAGTGGGCACAACTACTCCACCTTGGCGTGTAGCTGCCTCAAGACGGAGACAACCCCGGGGACACTGACTCAGGATGGGCAGGATTGTGAGCATGTAGCCCACCAGGACCCATCCTAGGGCTCCTCCACACTGGCCCGGCACCCTTGGATGGCAGGAAAACTCCGCCTGCTGCATGGCTGCCCTCGCTGGGTTGTGGGGTGGGGCAAGGGATCTTGTTGCAGGGGCTGTCGGTGAAGCAAGCACTGTGGCAGGCCCAGGAAGCCCTTCCAGCCAGGGCATCTGACTGAGCGGTTAGGCCTGTAGGCAGGGTGCCAGCGGCCTCTTGGTTCCTCTCCCCAGTTCCAATTCCAGCTCCTCCTCAAGCACCCCCTAGCAGGCTTTAGTAGTTGGGTCCCCACCACCCCCATAGAAGACCTACCCGGGGTTCCTGGCTGCGGTGGGCCGCAGGATGGCAGCTCTGTGTCTGCCACTCAGATACATTTTCAACAAATCCCTTTCACCACTTAGAATCCCTACCTTACAAGTGAGAGCTTGGGGACCAGAGAGGTTCAAGCTTGGAGGAGGCATCTGGGGGTGCCATAGCCCGTTCCTCCTGCAGCTGGGCAGGGACTGCTTGGACCCCATCTCGCTGAGGCTTCAGGACCAAGCACCGTGAAGCTGCCGCTTCAGCCTCATCCCACGGCCTGGGCAGGTGTTCTTCCTGCAGTCAGCGACTTCCTTCCCCTCCAGCTCCCTCTCCCTGCTCCTCTCCCCTACCCCCTACCGCATTCTTGAACCAAAAGTAGGACAATAAACTTCTGTCTGTGTCCCTCTCTCCCAGCCAAGAGACCCAGACCTGCCCTGTCTGTCCCACAGAGGGACACATTTATGTCCCAGACTTCAGTGAACGGCAGGGAAGAAACATGAAAAGGAGAAGGGTCCTGGGCCACGGCTGCCGGCTTTATTGTACCGAGCAAAGGCTTTTGAAACAATTCCCATTGAGTGCTGCTACGAGTTCAGAAAAGGACATCTCAAAGGTAGGAAGTGCGTCATCTCTTGAATTTCCAAACAGAATTCTGTAAGCTTAGGTCCCATGCAGCGCGTTGCCCCTCGTCCCCTGAGCCTCACTGCAAGCTAGAAAGCCTTCAGGGCGAAGCCCACCCCCCTGGGAAGAGACCTGGAAAGCCCCACCCAGCGCCCAGGGAGCCCAGCCTGCAGCTCAGCTGCGGGCACCAATCACGCCCACGGAGACGCCCCTTCTTGGGTCCCTGCAGGCTGATGGGGTGCAACAGACCAGGGGCGTGGGAGGGAGGGGAAGGGACTGGTCCCTGGTCTCAGACACAAACGGTACAGAGACCCACAAGGAACACCCAGACCACAGTCAAGAGCTGGGTGAAGGGCACAGCACAAACTGCCCATGTGGTCAACGACTCCATCTCGCTGGTCCACGACTCGGGCCAGGCTTCCGGCAGCAGGCACAGTGGCCCAGGGGCCGGGTCGGGGAGGCAGCACGACAGCCCTTCTACCAAGGCCAGTTCATTGCTCAACACTGACTACCCCCTGATCCCCCTTTCCTTTCGGTCCCCCCTTCCTGCCCCTGCACCTGGCCTGGTTGCTCTGTCCCCACACACTTGAAGCTCACTCCCACCTCCTGATGCATACTCCAGCCTCCTGCCACATCCATGTGCTTCTTTGCCTTCCTTCTCCTCCTCCCACTTCCGTTCAGTGCCATCTGGGCCTCAAAGCCAAGCCCGCCCACCATGCTTCAGGCTGCAGCCCGCCTGGCCACAACCTGTCCCATATCCAAACACGGAAATCACACCCTGACAACTGTTCGTCCGGTGCCTGCTCCCTGCCCCAACTTGCTGCAATGTATCTTCCACAGAGCAGGTGCTCACTTAACAGGCACAGGGCAAGCACAGGGGTTGAGAGACAGAGAGGACCAAGAACTCGCCCCACGCTGCACAGCCAGCAAGCAGCCAAGCTAGCCTTGAAATCCAGGGGGACTTCCACTGCACAGCTAAGAAGTGAGGCAAGTGGGCCCTGCACAGCAGCCTAATGGCTAAATCCTCGCCTTACATTCTGCCAGCATCCCACACAGCACCAGTTCGTATCCCAGCTGCTCCACTTCCCTCCCAGCTCCCTGCTTGTGGCCTGGAAAAGCAGTAGAGAATGGCCCAAAGCCTTGGGACCCTGCACCCGCGTGGGAGACCCAGAAGTCCTGACTCCTGGCTTCAGATTGGCTCAGCTCCAGTTACTGCGGCCACTTGGGGAGTGAACAAGTGGATGGAATATCTGTCCCTCCTTACCGTAAAAATCTGACTTTACAATAAAAGAAAATAAATAAATCTTTTTAAAAAGGGGGAGGGAGGAGGAGGAGGCTGAGAGGAGATTATTTCTCTGCCCTGGTTGTAAGGGGACGTGTTGACCAGTGGCCTGAAACCTTCCACAAACAGCTGCTGGATGACTGCAGAAGGCGCCCAGCCCTGCCCAGAAGCTACTCCCTCAGCTCTCACCCTAAACAGCCAGGCAACTTTGCCAAAGTCTGTGCTGTGGGTGACAGGAGGCTCACCTGGAGACTGGACTCACATTTTTCCTGAGAGCCAAAAACGACAAATGCTTGAACCGCACAGCGACGGGGGTGGGCGAAGCAGCTGAGTCACCCATGCATGGGCAGGCAGCCCTCCGGCCTGGGGCTTAGGGCAGCTGTACTGACCACGCCCTTGGCAGAGGCCAGGGACACCGTGGCATTGGATTCCTGGTTCCTGCTGCGGCAAAGTCCGAAGCTTCTCCCTCCAGGCACTGAGCCCCCACCTCTGCTCAATCTCTGCCCAGCGTCCAGGGTCAGCCATGCGCAGTGGGCAGCTGCCCTGACCATGGGTCAGCAGGTGGAAGAGACAGAAAGGCTGCCCAGACCTAACGAAGAAGAGCAAAACCAACAGAAAGAGGGCACGCTGGAGCCAGGAAGCCTGGGTTGGACTCCACTCTGCGGCTCTGAGAAAATAACTTTGTCTAGGGGTCGGCATGTTGGCGTACTTGGCTAATCTTCCCCTTACAAGCACCAGGATTATCACATAATGGCACCAGTTCCTCCACTTCCCATCCAGCTCCCTGCTTGCGGCCTGGGAAAACAGTTGACAACGGCTCAAAACCTTGGGACCCTGAACCTCTGTAGGAGACCCAGAAGAAGCTCCTGGCTCCTAGCTTCAGTTCAGCTCAGCTCCAGCCATTGCAGCCGTTTGGGGAGTGAACCAGTGAATGGAAGATCTTTCTGTTTCTCCTTCTCTCTGTAAATCTGCCTTTCCAATATGACCACTTGCCTGTGTCTCCATTTTCTCATGTGTGGGAAGAATAAGGTTGTATCTATCTTCTGTGCTTGTCCTAACTACACTATGTGAGAAAACATGGGTACAGTGCTTAACTGCCTAATCCAGAACATGGTGCTGAGTCAACACAATCAACCTCAGGTGTTTGTATTTCCTGGCAAGCCGTCACTTCCACCGCACAGGCTACTGTCAACCACCAAACAGCTGGGCAGGAGGACTCCCACGCTCTGACTCGGGCCACTTGCTATTTCTCTCCCCTGTCTGAGCACGCCCATCTGACAGATGGGCCAGCTGAGACTCAGCGAGCTTGCTTGGTGCCACAGCTGGGGTCAGGAGGGCACCCAAGGGCACAGTTTGGCCTGATGTCACCATGGGAGCAAGGATGTGGGGGCTGTAATCAGGCCACCCAGCCCCACCAGGTACTCGCTCTGTGCCCCTCGATTTTTTCGGTCTGTAAAATGGAACCCTAACGATTGACCCTCCTCGCTGAGCTCCTGCCAGCCCGGCGCCAGGCACACTCTCCAAATGAAAGCGATTACAGCCATGGGGAGGGATCGCCCCTACTCCTGCTGACAATGGCCAGGCGTGGCCAGCTGCTCCCTGCTGCCTCCCTCGGTCAGCACACAGAGGGAGTCCAGTTCAAATCCTCGTGCCCAGCAAAAGTAGTTGCAAAGCCAGGAGACTCTTACAGCCCCTGCTGGGTCCTGGTCTCTGGGTCACAGCCCCTGGTGACAGCTCCCTGTCTGGACCCCCTCCCAGGCTGGGACCGCCACCTCCTGCCTAGACTCCTGCTCTGGGCGTGCCCCTTGTGTACAGGCTGCAGCAGAGTTTTGAGGTGGGTGGACATGACCGTGTTGGAGGTCATCCAAGGAGCTGCTGGCTGCAGCCCTGAGTAGACAGGGGCCCGAAGAACAGGCAGCCCCATGCCAGGTTCTGAGGCAGCCCACAGCTCTTAAAGGGCCAGGGCCAAGCCACCGATGCCCTGCCTGGTGCCTGGCAGGTGGCAGGAGCTTGTCAAACAGACTCACATTCCCACCCAGTGGCCCCAGGGCCTCGTCCGGACACTGTGTCCTCGCCAACACAGAGAGTAACTAAAGAAAAACACCCCTCCAGCCAGCTCCGTCAGGGGAGTGGACCCTGAAGAAATTCCATCTCCAGCTGCCTGGGACATGGTCACGGGGAGGTCACCACCGGCCAGCCCTGTGGGGGACACAGAATCCTCGGAGGCTCACGTGGCTCCTTATCGCCATCTCCTTTATAATATATTAAGGAACAGCAAGAGAGAAGGGCGCCCGCAACGCCAACTGGGCACAGTGACCTGGGCAGAGACGGAACACGGTTCCAATGACACAGCAGAAGAGACACACTGTGTAGTCACCTGGGCCAGGTCTCAGAGGTCCCCACGGCTGGGGGCGGGGGTAGGGGATACAAGCGCCCCAGGGCAGTGACACTGACACTCACCTGCCCTCCCAGCTTCCTGCCCCAGGACAGGTGGTCCACAGAGGCTGAAATAATCCCAAGGCCCTTAAACGCCAGAGGGAGTGCCGAATGCCCTTCATTTGACCCAGAGATCTGGGACTTGGGGACAACAGCCAGTGATCCTTATCTACACAGCAAGAGGAGGCATGTGCCACGGCTGGGCTGGGCTGTGGTCATCTGGTGGACATTGGCCACAGAGGGCCACGGGGTGGGGACGGCGTCTGGTGGCGGACAGAGCTGGTTTGAAGTCTGGTTGACTTAGGACACCTCTTTAAGATGTCCTCCATGCAGCCCCCTAGGGGACAGTTATAGCGTCTCCTGCACATCTGTCTGCTGGGACATGGCAGAGATGACTCCCTGTCCTGATGGCACCAAAGGGGGACCCACCAGGTGGCCCCTGCTCGGCCCCAGGGCCTGCTTCTCAGCCCTGCCGTGGCCCTTAGGCTCTGTGGGAAGCTGAAGGAAACTTCTCCTGCTGCCATATAAGGCATGCCTGGCTGGCCCCAGGGTCACTTACCCTGGGAATGCTATGTGGGGGGAGTAGTATGCACTCGTGGCCACGGTCCCGCCTGCCCACCCTGCCCGGAAGTGCTCATATGCACACTCACAACAGAGGTCCCAGAGGTGGGGGATGGTGGGCTCCACAGAAGCTTCCAGAAAAAGGTCACTGCAAGACCTGTCACGAGGTTAGAATGAACATTTAACCAGCTACTGTCCACAGCAGGCCCTGGTCCGGAGCTGGCACATTCCAGGTGCTTGGAACATGGGAGCAAAAAGCCAAAATGAAGCCCAAACCCATGCATTTGCAAAGACCAGCCACCGGCCCCACTTCCATCACAGCAACTCCCAGCCCGTCGCCACCATCTCTGTCTGTTTCGGTTCTTGAATTTGTTGGAGCCACACCGGGAGGCCTGGGCACCCCGATGCCCTCTGGCCTGCACAGGGAACTGAGATTTCGGCCCCTCAGGGTCCCCAGATCTACCAGCCCGGCTGAGCTCAGACCCAGGCAACAGCCACGGCAGTGCCCACACACTGCCAGGTGCAGCAGCCAGTTATGTGATGTGACCTCCCATGCCATTGTCTCATTATCTGCACATCTTGCAGTTGGGCCACCCACGTGGCCACCAGCTAGGCCATGCAACCCAGGGACCCCCACCAAAACACTCACTTCAGAAGGGCAATGAAGCTGCCCCTCAAAGTGGGCAGACGGCTATTCACAAGGTTCTCTCTTGATCCCACCTACCCAGGGACCCTCTATTGCAGCTGTCCCCCTCAATGCTGTGGTGACCTTACTGTGACCACGTCCCAGGCGACTGGAGATGGAACTTCTGCAGGGTCCACTCCCCTGACAGGGATTGGCCCTGTCCTACTGCTGTCCCATCAATCTCCTGGTGGCTGTGATATCCCCCTCCTTTCTGAGCCAAGCCATCCACTTCCCCATACAACCCCACCCTCCCCTACACCCCACCTGCCTTCCTAGGGGGGCACATGCTCTGATCACTCCTGGCCAGGCCAGGGCCAGTCACCTCACCCTCCCTCTCCAGCCATCTCTGGCACCAGGTCCTGCTGGTCATGGGTGGATCCAGCCAGCTCACCACCCACCCCACTCAACAGCCTGAGTTCAGGGTCCCAGGCCCTGCCCAGAGGATGGGAGCAGCCAAGAGGAAGGCCAGCCTAGAGCAGAAGGAACTGGGAGGGGGAGCCCTGCTGGGATAAGCAGAAAACCAGCCACCAAGGCGCATGAGGGCGATGGTGAGAGGGCCTCAGTTTCCTTGGAGAGACTTAGAGGTCCCCAGAGCTCTTTGGGGACCCCCTGCAGCCAGCAGAAAGAAAACAGAGGGGTTCCCTGGTGTAGGCAGTCCACAGAAGGGATCAAGACCACAGCCACACCTGGAAGTAGCGTCACCTGGCACCCTGGCCTCCCCCGGGGCTCTGCCCAGCCCAGCCGAGCAGCTCCAACACAGGGGTGGAGGCCCAACAGAGCCAGCCGAGAGAAGCCCAGGCTCATTCGCAGGGACACACCTCTGCCACCAGATGGAAGAGCCCTTGGGTGCTAACTCTTATGACCCTACAGAGCACCTCTCCAGGACCAGGTGCTATGCCAGGGAGCACCTGGGCACTCCCGGCCGCCCTGCTGACCCCACGAGGCTAGCACACGCCAGGGATACCAGCTTCCAGCTCTGGCCTTGGGAGCCCCAAAGCCACTCTGGCTGTGGTCCCTTTGGGTTCTTGCCAACTCACACAGGGCCTGATACCTTTTTTTTAATCTTCTAGAATCTACAAACGGTGCTCAGGCAAACTTTGGGAGCTGCCTTCGTGAATCTGGCTACAGGATTTGTTAAGAAAAATGCCATTGGCACTGGCTAAGATGACAGTGCTTCCTTGAAAGTTGGGGTGAAGGAGCTGGGAGAGGGGCAGGCAGGAGACCAAAGGGAAGTACCAGCGTTTGATCTATGGGGGAGACAGCACGGGTCTGGGGTCCCTCTCTGTATCAGACCGCCCCCAGTCTGGGACAAGTGCGGAGCTCTGAAGCGGCCCCACCTCCCTTGCCGGAGAGTAACAACTTGCAACTTGAGCCTACCGAGAGCTCTACTTGGAAGTCCGAGGCTACAGGGCTGGGGGCCCAGGGAGGGACCCGGGGAGGCGAGGGTTGGGGGTGGGTAGGGGAGAAGGGAAGGGGTTCGCCTCGCGGCGGGACAGATCCGGGCGTACCCGCGGGACGCCAGGCGCCGCTTACCCGATTAATCTCAGCCAGTCTCCTCTCCTGCCGGGCTTTGAGCAAACCGAACGCCTTCCCTCCTGCAGGAGACAAAGAGAAGGGCCGGAAAGCCAGGGGACCCTCATCCTGCTCCCGCCGCGTCCTCTTCCCGCGCGCCGCCGAGCCCGCCGAGCGCCCGGCGCGCACAGGTGGCGGCTGTCGTGACGCCGGACAACGGGGCGGGTGTGGGGCCGCCAGCGCCTACCTTGAAACCTGTTGCTGAGCGCGACCGACATGGTGAGCCCCGGGCTCCCGCCGGCTGGGGCTGCGCGACAGCGGCGAGTGGCGACGCGGAGGCGCGGGCGCCTGGCCGGAGCTCCGACTGCCTGTGAGGCAGCCCGAGGGCGGCCCGACACACCCCTCGCTCGGCTCCCGGCCCGCCTCCCCCTGCACTCCCCGCCCTCCCCTCTGCCGTCTCCGCCCTCCTCAAAGCGGCTATTATGCCGGACGCCAGAGCCCAGGGCGGCCACCCCTCTGCTTCGGAAGGCGGAGAATGCACAGCGCCAAAGTCTCTTTGCGGGGCCCAGCCCAGAGCGCGCTTCCAGGACAGTGTGAGGATCTGACGGAGTGCCGGGGGCTCACGGCGCAAGAATGGGGAACTAAGCTAAGGGGAGGCGGGGAAGGTTGTCTGAAATCAGCAGGAACTGTCCTGGTCAGCAGGTGCCAGGTACCCAGTCATGGCTTCACATGATGTGTCTGGGGGGATGACATCTGGAAGCCCTGTTTCTCCCCCTCCCCTTCCATCCTGACTCCTAGGATTGAGACCCAGGACCAACCACTGACTGGTCTTTTTTCTAAGGTTGCTCTGGGGAAGGAAGCAGTTGACTGTCCCCAGGGAGGGGCTGGGTGGAATGGGTCAGGGTAGTTCTGGGGTCAATGCCTGTGGTGCACAGTTTCCTGGGCTTTAGATCCAGCCAGCCTGCCCCATCTTGGCAAGATCCACGCTGCCGTCCCCTCATCTCACCAAGCAGGTGCTGTTCTAACTTTGATTACATTTCAGGATGGCTTACAGTGAAGGGCCATAGAGCTTGGGAGTTCTGAGCCTTAGCTGACAGACTACCATGTTCCACGTGGTGGGCAGCTGCTGCAGAACAGGGGGCCCAACACCGTGGCTTCCTGGTCTAGGCCAGGGTCCTCTTGCCCTGGGCACTCGGGCCAGTTGGGTCACCCCACCTTCCATGGCTTAACTGGTGAGCTACATTGCAAGCCGGATGTTCCTGCTGCTACCATGTCAGCCCCACCTCCATGGGCAGCAGGAAGCCACACGAGCCATACAGTGTCAGGCCTGAGGTATGTCACTGGAATGGAGAGGAAACCTGTTCTCCGGGCAGTTGGGGGTGTGAACCCCAAATGCAGGCATCCAAATGGCTGGGTGCAGACAACCTGCGTGGAGGCAGGCGTCCAGCCCCATCCTATAGCCTAAAGACCCCTCCCCTTCTCCATTGCATCCCACCTGACCCAACTCCAATCTCCAGACCAGCCAAGGAGCTGCAGCTCCCAGCCTCTGCACCTCCCCTCGTGGTCATCCCCCAAATCACTCCCTAGCCAGAGTTGAAGGGTCTCCATGGGGAGAGGCACCCCCCTTCTTTGAGTCCCACCCCCTCACTTTGGGGTCTTGGATCCAGTCTCCTTAGCAGGTGTTGGGGGAACCTGACCCCAGCTAGGTGGGTCTTTCCAGCAACACAGGAAGCAGGATGCAAGTGCCACTTCATCTCCTGCAGGCCCAGGTACATCAGGAAACAGGGATTCTCCCCTCCCACCCAGCGCAAGCAACAGCAAGCCACACCACTGAGCAAACACACGGACAACAGCCCAGCTGAGGCTCAGGGGAGATGAGGGAGGGAGAGCGGAGCCGCCCAATTCTGGCTCAGTCTCGGGCTCCCAGCTGCCGGCCAGGTCTGTGGCCTGGCAGCCTTTCCCAGCCCAGGGTTCCAGGAGACCCTCCCAACTGGCTCCATGGGGCTCAGGCCCTTCTGGCCAAGAGCCCTGACCTTGCACTCCAGAATCCCACCCATGATCCATACTGGCCAGACCCCAGACTGCTCCTACCCTGCTGGGTAGAAAGTCCCCCACCCTGCCTCTCAGTAGTTCTCTTCTCCCTTGCTGTGCCGCTGGACGCTTTGGAGTTCACGGTCCCCAGCATGAACCAGAGGTCAGCTAAGGGCCTCTCTGCACTCCAGCACTCCAATTCTCCCAGCCTGTCTGGAGCCTGATCAATCCTTTGGAGCAAGGAACAAACTCAGCAAGGGGCTGCCTGTGGCCACAGGACACCAACAAGCTCCTTGAAATGGCAAAGTTGTGGGCTTCACTTTTGCCACTTGTCTCCCACTACGTGGGAGAGGGACCTCCAAACACCTCCCTGACCCATTCATGGGTCCTAATCCAACTGGCCGCCCACCCATAAGCCACGATCAAACACACCACCCAGCTCAGAGAAGGTGTCTTTATTTCCACAGTAAACAGAAGGGGTCCACGCTGCCACCTGTCCCCACGACAGAGGCAAAGGGAGATGTGGGAAGGGGTTGGGCCCTCAGTGCCAAGGCCCTGTGGTCTGCAGGAAGTGGAGCAGCTGTCCCAGGAGGAAATGCCAGGGACTCCTGGGCAGATGTTTGGGCCTAGGCCTGGCCACAGGGGGATTCCTGGGGCAGGACAGACTGGAATGTCAGCCACTCGTCTATGCCCCCCTGGGGCGTCCACACCCCCCTCCCCGTGACAGGTGGGGCTACGGGTCTGGTGCAGCAAATGTCCATCAAGGTTGACTGAGTCCACAGGGCACCAAATGGTGTTCCTGGAGGCCTGGCCAAGCCCCTGAGACCAGACTCCTGCAGGTCCTGGTTTTTTGGGTGGGTCACAGGTAGAAACAGGGACAGGGCCCAGTGTAGATGATTCCTCCAGTGGCTCTCTGGTGTTTCCTGCATCCTGATCCCAAGGCCAGCACACTCCCCCATACGCACATGCCAAGCCGCCTTCCTAGTCTTCCAGGTGTGCATGGCTGCTGCTGGGGGAGAGGCCTGCCAAGGGCCTGGGGATCCCACGAGGCTGTCCCCCTCTGCTTCCCGAGGTGTGGCAGCCCTGCTCAGGGGACCTGTTCTCTGGGTATGCACTGTGAAGATGTAACCCTAGAACTCTCCCAAGCATCCAGGGGGCCTTGCCCATAGCTGGCTCTGAACACCATCCCAGGCATGCATGTAGGGCATGTAGGAATGAACTGGAACATATGTGGCTGTCATACATGCAGGTGTACACCCTTGCATGCGCATGCGTACCCAGGAGCTTATGGTAAGTGTGTGCTATGGTCCTGGGGCATGGGTGTTGATACACATCTGGGGGTGTGAGTGTATGGAGAACCGTGTGTGCACTCATTCCTGCTGACAGTGAGGGAGGGAAGCCCCAGTACGTTGTGAAAGGAGTGCTCTCAGTAGACTCCAGCTGTGGGCTCTCCTGCACACACCTGTGGAGGAGGCACACGCCCCCCTGGGCTGAGCAGGCAGCACCTACTGGGGCCCAGCATCTCACTGGTGGCTGGCACAGCTCTCAGGCAAGCTGAGCAGAATGGCCTCCAGGTTCTGCTTGTCAGCGTGGACCTCGGCCAGCTCCCTCTCAAAGCCCTGGATCTCCAGCTCCTGCTGCTCCGCCTGCTCTTCCAGCAGCCTCAGTTTCTTCTGCAGGGCCCCCGGCGCATCCAGCTGCAGCCTCAGGCGTTCCAGTGCCCACTGGGTCTCATTCAGGGCCTGGGCTGGGGTGCGGTGGGTATCCAACGAGCCTGCAGGGGTGTGGGGTGGGATGCAGAGAGGCTCAGACTCTCCCCAGCTCAAATCTCCAGAATTGCAACTGCCCTCCTCCTGGTGGGGAAAGAGGGGAGCCGGGGGAACTGTGTGGGGAGGTGGGTGAAGGCACCCCTGGGGCACCAAGGGGACCTACTGGGATGAGCTAAGGGAACAGCAGTTAAGCTGCCAGCTGGACTCTTGCAGCTCCTATCAGGGAGCCCGGGCTCCATTCCCAGCTCCGCTCTCGACTGTTAACCTGCACGCAGGAGGTAGCAGGTGATGGCTTAGTGCCTGAGTTCCTGTGATCCATGTGACAAGCTTGTTTGCAATGTCTGGCTTTGGCCTGGCTGATGGGTGAACCAGCACACAGGAGCGTGCTTTCTCTCTCAGCTTAAGAAACACCTAAACTGGGGCCCAGCGGCGTGGCCTAGCGGCTAAAGTCCTCGCCTTGAAAGCCCCAGGATCCCATATGGGCACCGGTTCTAATCCCGGCAGCTCCACTTCCCATCCAGCTCCCTGCTTGTGGCCTGGGAAAGCAGTTGAGGACGGCCCAATGCATTGGGACCCTGCACCCGCGTGGGAGACCCGGAAGAGGTTCCAGGTTCCCGGCTTTGGATCGGTGCGCATCGCCCGTTGCGGCTCACTTGGGGAGTGAATCATCGGACGGAAGATCTTCCTCTCTGTCTCTCCTCCTCTGTGTATATCTGGCTGTAATAAAATGAATAAATCTTTAAAAAAAAAAAAAAAGAAACACCTAAACTGGGACTCACTCCTACATGCCCACTCTGCCTTGCCCAGGCGCATGATGCTTGTCCCAACACTAGGATGCTGGACCTTCTACCACTGTTTATAAACCCATAATTGTCAGGATCACTTAAACAGCAGAGTGATGGACTTGTGACTGGTGTTGAAGGACTTTACTATTGTAATAATAGAGAGAAAAATCACTGGCAGGAGAGGGGGAGCGGGAAGGGAGGGAGAGACATCCCTGAGCCTATGGAACCGTCTCATGAAATATATATATATATATATATGAAAAATAAAATAAAATAAATCTTTTTTAAAAAAGTGAAAAACACTTGTCCCTGGCCAGCGACAGGGCAGGGGACGGGAAGCCATGGAGGAGGGGATAACAGGAACCCTAGGATCAGACCTCACAGGGAGACCCCCCCCCCCCCCCGAGGTGACTCCCGACAATTAGGACACAGCCCTGGGCTCCCCTTACCCAAGCTGGCAAGGAGTTCTGCCAAGGCTCTGATGTCCTCCTCCAGGGAAACACGGGATTCCCGGATGTGCCGCTCCGTTTCACTCAGCCCGGCCCCCACCTGCATCACAGACAGCAGTGGCCTGAGCAGCTCCCTGCAAGCTCCCCGGGGCCGAGGGTGGGCGAGGGCTCCCTCACCTGCTCAACTTCCTGCAGCTCCCGGGTGCGTGCTGCTGAGGCCAGCATCTGGCGGGAGGCTTGTCGGAGCGTGGCCTGTGTCTGGCTGGCGAGCCGGCTGGCGTAGCGCTGGCGCTGTTTCCCTTCCCGCAGCAAAGCCTTGGCGAGCTGGGGGGGTAGATTGGGGAGAGGATGGGGCAGCAGCCAGGAGGAGAGCAGGCGTGAGCAAGTCTGCGGCAAGAAGACTGTCAATGACTCATTCGCTCACTCACTCTGCAAATGTGCATGGGACATAGACGAGGTGCTGAGTGCAGTGGGAAAATGCCAACTGCTTTACAGGTGGGCAAACAGGTGCATGGCGGGAGGAGGGAGCAACTGGCCCGAGTCCAGAGGCAATCCAGCCCAGGGCTCCAGGTTCAAATCCATGGCCTTCGCTAGGCAGCCGTGAGGACAGCCCATGGAGTGTAAGTGACATGGGCCATCACGGAGCGGGGAACAAGCAGGGGCATGACTGATTAAAATTTGGCCCTGGTAAAAGCAAAGCCTAGAGGTTTAGGTGGTAGGGCCAAGCAGACCTAGACGCAAGACTTGTATCCCAACACCTGGCTGGGTCTCACCATCCTCACCATGAGGAGTTCAATGACACGGAGACCAATACGGTCACTGAAGTGAAGTTCCTGGTGAGGAGCCTGGGATTCGGCAAGAGACTGGGAAACGCAGCATCCTGGCATTAGTGGCATCAGCCAGGGGGACGGGACAAGGAAGCACCTGCTCTCACAGCCACGGCTCTGACCTTGCTGTTCTCTCTGGCCAGCAGCTCTGCCTCTCTGCCTTTCTTCTTGGAAGCAGAAGAGAGAGACACCGCATTTCCCAGCATCCGCTCCACTTGCTTGGTCTTCCTTTTCGTGTCGGCGAGCAGCCTGTCCTTTACCATGCCTGCCTTCCTCTGCAGCACAGTTTGGTCCTTGGGCCGGGGAAACCGCAGCTTTATTCCTGCCAACCCGGCCAGGGGCTGTGTCAGAAGGCTGCGGCCAGGCCCTGAGTTCCCTGGGCAGCCCCAGACGCCCCGACATCGTAAGTGCAGATGGGCAGTGCCTGAGCTCTGTATGATGGTTTAAGGGGGAGGACCAGAAGTGTCCGAGACACACGGCTTGGGCTGAACTTCTGTCAGGCTGTGCTGGCTACCAAGGGCCCGGAGTTACATAGCAACCCAGGCCAGGATCAGTGCTAGGCCTGGGCAGCCATACACACCCCACACCCAACTCTCAGCTCAGCCCCGCACTTGTACAAGCTCTGGGGCCTCGCACGGTGACAGACAGGTCCACAGTGGAACACGAGTGGGTGAGGAAGGAGACCAGAGTGAGACACCAGCGATCGGGACCACAGGCTGCAGGCACCGAATGCTCTATCGATCACTGAGCTCCCAAGTGGCCAAGGTAAAAGGGGGAACTGTTACCACTCTTGTGTCAGAAGCAGAATCACTGTGTAAAGAGACCCCTCCGGTCCCCTTCTCTCCTCTCCCTGCCCTCTCAGACAAAACTGTAAGAGAACTGTATCCTAAAAGTTGAAAAGGCAGGTTTTAAATAGAAACCAGCGTTCTCCTCCTTAGGGGTGTTAACAGTACAGAACTGTTCCATCCGGGAATTCGGCAGTTTGCTTCTTGTAAATGTGACTGATGGTTCTTTTTTTTTTTTTTTAAAGATTTATTCATTTTTTTTATTACAGCCAGATATACAGAGAGGAGGAGAGACAGAGAGGAAGATCTTCCGTCCGATGATTCACTCCCCAAGTGAACCGCAACGGGCCGGTGCGCACCGATCCGAAGCCGGGAACCTGGAACTTCTTCCAGGTCTCTCACAAGGGTACAGGGTCCCAATGCATTGGGCTGTCCTCAACTGCTTTCCCAGGCCACAAGCAGGGAGCTGGATGGGAAGTGGAGCTGCCAGGATTAGAACCGGCACCCATATGGGATCCTGGGGCTTTCAAGGCGAGGACTTTAGCCACTAGGCCACGGCGCCGGCCCGACTGATGGTTCTTATGGCGCATCCCCCAGAGGCCTAACTACACTAGGGCATTTATACATGCCATGAAAGCAGTCGATGCAATTCCAATAAAGGACACCAGGAGGTGTCTTTACCGCCAGCCTGCTCAGGGCCTGTGACATTCTGACGTTTGTTCCCTAGGGCCTCAGGAAGACACTACAGTGTGAGCCGGTGCCATAGCGCTAGCCGCTAATCAAACTGATCTCAATCTCTCTCTCTCTCTGGTTCACTCCCCAAGTGCCCTAACAGCCAGGACTTGCCTAAGTCACAGCCAGGAGCCAGGACCTCTATCAGGGTCTCTTACCTGGGTGGCGGGGCCCCAAGGACTTGGCCTTCATGTGCTATCTTCAAGGTTGTATATCAGGGCTGGCATTGTTTCACAGAGAATAAAGCTGCCATCTGCAGTGCCAGCATTCCTTGTGGGCACTGGTTCAACTCCCGTCCAGCTTCCTGCTAACATGCCTGAGACAGCAACAGTAGATGGCCCCTGCACCCACATGGTAGACTTGGAAGAAGCTCTTGGCTTCAGTTAGCTCAGCCCTGGCCATTAGCAGCCATTTGGGGACTAAAGCAATATATGGAAAATTTATCCTTCTCTATATAATTCTGCCTGAAAAAAAAAAAAACCTATCCCAAACAAAACAAAAAACTAACATTGAAAAAGAGGGGTATACAGTCCTAGGAAGCTGGACCAGGTGTGGAAAAACCAGGACACGAACCAGGCACTCTCATACAGGACATGGGAGTGCAAGGCACGGCTTAACCATGGCTCCACATGCCTGCACACCCCATGCATATCCCTTCTAAACTAAACTCCAGGGCCTGGGGCTATGGCTTGGTGGTTAAACCCTTGCCTACTGGGATCTCTATAGGCACTGCTTCCTGTCCTGGCTGCTCCACTTCCAGCTCCCTGTTTGTGGCCTGGGAAAGCCTTGGGCCCCTGCACCTACGTGGGAGACCCAGAAGCAGCTCCTGGTTCCTGGTTTCAGATCAGCTCAGCTCTGGCCATTGTGGCCACTTGAGGTATGAAACAGCAGACAGAGCATCTTTCTCTTTGTCTCTCCTTCTCTCAATAAATCTGCCTTTCTAATAAAATAAATCTTTAAATAAATAATCTCCACAGCCAAATTCAATACCAGCCCACACCAGACAAGCTTGTCCCAGGTAACGGGACCCCAGCCAGAGTGGACCTGACCAGCTTATCATCTCCTCTCGCCCCTAGGGCCTCTGCCAGAGGGTCCAAAGGGAGGGCCAGGTGCAAGTGGTGCAGGAGGCGGGCAGAGATGAGTAGCCAGGGAGACTGGGAGGCAGGGGAGAGGCCACTGTGCCTGAAGCCCATGTGATCGCACTTCAGTCCCCCTGGCCAGGCTGGCCAGGCTGAGGCACAAGTCCAGCCGCCACCCCGAGCACCTGTGCAGCCCGGAGCCCAGAGTTCAGCACGATGATATACATACCGTCCAGGTCGGCCAGCAGGGTCCTGGCTCCCATGACAGTCACCGAGGCGGCCTGGATGGACGAGGAGGCCTGGGTCAGGGCGGCTGTGGCCTCCTGGCGCAGCTGGAGAGAAAAGCAGACAGACTGGGTCGCCGGCCTACCAGGAGCATGCCTGGAGGTGAGTGGAGTGGGTGCCCATGTGGACATGGCTGCAAAACATCACTGGGATTCTGCCTATGGATGACACTACTTAGCAGGAACACGCGAACTGCTTTATCCCACCACGCTAGGCCCTGGGTGACTTCTGAGAAGCTGCTGGTGCCACAGATGTCAAAGGGAAGATGGACACACTCGCGGTCAGTACACTGCTGTGCCTGAGCCCATGCATGGCTGACACTCATTCTAAGTTGTCACAGCCTCCCACTTCTGTCACAAAATGGGGCACCTACATAAAGCATCAACGTGGCTCTTCCCACAGCAGGATGCCACTCAACCACATGGCAGCACAGGTGAGTGAGGCTCGGAAACACGCGCCAAGGGAAGGCAGCTGTACTTGTATCATTTGAGTTCACTTTGGCAAAACTTCCAGAAGGGGCCAACCCAGGGACAGGCTCCTGCTTGGGGCTGGAGCAGGGCACAGGGAGTGACGGGGCCATGAAATGGCAGCCACCACAGTGAAGGTAGGCACCGAGTGCACCTCTGGGACTGCTCAGGCTACGCCATGTGCACTTTGCCACCACAACAAAAAGGGCTGAGCGCTACCAGGAAATACATCTTGATCTTGTGCTGAGCCTCAGCGGTGCTGGGGGGGAGGAGGAAGAGGAGAGTGGGAGAAGCATGGGGGGGGCAGCCCCCACTCCAGATCTGGCCCCGACTCTGCGTTAACTCACAGAGGTCACTTCCCTTCCTGGCTCCCACACCCGGGATGAAGGGACCAGAACAGGACCAGGTCAGCAGGTATTACCCTGGGGGCTCCATCACAGCAAGGCCCCCAGATGTGTGCCAGGCACTGGGCCCAACCCTTCTGGCAGCTTCCCAGCCAACCTGCTTCCTGCCCCAAGAGGGAGGCTAAAGGTGCACCTCCCGGAGAAGCCAGCCCTGCGGAAGGGTGGGACCTGGATAACGGCTGCCGGTGAGCCAGCTGCATCTTGTTTGTTTCCTGATTCTGAGCTGGTAGAATGGTGACCTGAAAGGAGCCTGTGGGATGGGCATCTTCCATCACACTGGTCCACTACCCAGATGGTCACAACGGCCAGTGCCGGGCCAGGTTGAAGCCATGAGTCTGTAGCTTCTACGGGGTCTCCCACATGGGTGCAGGGGCCCAAGCACTTGGGCCGTCCTCCGCTGCTTTCCTAGGCACATTAGCAGGGAGCTGGATTAGAAGTGGAGTAGCTGGGACTCAAATCCACATGGGATGCTTGGAAGCCCATGTGGGGTGCTGGGACTATGGAAACTGGCGCAACTGGTTGCAGCATGGTGCCAGTCCTAAGAAGTTCTACATAGCTCTTTCATACTCTAATAGGTTGGGAAGTGCTGGAGTAAGCTAAATTTCTGGTCTTTTAATGCTATCTCCCCTTAAATGCCAAACTCCAGTTAGGCAGCTGAGTTCCCACCACTGCTCACCTCGGTGCTCACTGAATACCTGGTGAAGCACCCGATGGAGGAACAGCACAGTGGTAAGTGATCCTGAGGAAGGTGGTGGGGCTGCTGTCTGCCCACCTGTGCCCCAGCCCTATCCTTTCCCTCTTCCTGGGAAGTCAGGTCCCCAACCTTGACTCATGTGGTTTCAGAGTCTGTGGAGACTTGGGGGGAAGGTGGGCATGAAAGGGCTGAAAAGAACTACTTCCTGGGGCTGTTGTTGTAACACAGCATCCCACATGAGCACCAGCTCGGGTCCTGGCTGCTCCACTTCCCATTCAGCTCCCTGCTAATGTGCCTGGGAAAGCAGTGGGGGATGGCCCAGTATTTGGGCTCCTGTATCCATCCAGCCATTGCAGCCATTTGGGAAGTGACCCAGCAAATGGAAGACCTGCCTCTGTGTGTCCCTTTCTGCAACAATGCCATATCAAATAAGTAAAATAAAAAGTTGGGGAAATAACAAATTAAATGAAAATACGAGAACTGTTGCTTCCTGTCACTCTCCCACTCCAGTCTCCCCTGACCCCAGATCACCCGTGGGGCAGCCCTGACCCCTGCATGGGCCCTGCTCCAAAGCCCAAGAACCGACCTGCACGAGGGGCTCCATCTTCTGCAGCGCTGCCTGCGCAGTGGCCTGGAGGGCTCGGGTGGCCTTGGTGGCCACACGCTCTCGCGACATAACTGTCTTCTCCAGGGACCCTGCTTTCCTGCTCAGGTCCCTGGCCTTGGATTTCGGAAGCTGCAGGGAGATGAGGGAGGGGTGGGACAGATTCACTACGCAGGGAGAAGTTTTGGGTTGGGTTGAGCAAAGGGCCAGCTCCTGGCTGTCGGCCAGCCTGGACTACACAGCCTTGTACTTGCAACCCTGAAAACCCAGTGACCTCCCTGCTGTCCCAGGACTGTGCAAAGCCCAGGGACAGGGACAGTGGGGCTGGGACCCTGGGCGGCAGGACGGGAGGAGAGCAGTCAGGCAGGATCACCCGTCCCTGGAGTTTCTGTTGCAGCCTCACCACCAATTTCCCACTGCTTGGCCTAGGCAAGTGGGTTGACCCTCTGAGTGGCATGTCCGTACTGCTAAGTGAGCCTCTCTCCCCAGAGCCTGTAGCTGAAACCCTGGGGCTGGGTGGGCCTCTGAAGGCAGAGCCTTCCAGAATGAGACAGAACTGGGCAGGTGCAGTCCTGGCTGACCTGAGCATGCTTCAAAAACCTCAGGGCAAACACACGTTTGTGACATCAAAAGTGGTTTGCCCCTAAACAAACTTATCTTTCCACCTGATTGCCTAGCAGCCTTTTTGAAGTCTGTCTCCCCATTCCCCAGGATGGCCGCTGGGTCACCCACATACAAGCATCACCACCAACAAAAACTGGCTGGGCCCAGACACTGCCAGGTTTGCCTGGGCTTATCGCAGTTTCAGCAATTGCCATACTGTCATAAAGAAGACAGGTGTCCTATGTGGGCTGGGCCCCACTCGTCTCCCCACCCTCAGGACAGCCCAGCTGACCTGTGATCCTGGAGCTGCCAGCCAGGCCAGGTGCGGGGCTGCATCCATGCCAAGTTGCTGCACGGTGGCCAGCGCTCTCCTGGCTTCGGTCAGTGCCTCTGCCACAGCTGCGCCCAGTGCTTTCTGGGCTTCTTGGGCCTCCTGGTACCTGCAAGGAGACAGAGCACCTCTTGGAGGAGGGTGCCCCGTGGCCACGCAGAGCCCTCCCGGCTACCCAGGCAGCAATGCGCCTGGACAGGCGGGTCCACAGCAGCCGTGCCAAAGGCACTGAGGGCACCATGGTTTTCTGCTGCCTGCACCTGCCCCTGCTCGGTTGTCGCCTGCAGAGCCACAGGTTTTGCAAACTTCAGAGAAGAAAGGAAAATGATGCTTAGAGTTGTGGAACACGCAGGGACCCAGCTCTGCTCTTGGCTTGGCCACACGTTTGCTGGTGACCTCGAACCTGTGGTTCTCCCTTGGGGCACAGAGAACCTCCCCCGACCTCCTCCAGAGCTGCATGGCAGCCATGGGGACTTGACCTCACACGGCCCACAGTTTCGTCACCAACCAACTAGCACAATTTCCTGAGCTTGCCAGTTGCCCAGTCCCTGCTGTATCAACCTTCATCACCACGGGCACTGCTGGGGTGGAGACCCCAGTTTCCTTCCTGCCCCTCACCCTTCTCAGCTAGCCAGTGTGAACTTCCCCTGCAGGAGTGGTCACGTGGTCCCGCCCCTGCCATGCAGACTGGCTCAGAATTGGGCACCTGATCCAAATTGAGCCAATTGGATTCTCTTGCGTGAGAAGGTTAACATGTGGGGCTCAGCAAGGTGCGGAGGGTCCTGCATTGACCCTGGGACCAGCAGTCCCCCAGCCCCAAGGGCCCCAGAGCTTGGCCAAGACAACCCCACTCCCAGACCTGGCACATGCTAGATCTCACCTGTCCTCCAGCTGCCGCTGGGTCTCCAGGGCCAAGCTCCCCGCACCCAGCCTCCAGAGAAGCGTGGAGCTGGCATTGGAAGCCACCAGGGCTCTCTGGGCAGTGGCTCCAATCCTGGCAGCGCTGGCTCTGTGGCTGTGTGGAGAACACACGGACAGGGCAGGAGGAGGGAGCCGAACCCTGAGCCTCTCGTCCTTCCTGGGGTCCAGCCATGAGGTCAAGGGCTCCTTCTTCTCTTTTTTTAAAAAGATTTATTTATTTTTATTGGAAAGGCAGATCAGATTTATGGAGAGAAGGGAACACAGAGGAAGAGCTTCCTTCTGCTAGTTCACTCTCCAAGTGGCCACAACAGCCAGAGCTGAGCTGAGAGCCAGGTGGGTGCAGGGTCCCAAGGCTTTAGGCTGTCCTGGACTGCTTTCCCAGGCCCCAAGCAGGAAGCTGGATGGGAAGTGGAGCAACCAGGCACCCATGAGGGATGTCGGCGTGACAGTAGAGAGCAGCCTAGCCTGTGACACCATCACGCCAGCCCATTTTTAAGATCTTAAGTTGCAGAGGAGAGGGTGGATGTTGTAGCACAGCTGATCAAGCTGCCGCTTGGGAAGCCTGCACCTGGATCACAGCGCTGGCTCAAGTCCCGGCTGCCTCACTTCTGATCCAGCTTCCTGCTAATGCCTGCTGGGAGGCAGAAGATGACAGCCCAGTGCCTGGGCCCCTGCCGCCCACGTGGGAGATCAGGATGGAACTCCATGCCCCTGGCTTCAGCCTGATCCAGACCTGGCTGTTACATTTATTTGCAGAGGTAAGCCAGAGGATGAAGATTTCAATCTCTCTGTCACTCTGCCTTTCAAGAGGATTAAAATGAATGTATCTTCACATGTAAAAAAAAAAAAACATGTGCACACCCCAATGATGACCAAAGAACAATCAGATAAAGAAAACAGGACTCATTTGTGCACTGGAGTATTACTTAGCCAAGAAAAAGAAATGACGTACTGGCACGCCACAGCATGGCTCAGCCACAAAACCACAACACTGACTAGGAGGATCAGGCACAAAAGACCCCTTGGGTGTGACTCCACCGAGCCGAAACACCCAAAGCAGGCAGAGGCACGGCAGTGGATCGGTAGCCACCAGGGACTCAGGAGGTGGAGCAGAAACAGGAGGGAGGTTCCCTGTACGGGCTTTGTTTTGGGGATGGTGAGATTGTTCTGGAATTCACTGGTTATGGTTGTATGACTCTGAGTCCACGGGCAGGTCTGAATGGCGCTGTTGCGGCCACACAGAGCCCGCCACAACCTATGGCTAGAAAAGGTGCCAGCCACCCTGACTTGGGCCCTGAACCCTGCCAGGCTGTTCCCAGCTTGCAATCCCTCCTTCCCTGGTAGGGTTGTCTGTCCCCCTCCAGCCAAGCACCTCTCAGCCTCAGCTGGTCCCAACTCCTGGGTGGGGCAACTGCGGGGCTGACCCTGGCCCAGGAGCCACTCAGGAGAAGGGCTGGGCTCCCTGAGCCAGGGACTTAGGGCTTACCTGCTGGCAAAGGCACGGGCCTCCATGGCCAGATGGCTCCAGTTGGTGGGCTGGCTGGCCCCTGCCCCAGGAATCGCCTTTCAAGAAAAAGGGAAAACTGGGGACACCAATGCCTGTCAGCAAAGGGCAAGGACCACCTGGGCAGAGGCCGGCAGCGCCTGCAGCCTCCTTAAAGCACAGTGCCACTCACGAGGTCTGTGCCCAGGGGACAGAGGCCCGACGCATAGGCGCTCCTCACTCACACTGCACACTCACTGCCTGCTCGCAGGGAGTGCCCTGCCTCTCCACCCAGAAAGGGCAGGTGTGCTGATGTCACTGGATCAGTGGGCTGGGCAGGGGCTGGGGCCAGAGGCCAGACCCAGTGCGAGGGGGTGCCCCCGGGTATACCAGAGAGGCCAGGATGGCGGCCGCGTGCAGAATCTCCTCATGCGAGGCCCCCAGCACGGCCTCCAAGTCCGCTAGCTGCACGCAGGTCTTCTGAGCTCCAGCCAAGGCACAGCCGCTGCTCCTGCTCCGCGCCCGCACCTGCTCCTGCGCCGCCTTCACAGCTCCCTCAAGGCCCATCACCTGTCCCAGGAAGGCTTCCTGGGCCCCTGCAGGAAGCCCACAGCCCAGGGGTCACACAGCCATACAGTCTTCATACCACACGCCCCTGCTAGGGTTTTCCCAACACAGTCAACTCCTCTCTCCAACCCTGAGCATCCACATGAGTTCCAAGCGGAAGTTTGCCCATTTTACAGATGCCAAGACTGAGGTCTGGAAAAGGCAAATAATGATCCGAGATTGCTCGCATGGGAAATCAGCCATATCCAAGGGACAGGGAGGGCCCTCCACCATTTCCCCAGTTCAGTACCTGGGGCAGTGCCCCAAGATGACCTGTCAGGGCAAGCTTGTAGGGTGGGGAGAAAGGCTGATATCTCCCAGGGGTGATGTGAGACCAGCCTGAAGGCTCCCCCGGGGGAGGGGGGGGCGAATGACCAGCTGGCCTCTTCCCTGTACCTTGTAGCAAGTGGCCGCCCTGGTAGATGTCCCCTCGTGGCGACTCCCCCTGTACAATGTCCAGCGGCCCCCAGGGACTGCCACAGTCAGACTCTTGCAGCCACCCCTCCATCAAGGCCAGCCTGGCCTTCAGCTTGGCTGCCTGCAGGGGACAGGGGAGTAAGGCCGTGTGTCAGGCTATGGTCTACAAGTCCTGCACCCACACCTTCCTTGGCCTCTTCTTGGCCCACCCCAATGAACACCAAGTCCTTCCCCCTGCCCCGTCACCCCATCCCCACACAGCTTTCCTGTCCCTTCTTACACCCATGGACCCTGGCTCTGCTCTCTTAAGCACACGAACAGTAACTGCCTGTTCAGAGACTTATCCACAGCCAGGTCTGGTGCCAGTGCCAGTGCCAGCCAGGCCCTGGTGAGATACAGCTGAGAGGAGGGGCCATGGGTCCTGAGCCCCAACCTCCCTTCCACAGCCCTAACAGGCCTGCAAGCCATGAGGACACAGCCCTGTGATGGCCAGCTCTGACGACGACTCATGGGAAAGCCAAACCACTTGAGCAGAGGTAACTGATCACCCTCCTGGACCACGGGGTGGATGCCTGTGGGTGTCCCCTGCAGCTGGTGCACTTACATGCCCCTCCACTCTCCAGCACCATCAGCTGCCCCGCTGAGGTCCAGAGAGAGCAGGCAGGCCTGCACTGCCTGTTTTGGAGTAGGAGAGGGACCCCGAGGGTTCCTAGGGCTGCTATCTGCTGGGAGTTTGCAGGAGGAAGCCCCATTGTGGAACCCCAGTGCCCCAACTCCTGACTCCCAGCAGAGCAAGGCTGGTGGGCTCTGCAGGTGAGAACACTTTCCAGGGCCTGGCACTGGGCTGGTACTCGTTGAGGTCCCACCTAAGTGGGCTCACCTCCTCCTGCACCAGGCCATAGCAGGAGGGGCACTCCTGGCAGCGGGCACCATCAGCCGTGAGGAAGAAGTTGTCGCGACAGCGGTCACACTTGTACCCCACAAAGCCTGGCTTGCATTCACATGTGCTGTTCTCGTAGCACTGGGCTGAGATGGAGCCCAGCGGTGAGCACCTGCAGGCTGGAGGGGTTGGCAGTGCAGGTGCTGAGCACCAGACCTGGCCTGCTGACCCCAGGCACACAAGAGGGCTTCTAGCATGACACTTGGGACAGGCTTCCCAGGCTGGCACACCCATGCTGCTGGCCTTTCTCCCAAGCTCTTTTTTCTGCCAAGGGTCACTTGGCTCTTAGGAAATCATTGATCAAAAAAATCAACCTGCTGTAGAATTCATGGAATTCTGTGAGCCACCAGTGGAGGCCTCAGCAGAGTCACACCAAAAGATTTCACGGCCCCATGCCCACAGAGGCTGAACACTCCACACCACACCCCATCCCTCCATACCTCCATGGCCACTCTCACAGGTCCTGCGTGGAGTCTGACCATGTCCTCTCCCCAAACCCCAGCTTCCCCATTGCATGCAGATACCAGGCCCCTCTCCTTCCCACGGCCAGTAGGAGCACCCAGCCTCTCCTTCCCCCAGCCAGCAGGAGCACCCAGCCTCTCCTTCCCCCAGCCAGCAGGAGCACCCAGCCTCTCCTTCCCCCAGCCAGCAGGAACACCCAGCCTCTCCTTACCACGGCAGCCCTTAATGGAGAAGCCAAAGAAGCCCAGCTGGCACCTGTCACAGGCCAAGCCTGTGACACCTGGGCGGCATGGGCACTGCCCGGTCTCAGGATGGCACTGATTCCCCTGGGAGCCCAGAGGGTGACACTTGCAGCTGTAATGGGGACAGAACTGAGTGTGAGGCCAAACTCTGAATGCTCCGAGCCTTGCCTCTGTGCCTGTGCCAGCCAGGTTCTCCCCATACCACACAGGGCAAATGGCCTCCTCCAAACAGCTGGGCCCTGGGAAGCCCAAGAGTGCCCAGGCGCTACTCAAAAAAATCAAGTAATAAAGTCCGTGGAGTCCAAGTGTGCTGGCGGGACCCCAGCCCTCTGGGAGGAGACCCTGTGCAATTAGCACAGCAAAAGCCCTGACAAGTCCTGCAGAAAGAATTCTGACCACCTTCTTCAGTTCTCTACCCACACCCACGGAGGTGCCACTGCGGCCTGGAGGACAGGTGTCACCAAGGAGAGCAACAGAGTCCATGCCAGCCACCTGCCCACCTAGGCCTCCCCGAGGGCTTGCTGGGTCAGGGGTCTGATGCCCAGGGAACTGTCCCTTTGTCCCCCTCCATACCCAGGACCTGGCAGTGGGTCTGAAGGGTACACCCCATACCAGCCCTGCCCCTGAAGGCATTTGCCAGCCCTGCCCCGCCTACCTCCGGCAGCCACCGCCGGGCTGGAGGTCGTAGAAGCCAGAGAGGCAGTGGCTGCAGTCCCGTCCAGCCACATGAGGCAGGCAGGGGCACTGGCCAGTCACAGGGTCGCAGGGCGTCTGCTTGTTGACCGAACCCCCAGGGTGGCACCTGCAGGCTGGGGGTGGGAGGGATATAGAGGAGCCTTTCCGTCTCTGGGAGTCCAGCAGAGGCCCCACAATTCCAAGGCAGCCCCCTTCCCCTCAGAGAGGAATAGACCCCCTAGCCACCCCCCCCCCCCGGAGAAAGGATCAGAAACAAACCCACACCACACCTTAGTTCACCTGTAGAAAGCCTAGGGAGTCAAGACAGTGAGAGACCAGTCAGGGGTACGGGCAAAGTCCCGAGTCACGACCCTGCTCTCCTGTCTGCCACAGGGCACTCGCTCACCCTCCGCCAGCTGCTTGAAGGCAGTTGCGTACAGCCAGAAGTGGTGGCCGGAGCAGTGGCCTTTGTAGCCACTGGGGGAGTGACCCATAGGATGAAAGATCTCTCCCTCTCCCCCGCCCCCCCCCCCCCGCCATCACTCAGACTTTCAAACTAATCAATCTTAGAAAAAAAAAGTGTTAGAGGTGGGCAGGGTGCCTGTGGGGCACTGTGAACGATGCTGGGACAAACCACATGCTGATTCTGAGCTGCTCTCCCGCGGGACTTGGGAAGCCTGCTGCTGCGAGGTGCTGGGCTCAGAGGGCTGAGAGCCAACGAGGCAGTGGGCAGTGGGGAGAGCACAGCAGGATCAGGGCAATGGCAACAGGCCCTTGGTCCTCTCCAGGTAGGACAGAGAAGGGTGAGACCTCGCCCCAGGCTGCCCAGCCCAGCAGAGAAGCCTGCTGGCCCCACTGGCCACCCTGCCAGTGTCTGAGCCAGGGCAGAGCCGCCATGTCCGTCCCGCAGGATTTGGGGGTGGGTACTCACGCATGCACTTGCACGTGGGCTGGGGGGCTGAAGCATTCCCATAGAAGCCTTCCTGGCAGCTCTCACAGTGGTCGCCCGTCGTGTTGTGCAGGCAGCGCAGGCAGCGGCCGGTCTGCGGGTCGCAGTTACCAATGGCGTTCAGGTCCACGTTCCCACTGCACTGGCACCTGCGGCAGGGCTGGGGGCGCCCGGAGAGCCCCAGGGGGTCCCCATAAAAGCCATCATCACAGATCTCACAGCGCCGCCCTGCGTGTGGGGTGGGGGTGGGGCGACAACCATGAGGCACACAAGAGCAGAATGGGCAGTGAGGCACAGGGGGCATCCCTCCAGGTCCCTTTACAGGGCAGCACACTGGTGTGTGCCTCAGTCATGCCCTGGCTGGGCTGTGTCCCTGGGCCTCTCCTTGTTGCTTAACTGGCAAGGACGCCAGTGGCCACGCCATGGGATGGCAGAGAGGGCTGGGCAGGCCACTGGTGCAAGTAGTCAGTCTAGGCTCGGTGCCAGTTGTCACCAGCCAGCAACCTACATCCTTGTCACTGTCACCACCTACAGCCTCACCTTCAGCGCATCTTCTCACCACTACCACCACCATCATCAGCCTCACTCTCTCGACCACCCACCTCCTCTGGCATCCTTCCCTCCCTCATCACTCTCCATCACTGTGGCCCCCGGTCAGTGTCACTAAGAGGGCCCCTCTATCTCCTGTGTGCCCCTCAGCCTCAGGAACCCTTCAGTTCACTTCCAACTCCACCTCATCTTGCAGCTCTCAGCATCCCAGGGGCCTCAGAGGGTGGTGGCTGGGAGGGCGGCTCTGGGCACAGGCAGGGCTGGGAAGAACACACCTGTGCAGTGTGGTTCACTCAGCGCCACGGTCTGGCAGTATCCCTCATCTCTCTCTCTCTCTCTCTCTCTCTCTGCCTAGCTCCTATGCAACAAGTACCTGGATTCGGGGTGGAGAGGCACAGTCCGGGGAGCAGCTGTGGCCTCCTGGGGAGCCGTCCTGCTCACCCGCATGTACATGGCATGGCTGCCACGGTCACAACCGGTAGGTACAGTTACGCATGTGACAATATCGACGTCATCGTGAAGAACACGCGTGGGCTCCCCATGTGCTCAACACCCAGCAGTCCCGGGCAGGCTCAGCTCACTGGTGAAAGGGCTGACGTCATGCGTCACAGGGGCTGACGTCGAGCGAGCTCGGGAGCGTGAAGCTCGTGGCAATCCCCCTGACACACGGGGGCAAGCACCTGAGCGGGACACATAAACCAGCTGGCCCGGGAGGCAGCGAGTCCTGGGCCCGGGAGGGGAGAGGACAGGAGGGAAGCTGCTACGAGCGCTGATTTAACGCGCACGGAGCTGGCAAGGGTGAGGAGGGATGCGGAGGAGTGATGACCACACGAGCCAAGGCAACACTCGATGCTAAATTACACCCAGCACGCGGCTCCCACGGCCAAGCCTGTGCTATCCATCTCAGCATGATAAAAAATTAATAACGTAATCTATGAAGGGCCATTGAATTGGACATTTTAAATGCGTGAGTTGTCAGGGAGTTAATGTTTCAAGAAACTACTAAAAGCAAAGCCCCAAGTCTGGAAGCGGAAATGAGGACAGGTGAGAGACCAGGGGTCACGGTGCATGTGTGCCTGTGCGTGTGTGTGCCTGTGCGTGTGTGTGTGCCTGTGCGTGTGTGTGCCTGTGTGTGTGGGCTGTGTGTGTGGGCTGTGTGTGTGGGCTCTGTGTGCCTGTGCGTGTGTGTGCGTGTGGGCTGTGTGTGTGCCTGTGCATGTGTGCCTGAGCGTGTGTGTGCCTGTGTGTGCCTGTGGGGGGGGGCTGTGCGTGTGTGCCTGTGTGTGTGCCTGCGCGTGTGTGTGCCTGTGCGTGTGCCTGTGTGTGTGTGCCTCTGCGTGTGTGTGGACGCGTGCTGTGTGCTTGTGCACGTGGGCATTGTGTGCATGCTGTGTGGTGTGTACATGGTGCGGTGTATATGCATATGCATACTGCGTGGTACACAGCGTGTGGTACACATGTGTGTGTGACAGGAGTGCCTGCGACTTTTGTCTCACACACAACATGACATGTTTAAAGACAGGTGGATTCCGAGGCCTGCTACCTCAGCTGTGTGTTAAGATCTCCTGGGGCCTTCTCAGGAACGCAGAGTCCTGGGTTCTGTCACGAACCAGGCCCCACAGGCAGGACCCAACAGGGGTACTTCAGAGCTCACCGCCAAGTGCCTCATGGCCCAAGTTCTGCAGGTGAGCCATGGCTGCCGGGGCCCTCACAATGGGATTCTTTCCCACAGGCCATGCCTGGCATGGCTCAGTCAGGCTGTGACCCATCTGCCACAATGCAGACTCAGGACCCAGCCTCAGGGCCCAGGGTGTGGCCGGGGGCGTTGGGCTTGGGTCTGCTGGAGCCACTCACCTCTCTGGCCTGGGGGACAGCGGGTACACACCACCTCCCCGCTCTCCGGGATGGTCGTGCAGGCCGACTGGCCGGGGCACGGGCAGGGCTGGCAGACGTTGGCTCGGCCCAAGAAGGGGTCGCCATAGAAACCTGGCAAGCAGCGCTCACAGGACGGGCCCTCCGTGTGGTGGCTGCACTGGCAGATCCCTGAGGGCGAGACATGTAACGGCTCACAGCCTGCGGACAGCAGGTGCCCTGGCCCGAGAAGCCCCCAAGTCTGGGGCTGGGGCAGTGTGGGGCTTGGCTATGCTCAACAGGAAGTTGTGGGGGCTCAGCCTCCTGTGAGCTTCCTCTCCAGAAGCTTCCTGCAGCTCTGGATAGAGAAAGGCCAAGGAGGCTTTACCTGGGCTGGACTAGTAATGCCTGCCCTGGACACCCGCTCCAGGGGAGCAGTGGGCATCCCGGTGTTGAGGTGGAGGCAGGCTTTAGTCCTGTCTAGCACCCTCTGCCTGCAAGACCTAGAGAGAGGTCTTTGTTCCGAGGTGGTGGTTGGGGGGGCTCTCAACACCTGGTGGTTGTCAACTGACCACGGCGTCCATCCTGGCGGGAGGTGCAGCTCTGCCACCTGCTGGCCATGCAATGCCCTACACTTTTGCTGCCCTTAGCTCCCAGGCCAAAGGGACTGCACTGAGTGCTGGGTTGCAGAGTGCTGGGTTGCTGGCCTCTCTCTTAATCCCAGCAGTCCTGAAGATGGACTGGCGTTTCCTGCCCCTCCTAGGCAGAGACGCTCAGCTCTCCCAGGAAGCGACAGCGTGGCCAGGGTTGCTGTCCACAGACACCTGCCTCGGGCCTGCTTTGCAAAGGAGGAAGTGACCTCAGGAAGGGGCAAGACCCTGGCATGGCCACCGGCCACTGTCACCTGTCATGCTGTCACTGCCATGTTATGCCTTTGTTCCTCAAGTCTTTCCTTGGTCCTGGAAACGGGTACAGACGAGAGGAGTGCTGGACCAGGTGCCAGCACACAATCAGGTACTATTTGTATCAAAATGTGAGCTGGGCAGGAAGCAGCGAGAACAGCTCCCCATGGCCCGGTTAGGTCCCCGGGGAGTGGGGCCAGGGGATCCTGTCCAGACAAGCTCTGCTGGGCATTAGGATGGGGGAGGGCAGGAGACTCACCTGTGTCAGGGTCACACGTGCCATGCTGGTTGCAGGTGCAGGGGACGCAGCTGGCGTAGGGCCCGCCTCGTGGGGTCTCCCTCTTGTACCCCGGAGCACAGGATTCACAGAATTGGCCCAGGTACCCCTGGGGACACGAGCAGGTCTCCACCCAGGAGGCCAAAGGGAAGGGTCCGTGCTGGGGCTGGGCTGACAGGAGCCGGACCTCGGTCAGGAACACGGGGCCTGCAGAGGGGACAAGGAGCGAGAGCCGAACGCATACTCCTCCCCGCTCCACCCAACTCCCTAAAGCTTTTTTGCTCACAGCCACAACAGGCCAGGCACACAAAGGTGGTAGTGTGAGAAGACACTCATTAAAAAAAAAAAAAGAAAGAAAAAATAGTTTTTTCTTTGAAAGTCAGACTCACGGAGAAATTGTCCATCTGCTCATTCCCTCCCTGAATGGACGCAACAGCCAGGGCTGGCCAGGCTGAAGCCGGGAGCCAGGAGCCGCACCGTGGTCTCTCACATGGTGCGGGGGCCGAAGCACCGGGGCCATCCTCCACTGCTTTCCCAGCTCATTAGGCAGGAGCTGAACTGGAAGTAGAGCAGTTGGGACAGGAACCGGGGCTGGTATGTCAGGTGGCAGCTTTATCAGCTATGCCATAGCTGCACGCTCCACTTGTGGGGGTGCAGGGGTGGAGGGAAACCAGTGCTAGGGCACGCCTGGTTAATCCTCCACCTGTAAGAGCCGGCATCCTACATGGGTACCAGTTCATGTCCTGGCTACTCCACGTCTAACCCAGCTCCCTGCTTCTTTCCTGGGTAAACAGCAGAACATGGGCAGAGTCCTTGGGACCCTGCACCCACGCGAGAGACCTGAAACAGGCCCTGGCTCCTGGCTTCAGACCAGTGCAGCTCTGGCCGTTGCAGCCACTTGAGGAGTGACCCAGCACGTGGATGATTCTTCTGTGTCTCCTGTCTGTACATCTGCCTTTACAATAAAAATAAATAACTCTAAGTAATCAAAGGGCGGGTGCTGTTAAGCCGTGCCCGTAACGCGGGCATTCGAACAGGCAACGGTTCAAGTTCTGGATGCACCATTGCAACCCAGCTCCCTGCTAAGAGTGCAACCGGGAAGTCAGGGAGGACGGCCATGACCTTGGGCCCCGTATCCACGTGGCAGAGCCAGAGGAAGCCCCCGGCCTCTGGCTTCAGGCTGACACAGCTCTGGCTGTTGTGGAAAGTGGATCAGCACAAGGAAGACCTCTCTCTTCACTGTAACTTTCTCTCTGTAACTGCTCTTTAAATAAGTAAGTCTTTATTTTAAAAGTTCATTTTGGTGGGGAAAAAAACCAGAAATATGGGGGACTTCAAAAAAATTTATGAAAACTGTGTTTTGTAAAACACTTCAAAAGGGACTTGAAAATGGTTTTGCACTCAAAAAAGTAATCTTTAAATTCTGTTTTGTTGGGAACTTTGCCTTATATGTTTAAATATGTGTGTAGTGGATTTTAACTGTGCCGACTACTGCGCCAGGAGCCCAGCCCGCCCAGCCCAGCCTAGCCCCAGGCATCTCCAGCTGGAGGCACACGCAGCCACGACTGACCAGGGAGTCCGGGGCTCGGCGTGGCCACGTCGGTGCAGACACGCAGGGCGGTGAGGTTGGCCAGGAGCCGCTGGAAGTGGAAGGCAGCCAGCGGAGGCTCCTCATCTTCTGAGGTCTCCTGCAGCCTGCGTGAAGGGAGGCGATGTGAGAAAACTGTGACAGAGTGGCAGTGCCAGAGGCCAGAACCTCCCACAGCTGCCGGACCTCAGGGGGCTCTGCATGCGCCCGTCCTCGGACACCCACACACACTAACCCCCTGCCCAGGATGCAGGCAGAGTGGTCACTCACAGGAAGCTGAGCTGGGCCTCCCTCAGGGAGCCGGACAGGTCAGAGCGCCTCAGGGACACGGCCAGGCCTGCCCCTTCCAGCCTCAGGTGCAGCGGTGGTGGGGCGCCCCCCGGGGGGGCGTGGAAGGTAAGTGTGAGGGGCTGCCCGTAGCTGAGCCGCTGGTCACCCAGGAACGGCTCTGTGGAGAACAGAAAGCTTGTCCAGGCCTCACATGCTTCTGATTGGCAATTAGGTGTGCGAGCGAGCAAGACAAGACGACAGCATGCGGAGCAGTGGGAACAGTGGCACGTGGCCGTGGTCTGTCCCTACCCTGCCACGCCCATCCTGGCATCCCAGGGGTAAGGCCCGGGCCCACAGGCCACATGCTCTGCCTTTATGTCTCACATTTGGGTACTTCTGAGACCTACACTGGGTTTTCCCAGAGACATTTGCCAGGACAACCGGGTCCATCCACGGTGGGGACAAACACCCGGTGTGTGTGACCTCGGGGCCTTGCTGCCCACACATCGTGAAACTTTGTCTCATGTACAGAATGACTGCCTAGGAACTGGCCCAGTGGCACAGTAGCCTAATCCTCTGCCTGCACTACCAGCATCCCATATAAACGCCATTTCATGTCCCCGCAGCTCCACTTCTGATCCAGCCCCCTGCTAATGCGCCTGGGAAAGCAGCGGAGGACGGCCCAAGCACTTGGGTCCCTGCACCCACACAGATGACCTGACTGGAGTTCCTGGCTCCTGCCTCTGGCTCAGTCCAGCTTTGGCCACAGCCAGTAGGTGGAAACATTCTATTTCTACATCTGTGTATTAATAAATAAAATTTACATGTGTTATAATTGCATAAAATTACCTGCAGGCTAGGCTTATGGGGAATCTTGGAAACATAACTGAATTCCCTGTTCACACTTAGATTTTATCCCCAAGATATCACATGTGTGCAAATAATCCCAAAATCTAGAGAAATTCAACATTCCAAACACCTCTGACCCAAGCTGTCTGGATAAGGCAAGCGGGTTTGTATTAGCTGACTGCTTAGGCCGGAAGCCAGGCCTGGGAGCGGAGGTACCCAGGGGCCCCAGCGTCCGGCTTGTCCCACAGTCCTTGTGTGGGAGTGGCCGGGGTAGCGGAGGTGCGCAGACGGCACGGGAAAGAGCAGCCGCGCTTGCTTGGTGTGGTGCCCCACCACCAAGCCAAGAACAAAGTGTGTGCTTGTCTGTGAGCTGGGAAAGCAGCTCGTGTTGCTTTGGCCATTCCCTCGTGCGGGAGCAGAAAGGCTTCAATACACGCCTTGGGAGAAAAATGCAAGGCAGAAGCCACACTGACAGTTGAAAACCTAAATTTTTCCCCACCTAGAGAGACATCAAAGAACCCAAGCCCCATAACCAGCTGGGGGGAGGCGGGAGAAGGAAAAGCTGTATTTCAGCATGTGCCTAGGCCCTCAACCGGGGCTCCACGTCGTCACCCCATGGCCCCTCAGCTTCGGCACCCCACCTGGCCAGGGCAGTGCCTGCACACTGGGGAGCCAGAGGACCTGCTCACCTATGCAGTCACACCCCCAGCTGCCTGTCCCACCCTGCAGCATGCGCATCCCCTAGAAGCCCTGGACCTCCAGCGGCTCTGAGCGGCTATTCCCCAGGAGCCCAGGCAGCCCCCTGCTCGGCCCCTGCTCCCCTGGCTCCCTCCCCAGGGCCCAGAGCTTCCTGGCAGCAGTCTGCAAACTCCCAGTCAGTGCTATACATCAATCTAGCCCAGAAGCCATCCCCGAGCCTCCCCCACCCTGGATCCTCAAGATCCTGACCCCAAGACACGCACACGGGACACCTGTGTCAGTCACTAAGGGGCGGCAGGTGGCAGAGTGCCTGCAGCCAGTCCCTCCCCTCCATGCACCGACCCGGGGCCTGCAGGTACCTGGTGCTTCGAGCTCCACCTCCTCTTCCAGGCTTAGGAGGATCCCACTTGCGCTCCAAGGTAGGGGTCGTGCTGGGCCTCCTGCATGTCTGCTCTGCCAGCCCCCAGCCCCTGCATGGACAAGCACAGACAGGTGGCCCTGTCAGCAGGGGGCCTCAGAAGGGGGGCCAAGCAGGGAGTCCCACTCCACGCTCAGCTCTGTCAACCGGTGGGGCCGCCTGCCCCGCACGAGACTGCAGCCCAGAGAGCCCCAGCATTGGCCAGGGTGGGACTTAGCACCATCGGGGTCATTTCTGAGCCACGGTTTTTTTTTAATACTGACAACATCACAAGTTCACAACAGTGGCTTAGAAATTAGGCCAACAGCCATCCATCCGTATAAACAACCCGGGACACCAGCACACTTTTGGGGTCACTGGAAGCTCCCACTTTTGGGGTCACTGTAAAGGGGTCGAGCCACAGCCTAGAAGGCTTGAGCAGGGACGGAGAGCAACAGCAGATAAGAGAGATGACATCGGGTGAAGGAGGTGACGTCACTGAGCTGCTAAACCCAGGGTTCTGCCCAAAGTAAGCGGGGGTCACAAGCCCAGGACCTTCACCTGCCGCCCCCAGCCCCGGTGCAGCGCATTCCGAGCGGCGTCCAGCAGAGGGCGCGCCGTCCCACGTCTACCACTGCACGCAGCTCCGACTGCACCGCACCTGACGGCTTGCCTCTGGAGCCAGAAGCCAGCGCCTCTCCTTGTCTGGCCCTCTGTAAAATGTGCCATGCCCAGTAGGGGCCTCAGCGACTCCCACACTGCCAGGAGCTCGGCAGGCCCCAGGCATACAGCAGATAGCAGGAGAGGAAGCCTTCAGATGCACCAAAGGAGTGCCCACTCCGGGCGCCCAGGAGGGAAGCTCAAGTCACCCGTCTGTCCCACCACGGCCCAGGGACTGCTGTCCACAAGGGGAGTGGTCAAGGGCCTCCCCTATCCACGCCCACGCCTGTGCACTACCTGTTAGGAGTAGCCCCACCCCACCCTGGGGAGGCAGGGGAGCCTCTTACCCTGGCGGAAGTCAGACAGGATGTGGTGCACCTGGAACCCAGCAGCGGCCGTGCACACCTTGGAGTGGCCGTAGCAGAAGCAGCTGCTGCAGCCGGCAGGGTTGTGGGGCTGCAGGTTGAATGTGCCTGGGCGGCACCTGTAGGGGAGGCAGGGCGGGTGTGTGGGGGCCTAGGGAGCCACAGGAAGCAGTAAGGCTTGGGGGAAGTGCAGACACAGAGAGCTCCTGGGGCCCCATGGGACAGTTGTCATTACAAGACATATAATGAGAAGCTGTGGGCAGCACCAAACTGCAGGCCACACCAGCAGCTCCACTCTCAGGGCCAGGAGAGGTGGCTAATACTCCACCTCCAAAGGCAGCACCCCATACGGATGCTGGTCCATGTCCCAGCTGTTCCACTTCCCATCCAGCTCCCTGTTTGTGGCTTGGGAAAGCAGTGGAGGACGGCCCAGAGTCTTGGAACCCTGCACCCACGTGGGAGACCTAGTAGAAGCTCCTGGCTCCTGGTTTTGGATTGGCTCAGCTCTGGTCATTGCAGCCACTTGGCGAGTGAACCAGCGCATGCAAGAGCCTTTTCTCTGTATCTCCTGTTCTCTATAAATCTGACTTTACAATAAAAATAAGCACATCTTGAAAAAAGAAAGTCGGCTCTCAGCCCACAAAGGTTGGCCATGTCCTGTCCCTATGCCCCCTTTTCTAATACTTATCTCGCAGAATTTACCTTCCTAGTAGAGGGGCTCTTGACACCGGCCCACAAACACGTGAGGAAATAGCCCTGCTGGGGACGGGCACCTGTGTTCAAATGCCTGGGGCACCGCAGGCCATGGGAGGTGCTGTGAGCATCCCGCCTCCGCTCAAGGTCAGGACAGCAGCCACCCCACCACCCCAGCCGCAATCCTCCCCGCTGAGACACCGCCTGGCCCCATCTGTTTACTTATGTTCCGGGGTCATGGTTCAGTCCCATGGCCCTGCACTTGGCTGTTCTGGCCCGGTGGGGGAGGGGGCTCTGCTAAGTCAGTTCCCTGTCCTTGGGACGCAGTTCCCGGCTGTTTGTGTTGTTTGTGAGTGGTTTCTGGCTCTACAAGATGTTCCCTGCCCTGCCCCGGAAACAACCCATTCTCCCAGCAGCCAGGGTGGACTGGGGCGACCCAGTTGAAGAGTCTGGCTTGCAAAAAAGCCCGGCGGCCCCAGCTGCCAGTCCTCCCAGAGCCCAAGGGGGCAAACTGAGACTGGGCAGCCCAGTCCTGTCTGGGCACCTGGGTGGACCCACATCCCCAACTGCACTTGGGACGAGAGACTGGGCAGGGATGAGGCCAAGGGACCAACCACATGGGTGGGGCAGCTGCAAGGCCAAGAGGACACAGCACAGACCCAAAGCAGGGAACCCCAGGCTGCCTGCCAGCCCCCCAGCTGGAGCCCCAAGGCCACTGAACACGAGGAAGCCAGCAGGCCTGGGGGAGTCTCAGTCATGCCCCATTTGTGCCAGCGCAGGAATGTAAGCAGGGCAAATAAGCTGAAATCCCAGCTCAACAAGCAGACTCTTCCATTTGCAAGGCTTTCCCCAGAACCCCAGTAGCGATGGGAAGGTTGTAACAGAGCTCCAGTAGTGATTATCTGCCCTAGGTGTGAGCGATGGGAGGTGATGGTGCTCCATTGGTGATGTCTGAGCTGGGATGTGGCTCCACAGTCCCCAGGGACTCAGCGGGAGGGAACTGTGTCCCCTAAACCCCCACCCTGAGTCCATAGTCTTGGTCCCTGGTCACCCCTGGCCAGCTTTCCTCCTGTCAGCTCACCCACCTGTCACACAGGTGGCCTTCCACATTCTCTTTGCAAGCGCATCGCCCACTGCGGGGGTCACAGGTGCCCAGGCTGCCGGCGGCATGGCAGGTACAGGGTCTGTGGAGAGAAAGGTGCAGAAAAGCCACAAACGACACCCTGGGGGCACCCGGTCAGTACTGGCTCTCCCTTCTTGCTGCGCGAGATTCAGTCTGTGCCCACGCTGGTACCCCTTGTGTGCCCCCTACCTGCAGCCTCCCTCACTGAGCGAGTGGAACCCAGGCAGACAGCGATCGCACTTCCAGCCCGTCACACTGGGTCTGCAGGCACAGGTGCCCTCCTGGTCACACTGCAGGTGCAGGGAGCCTGGGGGAGGCAAGGCACGGGGCGGGAATGGTGTGTGGGTGTGTGGAGGCAGGAACAGGCAGGGTGGGCGGGGGCCAAGGGACCTGCTCACCTGCTGGGTGGCAGTCACAGGGCTGGCATGGTGCCTGTGGGTCCCAGCGGTAGAAGTTGTCCCGGCAGCGTTCGCAGTGGGGCCCAGCCGTGTGGTCACGGCAGTGGTGACAGTGCCCACCGTGGCCGGTACTGCGGAAAAGCTCCAGGTCGAAAGTGCAGTCCTCGGAGCGGCCGCTGCAGTTGCAGGCTGCGGGCAGTAGGCGGGGCTGGGGTGAAAGGGGCCTCCCTGTGCTGGACCAGCTGGCAGTTCAGGGAAGGGCTGGGCCATGATCTGGGGTGGAACTCAGGCCCAGCTCGATCAAGGATACGGAAACCAAGATAGGTCATTCTGGGAGCAGAGGTGCCCTGTGAAGACTCAGAGAACCTGAGCAGTCATGGGGGGTAGGTGTGCGGTGGGCAGGTGTGGTAGCCAGGGGCAGCTATGGAGCCAGTAGCCAGCTGAACTGGGGCCATGCCCTGGTTCTCAGGGGGCAGAGAAGGGGAGAGAGGAGACAGACGGATCTGCACCAGGGCTGCAGGTGGGGGGCCGGGAAGAGGGCGCCAAGGTGCCCAGGGTAGAGGTGGCCGGACCAGGACCGACATCCCACTGTGTGGGCACACACAGGTCCTACTCGCAGGTGGAACAGGGGACTAGGGGGCTGCCTGGGCTTAGCAGGAGGTCAGGTGTGAAGGCCCCACTTCGGGGCTGCTGATCAGGACGCAGGGGTGTAACCATGTGGCGGGAGAAGCAGTCTGGCCTCTTGTGTCCCGTCCACTGTGCTTCACTGCCTAGCAAAGACTCGTGGGCAGGGGCAGGCCAGGGGTGGGGAGGGGGGAGGCAGGCCAGCAGTGGTGGCCTGGGGCAGATGGTGCTTCGGCTCACAGAGAGGCTGTCCCATCCCCTCCCTGCCCTGGCCCCAACGGCCCAGGTCCAAGAGGACAGCAGGCCCAAGAGGTTCCCAGGGGCCATGCCTGCACAGCAGCCTGTGTGTGAAGTCACCGTTCCCACCAGCTATGGCAGCGCCAGCCAGACCTGGCACCCGGCGATGGCGGCTGGGTGTGGGCGCCTGACACAAGATGGGTGGCTGCCTGGAGAGACCTGGGGCAGCTGGCACGAATGCCAGGAGTGGGGACAGCAGGGGATCCCACCCCCGTCTACCCCCAGAGGAGGAACGCTGGCTTCAGCCCCCTGCCTGCTTGGGGTTGGGCAATTGTGGCCACATCATACAGGGCCTACGACATCAAAGGGCTGGAAGAAAGGGGTAGGGGACTCCTGGGACAGGCGGGGGGCAGGTCACCCCCCACCACGGACATGGAGCAGCCTGGCTTTCATTAGCAGCTGGGGTCAGAAAACAAAGGCAGACATGGTATGTGTGTGCGGGGGGGGCGCCCTGTCCTCCCACAGTGGCGCCTTGCTGGGCAGACGGGCTGGGGAGTGGTTTTTGGGGGGAATTGGGGAAGCATGTGCCGCCAGGAGCAGCCCCCACCAGCCAGGCGTCGGACAGGGGTCTATCTGCCAGGCCACTCACGCAGACACTCGTGGGCGGCCTCCGCCGTGCCCCGGGCCCACGGGCGGTCCTGGAAGAAGGGCAGGCAGCGCTCGCAGTCCGGGCCGGTTGTGCCGTGCTGGCAGTGGCACACCAGCTGGCCTGAGGTGTCAGGGCCGCACGAGCTGGCATGCCCGTTGCACTTGCACCTGGCAAGGGAACATGAGGATGCTCGCGACCAGGCAGCCCCATGTTGGGTGTGAGCCCCAAGGCCCCCATTCATCAACAGGCTCAAAATGAGCACCTGCTACGCGCCCTGGGGCAGCAGGTAACACGTGACCTACCACGGGAGGCTCCTGCCTCTTTACATGGACATGATTAGCCCACAAAGCAGGAACTGAGCCTGGAGAGGCTACCTAACACCCAACATGGGCATCCTCCAGAAGCGCCAGTTCAAGTCCTGGCTGCTCCAGTTCTGATCCAGCTCCCTGCTAACACACCTGGGAAAGCAGCAGAGGGCGGCCAAGCGCCGGGGCCCCTGCACCCACATGGAAGACCCGGAGGAAGCTCCAGGCTCCTGGCTTTGAACCAGCCCAGCTCCACTGCTGTGGCCATTTGGGGAGTGAACCGGCAGATGGAAAATCTTTCTGTCTCATCTTCTCTCTAACTCTGTCTTTCAAATAAAGATAAATAAAATTCAAAAGGATCCGAGGCAGGTCACCACAGCCCCCACGGGGGCCAGCTGAATGACCTACTCTAAATCCCAACCCAGTTTGTGTCTTCAACAGCAGCCCCGGCCCACAGCCCCACACCTGCATTAGAACAGGAGCCAGGTGGACATGCGCGGGCACAGAGGCACGGCGGGGGCTATGCCGTGAGTCCGGCAGGGCCTGCCCCACGTGGCCATCACCTCTGCCCCATACCCCAAACAACCAGATGGAAGCTTGCTAGGGGACAGTCGCCATGGCTTCCAGCTCCAGGCCTTGCCCTGGACCTGGCAAGGGGCTTGCCTCTTCTTGCGTGAGCCTCACCAGGGAGGCGGAACGGCCACTGTTACCAGGGAACCAGGGGCCAGAGCAGGGACAGACACCACCTCCCCAGCTCTGGGAGGGATGACACGCACCAGGGGAGCAGTGACCGTGAAGCACCTGGTGTGAAAGGCTCCAACTAGGCGAAGGAGCAAGGACAAGGACACGGCTGCCAGGGCCACCTGTGCGCACCCAAGGACGGCCTCCCCAGCCAGCTGCTGCCGGCGGGGTGGTCCAGCTCTGGCAGTTGGGGCCCAGACGTCCGCAGGCTCTGACGGTCAAGGCGTTGGAGCTCACGGTCTACTGCCATCCTCACAAGACCTTGTGTAGTCTGAGCTGACACACGTGTGCATGTGTGTGGGGGTTCCTCACCAATACCCTCCATCAGGCAACTCAAGTGCAGATATGGGGCTCCAGCTCCTCCCAACACAACCAGGTGTCCCCCATCCTTGGAGGCACAGCAGCTGAGTCTCATCCTGCCCCCCAACTGTGCTGCTTCCTGGACCTTGGCAGCTTTCCCACCCAGCTCCCGCCCAAGCTCCGCCCACCTGCCCCAGGCTGCCCTGTCTGGGGCCCAGGACCCTAACACCAACTTCCTGCCCATCCCCAAGCTGCAGGCTGGAGTGTGGTAAACCCCGGGCCTCCCCTGAGTTACCCACCAACAGACCATGTGACGGATGCCCAAGGCTCCACACCCCCACCCTCCCGCACCTTTCTGCGGACCACCGTCCCCCAACGTACTCCACACTCCACACCCGGAATGCTGCCCTCCCCTCTGGCCTAACATTGGGCATAGCCGGTCCTTGCCTCCCTGCCCGCCCACAGGTGCCTCTCCTCAACGCCTGTTTCCCTCCCACCCTCCGGGATGGGGAGTGCAGAGGGACGGGACAAGCGCAGGGGAGCAGGGGAGGGGTCCAGCTTCCTCCCTTGTCCTGTGGTTCCTCCCACCGCACCTACCTGCCGCCCACGGAGAAGTCAGACACGGCGTAGTAGTAGGATTGGAGCACTTTGGGGTCCTTGAAGATGTCGTCCCCAAACGTGTTGAGTCGGTCTAGGGAGATGAGGAGCTCGATGCTGGTGACCCACTCCTGGGAAAGAGACGGCAGGGCGCACTCCTGAGCCTCAGCCAGGCCAGGGCAAGGAAGCCCAGAGGCTGCAGCGAGTGGGAGCCCATGGAGGAGGCCTCAGCCAAGCCCCTCCAGGCACCTCCAGCCGCAGGCCCCATGGGGGGCGGGGACTGGGGGGGGGCTCTGTCCCAGGAACTGGTGCTGGGGCAGAGCAGCTCCGAGCCTGAGCCAGGGGTGTGGGCAGTCCACGTGAAGGCTTCTGACATTGTTACAATCAGAGGCGGATCTGGCTGAATATTAATCAGCGTTTTAATTCAGCTGGGGAGCCCCCAGTTTAGCAATCAAGATGGAAAAACGAGAACCTGGCCACGTGCCTTTCCACCCCAGCGTGACTCAGGACAGCTGGCCCATCCTGCCCTGGGCACCCAGGGCCTCCACCGGAGAATGTTCCAGCTGGGGGTACAGGGACCTGATGTCAGCAGCCCCAGGGGAGGCAGCTAAGCCCGTGCAGCTGGGTCACCCTACACATTGGGGCTGGTCTCGCAACCCCCCGGTGACAGATCAAATAGACGGAGGAGCTTCCTGGTGGTAGAGCTGGGCTGGGGGGGTCTTTCCAACCCCCAGTCAAGGCCGGTCTGCCTCATCACACCAGAGCTGTGACTTCTGCCCCACTCTCCAGCTCTGTCCTGCCCATCAGCCCACCAAGACAGTGGCCATGAAGAGGCAGGGTCACAATTCCTCGGGGGTGGGGAGGGGATGGGACCCCTCTGCCCCATGCTAGGGGGCTCCCTTGATGCCTTAAAGAGCATTTGAGGGCAAGCAGAGGCCTTGATGTTTTATGAGCAACAGGCTGTTGCAACTTGTAGTGATTCTAGCCAAAACCACAAGCGGGTTCAGAGATGGACCCTGGCAGAGGCCAGGCAGTGGCGGCTCCAGCCCTGCAGGCACGGCCGGCTCATCCTGCGCTTTCCTGCGACCTTGCCCCAGACCCACCCGCCCCCAGCTCATGGACACAGCTTTTGTCCCGCCCACCACATGGGCTGCCACCCTCCGGGATGTCCGGGGGTGGGGAGGGGACAAGGGCGCCTGCCTTCCTGGGTCGTCTTCCAATCTTGGCTCCTGCAGGGAGCAGCTGCTGCCTCGTGTACAATGTCCGGAACACGGGGGCAATGGGTGAGAGATGGCTGCTGCCCGAGGCGCTCCCCGTGTGGCAGCAGGGCCCAGGTCACTGCGAGTGCCCCAGGTGTGTGTGTCGAGGGAGGTGGGACTTGTAACCTACACGGCTCAGGGCCCCAAGAACTCCTGATTCCAAACCAAATCCCGCTGATGACATGGGACGTTGCACAAGGGGCAGCCGGGGACAGGTATCCTGAGAGAGAGGCTGGACCCTTGCTCTCGGCTCTCAGAAAGCGACCTAGATAGCTGTGGACCAGCTGACCTGGGCAGTATCCCCCCATCAGGCCACACCAAAACACCTCTGTGGACCCTGTGACTTCTGGTGGGAACCTTGGGCCATGAGGCGTCAGCTGGACCAGCCACACCTGCACAGCCAGCCTCCCACGGAGGCCCCAGATGTGCAGGTTGGAACGTCCCAGCTGGCAGTGACATGTCACTCGTGGTCAGTACAGGCCACAGGACCCCGCGGAGGCTGCAGGGGGAGGACCCCATCCCGGGCACCGCTTCCCCTGGACCTTCCCACTGCCGTCCTTCCCACCTGACCTTCAGAACAGGTCACGGCTGGTCAGTCCTGAGGGTCTCCAAGGGAATGTGGAGTGCGAGCCACAGCCTGGGCTAGAGGGACCTAGTCCAGACATGACCGGGTAGAGCCTTGGCTGTGACCATGACGGCCCCGATCAGAGCAGGAACAGGCAGTCTGTATGCCCAGCTCCGACTTGGCTGCTGAAGGTTCATTCCCCCGCCCCAGAGCTGATGCCCTGTGATGCAGTCACCAGCACACATGGCCACGTCAACCCAGATGTATTACACGGGATGGAACTGCGCACTCGGCCCGCGGGTATATAAACACCGTGGCCTGTGGCTACCGCCTGGGATGAAGAGACCAAGAGCCTGTCCACACTGCTCAGGAATTGCCACTACCCTGCACACAGCACCTCCAGAAACCCTGGGCCTGCCGTTCCTAGCAGGGGCAGGCCCGACTGACACCTCAAAGGAGGAGATGCCCGTCCCCACAGCAGATAGTTCCAGTGATTTCCAGCTGGGAGTCTGCACCTCAGGGGCTGCTGAGGGCCCAGCCACTCCCCACCCCACCTCCCATGCACACCCCTGCAAAGTCCCTTTCCCACCCTGGGCCTCAATTCCCCACCTGAGAGAGGCAAGGGCCAGAGCCCACCCCAGCTCCACCCACCTAGCTCCACCCCGCCCACCTACAGCCCAGCACCCACCCCCATCCCCACCCCTCCCATCTGCAGCCCAGTGTGCCACCCCCTCCACCCCGTCCCACCCTCCCACCTGCAGCCCTGGGCTTTCCTCAAAGTTGTAGGCGCTGGGCCGGCCCTCCAGGGTGGAGAAGGCCACGTTGCCGCCACTCAGGGGGGAGATGTCGCTGAACTCAGAGGTGCAGAAGGCCACACGCTCGTCCTGGCCAGGCTGCAGGTAGTGGCCCTCTGGCCGACCGTAGGTCTTGAGGCAGGAGGCACTATAGTACTGGTACGGCTCCCAGGGGCTGCCAGCACGGCTGCGCTTGTAGATGGCGAAGCTCTCTGGTCGGCTGGTGTGGAACTTGAGCCGCACGTAGGTGATCTCGTAGGCCTTGCCTGTGGCCGTGAGAGGGGAACCATTTCACAGCAGGGAAAGGAAAGGTGGAACCCCAGCTGGGGGAGCAGACAGCTACACTGCACAGCCATTCATGTGGCATCTGAAGAGCCAGCAAATGGCCCGTGCTGGTAAGGAGGCCGAGAGGCCCGGTACACCAGCTGGTGAGACCCACCCAGTGTGCTGACGGGGAAGAAAAGGTGGCCGTGCTGCACAAAGCTAGGACAGAGTAAGCATGTCTGCCCCTGGGGTCCTCAGCAAGGAGCTCCCCTTCCCATCCAGCTCCTGCTAAGGCGCCAGGGAGAGCAGAGCAGATGGTCCAAGTCCCTGGGTCCCTGCACCCTTATGGGAGACTCAGAAGAAGCTTCTGGCTCTTGGCTTCAACCTGGACCAGCTCTGGCTGTTGTGGCCATTTGGGGAGTGAACCAGCAGGTGAAGATCTCTCTGTGTGTCAGTTATGCCTTTCAAACAAATCTTAAAGAAAGAGAGCATGGGCATAGAGCCCTGAGGCTGGGGAAAGAGTGTGGTGCTTGGTGTAGCCTGGAAAGAGGAAGAACATTCTGGAGAGAGCCAGGGCAGGGTTGCACACACGTGCCTGCCTGAGTGCCACCCACACGCTTACCCGTGGCGGTGATGGCCAGGTATCTGTGCCCAGAAAAGAGCTGGGGGAGGGGGTGCTGTCCTTTTGGAAAATGAAGCCAGTGACATGGAGGGTTGAGCTGCGACAACATTCCGGGCTTAGCCAAGAAGCCCCACTTCCACACAGGCCTCCCACCGGGATGGGGGAGCCACCTGGGCCAGCTAAGGGGACTGCAGGACGGAGATCGTGCGAGGGCAGTCCCACAGTGCCAGGAACCACGCACAGCACAGAAGCTGGAGCGAAAACGCCGAGAAGTGAGATCGGAGAGCGCACGTGCAGTGCCATCCAACGGGGCAGGCAGCAAGGGACGGCTGTGTGTCGCCCAGCCACCTGTCTGCGCCCACGACTTGGCGTGCCTTTCCCTCCTCTCTCGGTTTTTCAACATTTTTCCCAATCTTCTCCCAGGAAGCGTGTTCTAATTTAAAAGTCAAGGAAAACACGTTTTGACCAAAAAAAAAAAAAGTCTCCAAAGCCATTGCCTTGTTTTAAGATGACTCAACCTTGGCCCTGCCACACCTATTGCCTGGCAAGAAAGGCACATGCAACCAGCATGGGGTGGCCGGAGGAGGGTCTGCTCTGGGATTCAGGGGACTCTTGGGGGCCTCGCCACCGGGTTCAGGTCCAATACCCGCCTGGGAGAAGGAGGAGAAAGCCAGATAAACACTTGGCCGTCACTATCTACCAGTGAGAGCTGAGGCAGGCCTGCAAGTCAGGCGTCTTGGTTTGGTTACAGGAACCAGCATTTAGTGAGCATCTACTGTGTGCCAGGCACCCTGCCTTTTTACACACAGGGCACCCCAAAGGCTCACCTACAATGACAGCTGGGTCTCTTCTTGACCGTGTGCCCCCAAAGTGGCTGTCTGGAATGAGGCCACTCCCGCCTAGATTGCCAGCAAGACAGGACTGATGCCCCCCGGGACGGGGTCCCAGCCTCCACCTGCCGGCTGCTGCAGCACAGCCGAGGCCCACCCAGGCCACGCGTGGGGAGTGCCAAGCTGTAGGCTTGAAGCAGCTGGGCCATAAAGGCCTTAAAGAATGACATGGAGAGAGACATAAATCCAGGCCGGCCCACATCCGGCACTGACTGAACACAATGAGCCCGGAATGAACGGCTTATTTTGGGAAAATGGAAACAAAGCAAAGCCCTTTAATTGGAGCCATCTGGGGATCAGGGGCTTGGGCGGCGGAGGGGCAAGGGGCAGGGCAGGGAACTGAGCTGGGAATGCGTGGGTGAGGCTACCCTGCCCTAGGCGGGGACAGCCGCTCCCAGCCCCTGGAGGCTGGCAGCAGGGTCCCTGGCTCCCCTGGTCTGGCCACCATGAGTGTCTGTCGTCCCTCTCCCAGCCCAGGCTTCTTGGCAGTTCTGTGCATGGCAAATTCCTACCAGGAGCCGGGCTTGGGCTGAACCAACACAGCTCTCCTGTTGCTGGCATGCATCTGAGCTGCCAGTGTGTGAGATGGTCACCTTGTCTACAGGCCGGCCCGGAAAGAACAGAGCGACTCCATCCGACCAGAGTCCACTGCCTAGGGCCTTGGGTTAGGGGTGACCCTGAGGTCACAAGGGAGCCAGAGATTATGGGATGGAGGAGGGGCTGGGACAGGGAGGGAAGAGGGAGAGGATGGCCAGCCAAGAATAATGCAGACTCATCGCAACCTGCTGAGTGCAGAAGACACCCTCTGAGGAGGGAGGGAGCTTCCAAGATGGGGGAGGGAGTAGGGCCAGCAGATGCCATCAAGACAAAAAAAACACATCTGCTGGGGCTGTGTTTTGGTGTAGCACGTTAGGCAGCTGGCTACAACCCCACCATCCCACATCAGTGCGCCAGTTTGCATCCCAGCTGCTCCACTTCCGATTCAGCTCCCTGCTCATGTGCCTGGGAGAGCCCAGGATGACGGCCCAAGTACGTACTTAGCTCCCTGCCATTTGTGTGGAAGACCCAAAAGACTCTGACCTTGACCTAGCTACTTACAGATCTAAGCACAGATGGGATTCTCTCTCTTGGATGCTCCACATTCCAAATAAATCCGTAAGTTTTCGCAAGATTTAGAAAACGCATCACCTCATCGTGACCAGAGGTATTAAAGACACGCACACGGGGGTGTGGCCACCACCACATCTGTCCAGGCTCTGCCCAACACTGCCCCCGTCTCACCCCCCTCTTCTACCGCCAGCAAACACTATTCCACTTTCTGTCTCTGCATTTGAGCACGGCAGGGAGCTCACAGTTCACGTGGTAGTCACGCTGCCATGTCTGCCTCCCCTTGCCCACGCCATGGCCTGAAGCCTGGCAGCCCGCACCACACGCCCTCCCTTTTCTGGGCTGTGTAGTATTCCACTTCCTAGCCAGACTGCCTTATGTTCATTCATGTCAGTGAGAACTGCTGGCCACTGCCTTTTGGCTCTCATGGGCACAGCCACCAGGCACACAGGTGCCTTCACCCTGGGACTCACAGGGAGAGTCCTGAATGTGTCCTGGGTACCCAGAGATTATTGGGGTGGGAGACGGTGTGAGAACAGAGACAGTGGCTGGGGGAGGGGAGGGGTGGCATGGGAGAGAGGGGTGCAGCCCAGGGGTGAACAGCAGCTGGGCAGGGCCAGGGAGGCTGCCCCGCCATAAACATCATGACTTGGTCATGTGGGATGTATCTGCGAGAAGGAGCGCTGGCTCCTGGCACTGTGGCCTGGCCAACAGGGCGAGTGACTGGATCACCATGCCTGTTTCTCCACTTCAACCCCAGAGCCCATGCTGGGGTAGGAAGCACCCACAGCAGTGCTGGGCACAGCTCAGGGTGTAGCTGCTGCTCTTACCTACCTAGCATTCCGGGCAGCGGGTCCTGGGCTGGGCTGAGGTGGGGGATGGGGGGTAGGGGGACACAGCTGTGCAAACAGGTGTCCTGCAGGCAGCTCAGACGGGGCCGACGCAAACAAAGCCAGCCCCATGGAAGTGTGACCGGTCTGCAAAAACCAAGTGCAGGGCCACAAGAGCACACACAGGAGGGGCGAGAATGCAGGGGAGGGCCGGGCTACCTGCCCACGGCGGGTCTCCAGGGTTGAGCCCTGGGCTCAAACTTACGCTGAGACTCAGAGCCAAGGCACAGCCTCAGCCCAGTGGTGGCCCGCAGAGGACAGGAACCATCTGGGCTGAGGGGGAGGCAGATGGGCCACAGACACCCTTCATCCCTAGGCTTAGGGTCGTCCCCATTCCTGCAACTCCTCGCTCCGTCCCGGGAGGCCCAGAGAGGAGGCCAAGGCCACTCCTGTTGGGGGAGGGGAGGGGAAACAGGCTAAATGGGGTTATTCCTTGTACTCCTGACCTGCCAGGGACTGTGGGCAGTGGGGACATGTTCCAGGCAGAATCCTCAAGGAAAAGCAAGCGGGACGTAGCTCCCAGCACTTAGCCTTCAGAAGCAAACATGAGTGCCCACTGGACAGGAAGACACAACGGAGCTAGCCATCGCGGTACGAGATGGGCCCGTCTCTCCTCTTGCATGAACAGACCACACCAACTCCTTCAGGTGTGGGCAGGGCCCCGAGAGGGTAAGGTGCCACCCGCTCTGCGGTGCCTGCCATCTTGAGGCAGCCACTAACCTTCGGGCTTGTCTTGTTCCAGCCCAACCCCATTGTCCACAAGTCCTAAGGCCCAGGACATTTGTGGGGGTGAACAAGAGCGACCCTACCCTCACCCCCAGCTCCCTGCTCCACTCATTGCATGGGTACCCAGGGTCCTCCTGTGGTTCTAGAATCTTCTCAGCAAACCAAACAGGTACAGACAGGAAGGAGCACCCCACCCACCCCTGCCCAAAGCCTCGCTGCAGTCACAGGGTCGTTCCAGGGACAAGGCTGCAAGTTGACGGTCCTGGACACTTAGGGACCCACAGTTCACTCCTTCCGGATCCCATGGGACCAGGAGCCACCTCCAGGTCTCAGCTTCCCTGATGAGTCATCTTGCTGAACAAGGAGTTGGGGGTCTGCAGCTGGGGCCTCTCCCACACTCTCCAGCCACCCTGAGGCCCTGGGCGGCTGGGGGGGGGCTACCAGACCTGCTGTGCCCTTTCATCCCAGACAGGAAGACCCGGCTCAAACTCTGAACCAGATGGCAGGAGCCACAGGGGCGCTGGGAAAGCAATGACCTCCAGCCCCGGCCAAGCAGCCGCTGCCTCCTGCCCCTCCCACCGGCGGTGGGGAGGAGAGGGAAGGAGTGGGGGACAGTGCCCCCAGAGATGGCCCTGAGTGAAGACAGGGAGACCAAGAGACTCCCCACCTCGCTCGCCTGAGCCAGGGACCCCACAAGGAGCCCAGATCACTTGACCTCCCACAATGACACCGCCCAAGCTGGGCTGCTCTCGCCTCCTAACCAGAGCCCAAGGTCTCATGTCTATCCCAACAGCGTGGCCTGCCCTCGGGGGCCGCTCAGCCCACACTAGCCTCAGCAGCACTGGGTACCCGCAGGGACTCTCAGGGCTCCCACCTGGGCTCTGGAACTGCCCTGGGAGCTGGGGCTTCTCAGCCCACAGTACAGAGGAGGTCATTCGCCCAGTGTGTGCTGGTGCTGGACCCAAGCCCAGAGCCCCTTGAGAAATGCCTACCCTCCTCTACCTCTCAGAGTGGGCAGAGGGTGTGGGAGGGGCAAGGCAGGCATCATTCGTTGGCTTGATTTTTTGCTTGCTGTGTGGGCATTTCGGAAACTGCTCCCCCACCCCGTCCCATGTGCCTGGTGCCACACAGTGGTCAAAACACCAACCCTGGGAAAGCTATACTGGCATGCATGAGTGCACGTGTGCACAGGAGAGCATGCTGTATGCATAAATGTATGCACATAGAAGCATGCATATGAATATTTACATGTGTAAGTACGCACATAAATAGGTGTGTGCATGCATGGGGTCCCCCTGGGCCTCGGGTCCCTCACCTGTGACAAGATCAGGCCCACCTCCCTCTCAGGAGTCCAGGCGGTGCCCAGGAGGACCCCACAGCTCAAGCACAAGGCTGGCCTGCAGTCAGCACCCAGCAAGTGGGAACCATCCCCAGAGCCATTCGGATGGCCCCACCTCTCCCTGCCAAGTCTGCACTGGGCTGGACCCTGAGTTCCACAGCCTTTGTCAGAGAGCAGTGTGGCCCATCCTGGACGGCCTCCCCTGTGGCCTGGAGATCCCGCCAGCCCCTCGAGCCAGCTCTCAAGCCTCCTCTTCTCATACTGGTTTCCCCACCCATGTGGAAGCCCCACTCCGTGGCTCAGACAGGCCAAGGGGAGGGGAAGGGGGTGCAGAGCTTCCTGGGATCACTGTCCTGGCCCCCTTCTCAGGAGTGAACCCGCTTGTGGCTAGCAGAGCTCACACGGAGGACTTGATGCTCCGTCTGCTGATCCTCGGGGGTGCCCACACCCAGACTGCCACAGAAGATCCCTGAACCTCAGTCTTTCCATCTAAAAAAGGGGTGTAGTCCCACCATCCCTTATCCAAATTCCAGACCTCAGGCTAGTTGAGAAGGATGACATAGGGTGCATGTCCTACCTGGCGGGGACACCTAAGGAGCACCTGGAGGTGCACAATGGATTTGAGTGAGCGTCCAGGACCCGAGTGGTTGCATCCTCACCCTCACTATGACAGACTGCCTTGGAATGGCATCAGGTTGGCTTGAGTAGCCAAACAGGAGTTGTAAAATACTTGGGAGGCGGCCATCTAGCTCAGTGGTTGGATGCCCGCCTCACCCAGGGGCACGTCGGGGCCTGTTTCCAGCTCGGATTTTGGATCCCAGCTCCCCGACCCTGCAGACCTAGGCAGGCAGTAGTGGGGTGAGTGGGTTCCTGTCACCCACGTAAGGAGAGTCGGCGGGCACACACACGGTGTCCTTCGCCCTGGCCCAGCCCCAGCAGCTGCCAGCAGTTAGCAGACGGGAGCAAGCTGTCTTGATCACCCATTGCTCTCCTCTCGACTTCTCAAGTAAAAATTAAAAACAAAACAAAACCGTCAAGTTGCCAAAGCTTTGCGAGATTTTACAGGCCGGTGGGGGGGGGGGGGGACCCGGGCTGGGCAGGGTGGCAAGGGGCCGGCAGCTGCCCAGGTCCCTACAGGGCTGGGCTGGGCAGGGCAAGAGGGTGGGACTAGGTGGAGATGCCCAATCCTCATTGCTGGAACAGCCAGGGGTCCTGGATGATGGGGCAAGGTGGGACAGCCAGAGGCTTGGCCCACTGGCCCAGCTACCCACGGGCACCGCAGAACTGGCTCCTGCTGCCTACAGGGTCTCAGCGCCAGGCTCAATCCCTTGGCTCAGGTGCCCAAGCACACACCCACAGGCTGCCCCTGCCCCTGTAGGCACAGGGAGGCCCGTACTAGCCCACCCACACTCAGAACTCCTAGCACCCCCTCCCCTCTTCCCTTCCCCAGTCCCGCAACAGCTCTGGGGAGTAGCACTTTCCTGCACACAAAGCCACAGCTCCCTGGGGCTTCCTGCCCCTCCCAGCCCCCTGGGGCGCCCCCAGGCCTGTCCTCTAGCCACCACGGGAGACCGGGTCCCCAGCGCTTACCCAGGCGGAGCGTGATGTTCACGGAGGTGGGGTACTGCACGCCGAAGGCCATGGACGGGCTCTGCCACCAGGTGGGCTCGTCCTGGCTATGGAAGTCATTGAGGTAGGAGGCGTTGTGGTGGCGCAGGGGGTCGGCGGCGTCGCAGCGCTGGCACTGCGCCCCCGCGCCCGGCACGCCCACGTGCGGGCAGAAGTCCTCGGGCGGGCTCCCGCACGTGTGCGAGGCCTCGGCGCGCCGGCCGAACGCCGCGTTCTCGAACACGGGCATGCAGCGCTGCGGCCGCCCGGCGCCGTCGTAGCACGCGCCCATGTCCGCGCCCGCCGCCCGCGGCGCCGCCAGTGCCAAAGCCAGCAGGAGCGCGGCTCCCGCCATGCCCAGAGCCCCGATGGCCGTGCGCGCCCAAGGCCGGCTCGGCTCGCGAGTGGACGCGGACGTAGTCGGTCGGACCGCCTTCCCCCGGCGGGCGGGACCCGCGACGGCCGGGGAGGGACCGAGGGCGGGCGGCGGCCCCCAGCGCCCGAGGCGCGTCCCTTGGCGCTCACCCCCACCTGGTGGACGTGCCCGGGAGTGCCCGGCCCTGCTGGAGGACCAGAGCCTCTTTCAGCCTCGCTTTCTTCATCTTTAAAAATGGGATTGGGGCCCGGCGCGATGGCTCAACAGCTAAATCCTCACCTTGCAAGCGCCCGGGTCCAATATGAGCACCAGTTAGTGTCCCGGCTGCTCCACTTCCCATCCAGCTCCCTGCTGTGGCCTGAGGAAGCAGTCAAGGACGGCCCAGAGCCTTGGCACCCTGCACGCACGTGGGAAACATAGAAGAAGCTCCTGGCTTCAGATCTGCCCAGCTCTGGCGATTGTGGCCATTTGGTGAGTGAACTAAGCTCTCTCTCTCTCTCTCTCTCTCTCTCTCTTTCTCTCACTTTCTCTGTAAATCTGCCTTTTCAATTAAAAAATAAATCTTTTTAAACTTTATTTTTATTGGACAGTCAGATATACAGAGAGGAGGAGAGACAAAGAGGAAGATCTTCTGTCCATTGATTTCACTCCCCAAGTGACTGCAACGGCGGGAGCTGTGCCCATCCGAAGCCAGGAGCCAAGAGCCTGGCAAGGAACTAGATGGGAAGCGTGGCTGCCGGGTTTGGAACTGGAGCCCATATGGGATCCCAGAGCTTGCAAGGCTATGGTGCCAGGCCCATCTTTTTTTTTTTTTTTTTTTTTATGATGGGGTTGGTGGAGGCAGCCATTGGGTCTCATGGTAAACACAGGTTAGGATGACCAAAACCCACACCTGGGTTTGAGTCCCCTCCCCCTAAGATGTATTTGCTTATTTGAAAGGCAGAATTACAGAGAGAGGGAGAGGCAGAGAGAAAGAGAGAGAGAGATCTTCCAGGCATTGATTTACTCCCCACGCAGGACTGGGTAGCATCCAGGAGCCTGGCAGTCTGTCCCGATTTCCCACGTGGGCACAGACGCAGGGACCAAGCTCGTGGGCCACCGTGTTCTGCCGCCTCAGGTGCCTGAGCAGGGAGGTACCTGGAAAGTGGAGCCTCTGGGACTCCCAGACAGGTGCTCGTACGTGGCTCCTTCTCCGTTCTCAAAGCAAAATTCTAACCTGACCATGGTGGTGAAGGTCCCGGTCTTGTCACAAACACCTGTTTGGAGGACTGTCCCTGTTCAAGCGAACACCTGGTACAAGCCCCTCAACCCCCCGGAATCTCGCAGGAGAAAAGCCACGGACCCACATCAGCAGGTGCTAAGGCGAGGAGGTATCTGCTCCCAGGAAAACCCCGAGGAAAATGGCAAGAAGCTTCCAAAACACAGTCCCAACGGTTCTTCTGCACTTCCTGTTAGGCAGGCCAATTCTCCACGGGTGTCGCTCTGGTGAGGCGCACAGTCAGGGAAATGTAGCAGACTTTTCAGTGTTTAACCATGTATTTAAATGTGTTTAAATGTGGGGTTGTGGCAGCAGCCTAGTGGCTAGAGTCCTTGCCTTGCACACGCCAGAATCCCATGTGGGCACTGGTTCTAATCCCAGCTGCTCCACTTCCTATCCAGCTCCCTGCTCGTGGCCTGGGAAAGCAGTCGAGGACGGCCCAAAGCCTTGGGACCCTGCACCCGCATGGGAGACCAAAAAGAAGCTCCTGGCTCCTGGCTTCAGATTGGCTCGACTCTGGCTGTTGTGGCTGCTTGAGAAGTTGGCCAGTGGATGGAGGATTTTTCTCGCTGTATCTCTTTCTCTCTGTAAATCTGAGTTTCTAACAAAAAAAATATAAAAATTTTAAAATGTATTTGAATGTAACAAACAGCCTGGTTCTGGGAAGTGGGTCCCAGAGTTTCCAGAGCTAAATCGTGGCAAGTTTTACACATGGAAATCACAACTGGCATCTAATGTTATTTTGGAAGTTCTTGCGAACATCATAAAACAAGAAAAATTAAGACATACATATTTCACAGGGCAGGCAAGGTGGCGTCACAGGCTAATCTTCCACTTGCGGCACCAGCATCCCACATGGCCACTAGTTTGAGTCCTGGCTGCTCCACTTCTGATGCAGCTCCCTGCTAATGGCTGGGAAAGCAGCAGGGAATGGCCCCAGTGCCTGGGTCCTACACCCGAGTGGGAGACCCAGAAGAAGCTCCAGGCTCCTTGCTTCTTATAGCTGCGCCTTGGCCATTGTGGCTAACTGGGGGTGAATCGGAGGATGGAAGATCTCGCTTTGTCTCTATGTTCTAAGTCTTTTAAGAAGTTTAAAAAATATTTATTGTCATTGGAAGGCAGATTTACAGACAGAAGGAGAAACAGAGAGAAATCTCTCCCTTCTGCTGATTCACTCCCCTGATGGCCACTACAGCCAGAACTGAGCAATAAGGAGAGAGCTGGATTGAAAGCGGAGCAGCTGGGACTCGGACCGGCACCCATGTGGGATCCTGGAGCTTACAGGTGTAGGATTGGCCTACTGAGCCACTGTGCTTTTTAAACAAGAAGTTTTTACTTATTTATATGGAAAACATTTCACTCCCCAAATGCTCGCATCCAGCTGAGCTGGGCCAGGCTGAGGCCAGGGACTCCTCACTGTCTCCTGCGTGAAGGCCAGGAGCCAGGAGCTACGTTAGGGTCCCCTGCATGATGGGCAGGGACCCAAGGACTTGAGTTATGGCCTGCTGATCTCTGGGGTCAGCAGGAAGCCAGAATTCAAAGTGGAACCAGGACCCGAACCCCGGTCCTCAAGTATGGTGTCCCACCTGCCCCCTAATTTATTTTTAATCAAAAGAAAAGCTTCCAGATGGCAGGAAGCGCTTTCATTTAGGATGCGAATGTTTGCCCATGTACCTGTGCAACATCATTAGCTAAAACTTTTAGTTGTGCTAAAACACAGGAAGTTTCCATGCGAATCATTTTTCAGGCACAGTCATGTGTTAATGGCATCTGCCCAGCCCTGCAGCCTCACCACCAACTACCTCTAAGAATTTTTGTAAAAAGATTTATTTATTTTTATTTGAAAGGCACATATACAGAGAGAGGAGAAGAGACAGAGAGGAAGATCTTCCTCTAAGACTTTTTTATCTTGCCAAAAAAAGCCCTGAAACTTTGTACCCGTTAGGCAAGAAGTCTCTGTATCTTTCCTCACTCTCGCCAGTGAAACGTAATTTTGACTGTTTTTATGAATAAAGAGGCCCACCCTGGGATGTATGCCTGGGCTCCAGGAGACTGGTGCAGGGTGCTGGGTGGAGCATTGGCCAGCTGCAGCTGGCAGCGGCATAGCCGTGACGTCAGCCCCTGGACACGGGGCACTGTGTGGCGCATGGCTGCTGTTGCGGAGTAGAGAATGGAGGTCGTCCACACTATGGGATGCGGTGGCTCTGAGCGAGTGTCACTGCTGCACCTGCAGAGAGAGAGAAGATGACCAGTTCTGGCAGGTGCCAGGGAGCTGGAGACAGCCTCGCCAGGACCCCTGGAAGGCAGCCCCGGTCAGGGTCAGAGCCCAGACTTGGAAGCAGTGGAGGCTGAGGCTGAAGATGGAAGACTGTGTGAGTGCGTGGATGACCTCGACTCTTCAGAGAGCTCTGAAGGCTCCAGAGGCTGCAGCCGAGGTTCCCGCGCCTAAAAAAAAAAAAGCAGGATGACCACGGGGTCCGGGCACAAGGGCCACCATGTGCCCCCTTCCCTCACCACCACTGTCCCCATGGCCAGCACTGAGCAGACTTCAGGCAGCCTCAGGCTGGGCGGTGATGCAGCCTGCAAGGGACCGGCTGGGTGCAGCCACCGAGGGCACCGGGAACTCCTCTTGGGGCTCGGCACAGCTGCTCCTGCCACCTGCTGTCTTGGGCTTTTCCTCCATGAGCTGAACACCCTGTTGATCATGGCCACCCATGATCTACCACCAGGTGGCGACATTGGCCGCCACACCGGGAGCAGCTGCTGGTGGCCCCTGGTGGCAAAGCACTGGCCAGCGAGACCCCTTCCCCGCAGCCCCCGATCCCCGCCTCTGCCGGCTTGCAGCCTCCCAGTCTTGGCTGTGGCCAAGCTGCCACTGTGTAGGGAGGAGCTCAGCGGAATCTAAGGGTGGAGAAATGGGTGGGCAGAGCCAGGATCCCTCGGCCAGGGCAGAGCCCCGCCCCTAGCGTGATCTGGGGACCCCTCTGAGGGTCAGTGCAGCCTCCCGTGGGCAAAGGGGGTTGGCACCTGCACCTGGCTCCAGGGGGATGAAACCAAGGGGACGCAGGGGGAGGTGGGGTGTTCCTTCCCTTCGCCCAGTGCTTTGCCTCCTCCCCAAAGCCGCAGGATCCCAGGCATAGGCATGAGGCAACTGAGGTGTAGACAGGGAATGTATTTGTGGGGCCTGTGATGGGGCCCCTCCCAGCACTCAGAGTGTTCCCCAGGCATCAGGGTGTCTATGCACCCACCAAGTCTCCCCAAGTGTGGGTGACAAAGGGACAGTGAACGCAGCTGTGACTGCCATTGGGAATGAGACCCTAGTTTGTGGGGAAGAACAACCTGGGATGTGGGGCTCCACATGGGGACCACCAACTTGCATTCTCTCCCCCTGGCACCTCTCCTCTCCCGCCCTTGGTCCCTGGAATCCAAATGAAGCATCCAGGACTCTTTCCTGGGGGTTCTGTGCGCTTCCCCGGGCTTGGGGACCAGAGACCCCTGAGTGTTTCCAGCTGGCCTTGGAGCCCCGGGCTATGCCCAGCACCAGTGCAGAGCTTCCCCTGGGGAGTGGGGGTAGGGTGGCATGCGGGCGGGCTCCAGAGGGGGCCGTGGAAAGGGCTCAGCCGTGGCAACTGCATGTGTGCATACATGGTGCAGAGGTCGGACAGGGTAAGCTGCGCACAGAAGGGGTGGCAACATGGTGGGCAGGGCTTGGGTCCAAGGTCTGGGCCTGCCCCTCATTCCAGCCATGGCAGGGGCTAAGCAAGGCTTCTGAGCAGGGTGATGCCTAGCCTGTTTCCTTGAGGAAGATGGGCAGGGGCTGTGAAGTCTGGATGGCCAGCACGCAGGTGGCAGGAGGGGCCCTCAGGGAGCCTGGTGGGTGCAGAAGCCTGGCCCTCTGACAGGGCTGCCAGCCAAAGCAGGAGCCCCCTCCCTGAAGCCCACCTCCCAAGGGTTAAACCCCTTCCAGGCAGGAGAGAAGGGAGGAAACCCTGTTGTTCTGATTTGCTTAATGAACGCTAATTAAGAAGACAGAAGATGGCTGGTTCCTCCAGGACAGAGATGAAGGGCCATTAATTAAATCTGGGGAGATCCGGCCAGGGCCCCCACTGATCCCTCCAGACAGCCTAGAATGGGGGGGGGACTACAAGGGAGAGAAGCAGCCCCCAGCCCACCCCAGTCCAGCCCTCCCCTTGTCGACCCAAGAGGAGCCATTGGCTGTGGTGTGGTGGACGGGTCGCAGTCCCTGGTTGTCTTCCATTCTCCCCGTGCATGGCCAGAACGCTGCCTGAGGGGGTTTTGATGCCGCCCCAGCCAGCCGTTGGCCCAGGCCAGTTGCGGACCTGTCTTCCCCTCCATAAGCTAGGGACAAGCCGCCCACCCTGAAATCAGGCTTCCCCTGCTCAGACTGAGCACACATCTGCAGATAAACATTATCGTCCTCCCCCGCGCTGCAGGTGGGCAAACTGAGGCTCAGCCAGACATAGTCCTTTGCCCAGCATTCCCCTGCTGTCGGCAGCAGAGCACGTCTCAAAGCCCTCAGGGCTCAGTTCCACTGTACCCTCCGTCCGTCCGTCCGTCCATCCGTCCGTCCGTCCATCCGTCCGTCCATCCGTCCGTCCGTCCGTCCTTTCCTTTAGGGGCTTCCATCTTCCATTCCAGCCTGTCCTGGGCCCAGCACCGGGTGCCACGGTGCAGGAAGTAGGCGTGGTCGGTGAGCTCACCAGACTGCCTGCTGACTCCCCACAGCAACAGCCCCAGTGTGGGACTGGGACGCGCTCCTTGTGAGGAAGGAGTGGGCTTCCTGGAGGAGGTGACAGGTCGGGGGCAAGCTGTGAGATAGGGAGGGAGGCGGGGTGGGAAGGCCAGGCTCACGCTGATGTGAGCTGACAGGGGCTCTTAGCTGTCACCCACATAGAGCCTCTCCCAGCCCGGAGTTAATGAACTCAGACAGCTTGAGGGTCAGTGGAACTCGGCCTGTCACCCACCCGCATCCTACCCCACCCCAGCAACTGTGCCCACCCTGAGCTTGGCCCTGGGAGTCAGCAGGGGCCGGGGCAGGGCCACCAAGGAGGTGCATGGAGGGTCTGGTGGCAATGGGCGGGGGTGGCGCCCCAGGATGGAATAGGAGGTACAAGCGGCCTGGGGAAGGGGGAGCTCACTTTCACAGGGCCAAAGCAGGTGCCCCAGGGGTGTCTGAAGCTGGACTCTTCTGTCTGTTTGCACGCTGTGCATGCACGAGTGAGTTCCCTTCCCTCTCTGGGCCATAGACTTCCACGGGTGACAATTAATGTCTCCTGAGGCCTGTCTAGTGACCTGTCCTCCACAGGCCTCTCCTGAGGGCCTGGACTGTCCTACCCAGGGAGAGGATCCCTGGGGAACCCCGTGGGGCTGACATGCCCCAAGAAGATGCCAGGATGGAACTGGCTTCAGAATTGCAGCGCCTTAAGCCACCGTCTGCATGGCCAGTATTGGAACCCTGGTTCAAGCCCCAGCTGTTCCACTTGCAATCTAGCTTCCCAGTAACGCGCCTGGGAGAGCAATGGAGGATCGCCCATGTGCTGGTCCCTGCACCTCACAGGAGAGAGACCCAGAGGAAGCTCCTGGCTCTGGTTTTAGCCTGGGCCAACCCTGGCCGTTGGGCCATTGGGCAGTGAACCAACAGGTCACCGATCTCTCTATATATATCACTGTCTCGCAAATAGGGTATTTTTTTTTTTAAAGATTTTATTATTATTGGAAAGCCGGATATACAGAGAGGAGGAGAGACAGAGAGGAAGATCTTCCGTCCGATGATTCACTCTCCGAGTGACTGCAACAGGCCGGTACGCGCCAATCCGAAGCCGGAACCTGGAACCTCTTCTGGGTCTCCCACGCGGGTGCAGGGTCCCAAAGCCTTGGGCCATCCTCTCCTGCTTTCCCAGGCCACAGGCAGGGAGCTGGATGGGAAGTGGAGCTGCCGGGATTAGAACCGGTGCCCATATGGGATCCCGGGGCGTTCAAGGCGAGGACTTTAGCCGCCAGGCCACGCCGCCGGGCCCGCAAATAGGGTATTAAAAAAAAAAGGAAGGAGGGCCCGGCGCCGTGGCCTGGCTCCTAAAGTCCTCGCCTTGAAAGCCCCGGGATCCCATATGGGCACCGGTTCTAATCCCGGCAGCTCCACTTCCCATCCAGCTCCCTGCCTGTGGCCTGGGAAAGCAGGAGAGGACGGCCCAAGGCTCTGGGACCCTGCACCCGCGTGGGAGACCCAGAAGAGGTTCCAGGTTCCCGGCTTCGGATTGGCGCGTACCGGCCTGTTGCAGTCACTCGGAGAGTGAATCATCGGACGGAAGATCTTCCTCTCTGTCTCTCCTCCTCTCTGTATATCTGACTTTGTATTAAAAATAAACAAATCTGTAAAAAAAAAAAAAGGGGGGAAGGAAATGGCCACAGGCCCGTGGCCATGGCCCCAGGGTGCCTGGATGCTGACGGGGGGTGGGTGGGGGGCTCCAGGACCCACACTGAGGGGAGGTCGGCCCCCTGCCCCCAGCATCCCTTGGCCGCACCCTTTGAGGGTGGGCAGGGAGCAGGCCCAACTCCTCCCCCAGGCGGACGGCAGAGTGCCAGCCAATGCCTGATGGATGGAGGAAGGTGAATGAATGACAGAGGGAGGCCGGAGGAATGCTAAACGCATGAATAAGAAATGAAGCGGGGTGGGGGCAGTGGCCAAAGTCTGGTAGAGTGTGTGCCCGTCTGCTGCTTCTCCCAGCTCTGCCCGGGCTCTCCTGGTACACGCTCCAGCTTTTTAACACTCAAGTCTGACTGTCCATCTAAGCTGACAGTTCCAGAGGACAGGAGCCCCTGAGTTTCCTGCTGTGTCCCTGACAGACAACCCGGGGCGAAGTGTCCACCAGGTGCAAGCAGCAAAGAAATGAGTGCACACAGCAGTGGGGAGCGCAGGTGGAAGGCAGGACAGGCTGGGAAGAGGGGCATTCTCCCAGGGTGACAGTCCATTCGAGGGGAGGCGAAGGCCAAGGATGGGAAGGGACCCCACGATAGGACTTTGTCAAATGTCAGGGAGAGGCGGGATTCTCACCTGGGAGTGCCAGGAACTCATTAGCATTCCCCAAGCTCACCAACTTCTGCACAGGCAGGAAAGGCATGCTACCTGCTGGGGCCGCTGTGCAGGTGGTGGGAGCTGCCAAGTCCACGCCCACCCCAGGCGGCAGCTAGAGCTGGACACGGTGCGACTCCATGCTTTCACCCTACCAGATCAGACTGGGAGGCCCTCCGTCTTCTCACACCTGCGACCAGCCCCATCCCGGGGGAAGCCTTAGCCTCTGGCTGCAGAGCCAGGCAGGACCTCAGCCCACTTCTCTTAGTCACCTCTGTGCCGTGCTTCCCCGCACCTCCCACTTTCTAGGCTCAGCTGCGCATGGGTCAGTTCCTAGCGCCAGGGAGCTCCTGTGGCCCGTGGCCCGTGGCCCAGAGCAGGCTCACACGCACGTTGCTGCCCCTGCCTGGAGCACCTGTCTTTTGCCAACAGTCTCAGGTTGACATCTGTTGATTTATAACTGGGTACGTGTGTGTGCTGTGTGTGTAGGCCTGTGGCAGGGAGTGTGTGCGTGTGTGTCTGTGATATATGTGTGCATCGGTATGATTGTGTGTATGTGTGCGTGTGGTCAAGTGGACGTACACCCAGCAGCAGACTGCCGGCAGTGGAGCCCCAGGGAGTGTGGCAGAGGGCCCAGGACTCGGCATAAAGGGATGGGATTGATGAAAAGTCTGGTCTGTGGCTGGTCCCCAGGGCCACATCAAGCAGAGTCGTGAGTGGGTCACAGCGTGTTCTGGGATGGGACGCCCCAGAACACAGCACCTGCAGGTTGGGGGAAGGGCTGTAGCTGGGAGCTGCCCTCAGAGACCGCTCCAGCAGGCACCAGGAGGGGCTATACTGGCCACTCGAGCCATGGAGTGCTGCGGGGACCCCGGGCTGTCCAGCTGTGTCCTTCCACGGTCCAGAGACGAGTACCCAGCAGGGGCCAGTCCTGGGGACAGCAGTGAGCCCAAGTCCCCACGCAAGCCTTTCTCTCACCGTCAGAATCAGGTCCTACTTGGGGTCGGGGTGGTGGCCGCTGGCTCCTGGGGCACGTGGCCTGTCACCACGTGAGGAATGCTGGATTTGTGCATGCTTGTGGTCTGGGAGGGTGAGTGTTTGTGTGTGCATAGATGTGGTAAATGATCAGGCACCTGTACTTGCGTGTACATGTCTGTGGTATATATGCATGTGTGTGCATGTGATCTGGGAAGGCTTTGTGTTGATGTGGTATGTTACATACACAGTGTTTGTGTCAGTGGCTGTCCACTTGTGCTCCCTCTCAGCTTCATACCCACCTGCGAGAGGCTGCACCCCCTTTCCCTGATGTGGGAGCCAGGCCCAGGAAGAGGATGGCTCAGCGGGGTCCCAGGTGCCGGCGTTGGGAGATGTGAGCTGACCCACAGCAGAGCCCGCAGCCTGGCCGCGAGGCAGGGAGCCAGCACCGCGGTGGGAAGCCAGGCGGGCAGATGTGGGCTGGTTCTGCCCGTTGTCCATCCACAGCAGCCCGGGGACCCCCTCCTGTGGCAGGGGCGGAGGGAAGCTTCGGGGTCTTTGCCAGAGAGTGGCAGATCGGCCCTGGTCTCTGGTCCCAAGTGGGAACCCCACGGTCTGGTGGCAGGCTGAGGGCAGCCAGGGCAGGCTGCCAAGAGAGGTCCTAAATAACAGGGAGTGACCGGCCCGTCTGCCGCCCGTCCCGGCCGGGGGCCAGGCCCGGGCTTCACAGCGCATGATCGATGGGCTAATATGGGACTGGAGACGCCGGCCTGGCAGTCCCAGCCTGGCCCGCCGGCTGCCATTTGCCCATATATTTATTTATTTATGCATTCTCCTCCCTGGCAAAGGCCCAAGAACAATAAAAGAAATTGAATTGCATATCAGATGGGACATCAGAGGGAGATACGGCCATAAATCGCACTGTATTTATTCCATAAATATCAGCGCCTCCCGAGTAGCCCAATGTCCGCTCTGAAGTTAGAATCAGGAATCCGGTCCCACGGTGCCCTCTGCCAGCCCTTCCCCCATCCGACACACAGGCTGGGTCCCCCAAAATAAAAGGACAAAAATCACTTCCTCAGGCCACCTGTCCCACCAGAGGCAGGAAGCTGCTGGGCTCAGGCCCGCCGCCCGAAGTGCAGGGCAGAGCATATGGGGGGCACGGGAGTGGGCTGTCTGTCATCCAAGGCCGGTGTCCAGGTCTGGACACAGCTAGGACGGGAGCTCACCGTCCTTGCACTTGCCTCCTGGGATTATTGTTCCAGCCACTTCCGGTCTATGGCAACACGCAATGTCTTTTCTTCCTTTGGGGTGTTTTGGGGGCTGCCCGCTGAGATCTCTTTGTGAGTGTGATTGGCTCTTACCTATGTGGCTGCCCACCTGGTCCTGGTCCCAGCCGCCGAGGGACGGGAGCTGGCCTATTAGCACCCTGCCCACCCACTGAGGCTAAACACGGGGACCCCGACTCCAGCCGCCCCTCGCTTCCTGCTCACTGCCTGGGTTGCACCTTCCCGCCGGTCGCCTGCCCCCCACCTCTGGGTCAGCTCCCAGGGCCAACTAGGTTCCTGGTGGCGTCCCAAGGGCCCCAGACCACAGGCTCAGTCCCAATGGAAAGAGCCACGGTGTGCTGACAAGAGCCAGTGTTTCTGAACGGAAGTGAAATTTGCAGGACAGGAAATTAACCGTCTCCAAGAGCAGAGCTTGTGGCGTCTGCTTGCTGCACGCCAGGTGCAGCCCCCGCAGCTGTTCCGGGCAAGGGAGGCGTTTTGCCATGGTCTCTCTTGTTTTCTCCTTTTTGAAGTGATGAGATATTTCAGAGTGTCACCCACCTGTCTCACAGCCCTGGGGCTTGCCGTGTGGGCCATGCTGGAGCTGACAGGGTCAGTCTCCTGAACTGAGACTCCGCAGCCCTGCCCTGGGTCCTGGCCTGAGAGGACCGGGCTGGCCTGCTGGGTGGTCTGCCTCTGGTCCTGCTCCCGCTGGCCAGCAGGTCTCCTGGTGCTGGCCCCTGGCTTTGCCTCCACTCACCAGAGCCGTCGGGGGCAGGGAAGGATGACACACGCCAATCTGGCCACAAACTGGAGCTGCCCTGACGGGAGGCGAGGGGAGGGAAGTGGGGGGATACCTCGGGGGCTGCCATCCCGCGTCTTTATATTCTGAAGCGGATCATTCTGGACGCGGGCAGAAGGCCTGATTTAATATCCTCATGGAAAAGACTGCACCTGATCCAATTACCACGGGAATTTTGATACAGTCAGCAGTCAAGATGAAAGATTCGGGGGCGCGCACCGCGGGAGTAAACACACACACCACATTAGCCGATTCCACCGAGAGGAGTTCAGGGGGTCGGGTCGTAGTGAGGGCACCTCGGGCTGGGCAGGCCGGGGGGCTGGGGGAGGGGTGCCCCTTCCTGTCCCCTCCCCCCAACCATCCTCAGCCCAGTGGCTCTTCACAGAGAGCCACATGCCCCCCCACACACACACCATGACGGTGGCCAAGTCCAGCACTCCTGCTGCCACCCTGCACTCCTCAGACCGCCCACCTTGTGCTGGTCTCTGAATCAGCCCAGGCCCTCCCCTGGCTGCCTGCAGCACCTCCATTCTGGTCCCCTGACTCTGGCGGTTGCATCCCAGCGTCCAACAGCCCACACACAACACGCTGAGTCTCTTCGACGCTCGGGGGCCTGCACCGCAACGCCCAAGGTCAGGACACAATTTGACCAAGCTACCATACCTGCCCAGGCCCTCCTGCTCCCTGCTCTGCAGCCGTGGTAGAGGGGCATCCCTGCCCAGTGCTACTGTATGACCTTGCCCCCAAAAAGGCTATCTCGGGGTGGTTCTTTGGCCTAGGGGTTAAGCTCTTGGGTAAGGTGCCCATGTCCCATACCCAGGTGCCTCAGCTTGGGTCCTGCCTCGGGTGCTTCTGCCAGGACCCGACACTGGGGGCAGTGGTGACAGTACCAGAAATTGGGCTGCTGAACCCCCCAGGTGGAAGACCAGCATCTTCCTGGCTTCTGGCTTCAGCCCAGCCTGGCCCCCACCGCGACAGGCGTTTAACAGCAATCCAGTCACTGGGAGTTCTCAGCCTGCTGTGCACACACGCCCTCTCTCACTCTCTCCTCTCTCTCTTTTTTTAAGATTTACTTATTCTTATTGCAAAGTCAGATATACAAAGAGGAGGAGAGACAGAGAGATCTTCCATCCGATGAGTCACTTCCCAAGTGGCCACAATAGCTGGAGCTGAGCTGATCTGAAGCCAGAAGCCAGCAACCTCTTTTGGGTCTCCCACGCAGGTACAGAATCCCAAGGTTTTGGGCCATCCTCGACTGCTTTCCCAGGCCACAGGCAGGGAGCTGGAAGGAAAGTGGGGCCACCAGGATTAGAACCAGCGCCTATATGGGATCCCTTTGGGTGCAAGGCAAAGATCTTGGCCACTAGGCTACTGCATCGGACCCTCTTTCTCTGACTCGCTGGAATTGTGGCATACCTGGTTAAGCCACCACTTGCAGCAACAGCCTCCCATAGGCGCACAGCTGGAGCGAGGCTGCTCCGCTTCCCATCCAGCCTCCTGCTAATGGAGCTGAGCACACAGCAGGGGCGGCCTGTGTGCTTGGACCTTGCCACACCCAGGAGACCTGGCTGGGGCGCCTGGCAACTCCGCGCTCTCCCCTGTCTCTGCCTTTTCAGCTAAATGATGTAAATAAATACACCTTTTTTATTTTTTATTTTTAATTAATTACATTGCATTATGTGACAGTTTTATAGGTACTGGGATTCCCCCACCCCTCCCCGAGCCCTCCCCCCATGGTGGGTTCCTCCACCTTGTTGCATTACCACAGTTCGAGTTCAGTTGAGATTCTTTCATTGCAAGCATATACCAAACATAAAGTCCAGCATCTTATTGTCCAGATAAGCTCAACGGCTTGTTGGGGAGACCTTCTCTGGTCTGTAGGTAGAGCCAGTAGAGTATCGTCCCAATCAATTAAAAGCCCCAACATGACATCAGCAACAATTTATAGCGTTATGGAATTAATTGACATAGTATTGAGTAACCAATATGTAAAAAAATGCAAATTCTTAACCACATCCTGTGACTACTTCATTGACATTTCAATTTTAGTTCATACACAACCGGGTTCTATACATCTTAAAATGGCTATAGATTACTGTTCAGCTGTCTTGTGTCTATTTTCATTATAATATTTAGCATTTTATAGCATTGAAGGATAATTTTGCTGAACCAGGCATTCTTTCAGGTACTCTAGACTGGTTTATAACTAGCAAGACATATGTCAACAGTTTGGGTGAAGAACAGTTTTAGGAGGGGTGTGCAGAGAAATCCTCAACACCCCAGCGAGGAGTAACTAATCTTTGTGTCCCACCGAGTAAGGTATAAGTGAATCCACGCTGACCGTTTCCTGCCAATACACCTTGTTTTAGGTCCCCACATGGTTCTAGGCTATTCTGAACATCCCCCCAGAAGTGATTTGGTCACATCTGGCATTCACGACTTGCCAGGCAGGGGGCTGGCCAGTTCGCACATTAGTGTGGCCTGAGTGGGGTTCCCGCGTGCTCGCCTGCCCCTCCTGGCATGTGGGAGCCCTGTCAGCCGTGGACTCCCGGGGGCTGTGTCCGTAGCCCCTCATTCTCCTCCGTGCTCACGCCCCCACTCCCCGCAGTCTCTCCCTTGATTGCATCCGGCTAATCCGTTTAGCGCTCAGTTCGGCACAGCACTCTTTCCATATTCCCTGCCCCGTTGGGGGCAGTGTGGCAGAGGACATTTAATGACAGGTGATTGCATTGCGTGTGGCTCCTGTGCCGAGGTCACTCCAAGGACAGCAGAGAGCTAGGAAAATGTGGCTGCCACCCAGAAAGAAGCCCGAGGACACACACACCATGGCCCCCAGCACTGGGCAAAGTGGACCAACGTGGAGAAGGCGGCGGGAAGACCCAGGCAGCAGTGGCAGCCTGGGCACTTCCTGGCCTCACCTGCTGGCTGCGTCAGGCTGTGTCCTTGCACCCTGAGCTCATGTCTGGTCAGCACTGGGCCTTGGAGAGGTGGAGTAACTTGCCCAAAGCCACCCAGCTGAGCAGCTGCGGCTGCAGGATCACACGCTTCAGCCTGCCATCTCGTTCCTCCACAGAGCCCTGGGAGTCTGCACGGAGGCCTGGGCGGCCAAGGCGGCCACATCCCAGAGAGAAGCAGCCACAGTGGGGCCTCCCCTGGCCCTGAGGGGAGGGCGGGTGGCTGGGGGTCTCCCCTAGAGTCCCCTCCTTTCCTGCAGCTGAAGGGAGGGGCCGTTGCCCTGGTAACTGACTGAGCCAGGGCAGCTGGGCTGAACACCTTGCTGGTGATGAAAGGTGTGGGGAGGGGGGTTAAGCAGGAGGCCCCGCCCCCTGCACCCTCCTCCGGGGGGGAGGAACCCCAGCTCTGAGACTGGCTCTGAGACAGCAGCCCGTCCCCCACCAAGCCTGCACCCCACCCTCCCAAGGCTGGTCCTCAGGGCGCAAACTCTGTCCCAGGCAGGGACAGTGGCAGCCAGGGAAGACAGGAGGTGGATGGCCCACCTCGCCACCCACATGGGGGACCCAGAGAGAAGTGCCGCTCCCCGCTTCAACCTCCATCAGCCTCAGCTCTGACTGCCGTTTGGGGGGTGACCCAGTGGGTATAAGCTCTCTGTCTCTTTGGGGTCCTGCTTTCCCATTCGCTGGGTCACTCCCCAAATGGCTGCAACAGGCAAGGAGCTTCCTCTGGGTCGGCCACATGGGTGTAGGGGTCCAAGCACTTGGACTTAGACTCCACTGCTCTCCCAGGCGCATTATGGACGGGAAGTGGAGCAGCCAGGACTTGAACCGGCGCCCCTATGGTGCTCTCTCCTCTCTCTAATTGTAAAGTTTGTTAATATGGTGAGGAGATTACATCCCCCTGTGGGCCTCCCAACAGATAGAATGGGTTGAGAAGGGAAAGGTGGGTGTTGGGAAATGTTTCTGCGTTCCCGCCTATGTCCACTGGGGGGAGCGAGCGCACACACGCACCGCTTGGAGTGTAACCCTGGGGGGTAACTTGATGGGTTGGTGGGATTTACATCTGGGGGAGGTGCTCCTCCTAGCCGCCTAGTTGTTCTATTTCATTCCCTCATCTGGTGTGTCGTCCTCATGAACTGGAGACCTTCCTTTTGGTGCTCAGGGCTGTGTCCCCTGCATCGTCTTGGTTGCTCTGAGAAGTTGTCGGCTGCATTGGGCAAGAGGTAACAGGCTCTCCATTGTCTCCACATATCAATCCCAAGGCCTGTTGGCTCTCCACGAGCGACCCCAGACTTGGGCACTTGCTGTAGAACTCGGCCATCTTCCCATCCTTTGCTGAGATACTGAGCTGTTCGGCCGGATCAGAGGAGCCGGCAGGTTCATCTCTCGTGTACATCCTTTCACGCACAGTGGCCCAACCACGCATCATGTGCCCCAAGGCTGGTCCACATGTTAGCAGGCTCTCGTCCCGGGGATTGGGGAATCCTTGCAGACTGAGTGTATCAGGAGATTCACACGGCCCAGTCCCCAGCCAGGCCCCCGCACCAGGCCCTCACCTGGCCATGGCTCCCACGTGCACCAAGAGGTACAGTGACCTGACCCCTCTACTTGTCCTGTTCCCAGCCCCGGCTCTCAGTTGAGCCAGCAGCTACAGCAGAGGCTGTCTTGGGCACCTTTCCACTGAGGCCCAGGCTCTTGTCCATGCCCTCGCCCTGGTTCCCCACCTTTGCACCCTCCTATACTGGGGCCCATCTCCAGGATGGAAGAGCCGTCTCCATGAGTCCTCAGTCTCCCCACTCACTGCCTTGGACCACCTGGCCTGGTCAGGGATTCTTCCTCCCTCCCCACGTCTGCGAATCTGGGGTCCTCTCAGAAACCCCATCATATCTCAACACCAGCATGGCAGTTGAGTGCTGCCAGCTCCCCAGGGTGCCTTGGTCCTGCTGGCCTACCCACCTCAGACATGGAAACACTGGCTTCCTCCAGGCTCTGAGACATGCTCCCACCATCCTACCCTGGGCCTTGCACAGGCTCTTCCTGTGGCAATACTCTTCCCTGCCATCTTAGCAGGCTTGTTTTGCCACCTGCTCAGCATCCAGCACTAATGTGTGCCACATGTATGGAGATGTGTGTGTGTGAGTGCATGTGTGAGCTGTCTTCCCTCACACCGCCCCCCCCCCAGGGCCCCAGTTTCCACCCAGCCCTGAACCTTGTCATTCGAGGCTCTGCGTGTCCAACGTCTGCCTCCCCGCTGGGATTTAAGGAGATTGGTGGGTTTTGCCTTATTGCTGTATGTTTTGAGGGCCTAGCCTGGCACCAGACATGAAGGAGGCATTTAGTAATGGATGAAGGGTGTGTTGGGCTGACCCAGCCGATAGCCTTGTGTCCGGGAAGATGGGACTGAATTCCTTGGCCTGAGCTGCCAATGCGCACACTCAGCTGTCCACAGCCAGGTCCATCTCCCTCGTGCACAAGTCACTGGGAGACCCTGTGTGTGGCTGTGTTGCTTCTCCTGTCCACAGGCCTGGCTGAGCCCATGTGGGATCAGAGTGTCCAGCAGGTGCCAGGCCTCAGGTTCTGGGTATGTGTCCCACACATGTCACAAAGGCTGAGCGCGAGAGAGCCATTTCTGGGCCTTTATTAGTCCTGTGACCTTGGAAAAGGCCCTGAACACCTGGGAGGAACGCTCAGTTTTCTGTTGAGTAAGTATGAGAAGGGCCCCGCCAGCAAGATCTCAGGTCTCCTGGCTCAGGCCTCAGCCTCGCCGCCCTGCCCTCCGGACCTGCAGGTCTGCAAACAAGGGCCATGCCTTTGCCACATCTGCATCCAGAGACCTGCAGCTCTACTACCTCAGTTTACCCCAGGTGCCCACAGAACCAGGCTACAACGCATCTTGCATATGGCACAACCGAGAGGGGTACAGACCACGGGGAAAAGTGCCCAGGATCCTGGCCTTGTGGGTGGGTTCAGCTACCAGCAGCGACTGGCTGCTCCCACCTCCTCCTACAGCCAAGGTAAGACACCCATGCTGTTACAGGCAAGGAGCAGGGGCTGTCAGACCTCAGGACAGGTGGGTCTAGCATTCGTACAAGTGGAGAGTGGACGCTGACTCGGGAGGGACCCTCTGATGGGCTCCAGGGGGCCATGTGGCCCCAGCAGCCTGAGGCGCCTGCCAGGACCCCAGCCTGCACGCTGAAATTTCAAAGGTGAACCTTCTGAGAAAGAATGAGGCTTGCTAAGCCCAGCAATCAATACTCCATTGAAGGGGAGGGGGAGTAAGCCGGCGGGACCCCCAAGAGGCACAGAGATGGACAGAGACAGCAGCTGAGAGAGATGCTGAGCGAGCAAAGCTCTACGGGGTTGGAGAGAAGAGCAGGCAGCTGTAGACGGGAAACACATCCAGGACCAGGGAGGGAGCCAGACACACACTCAGACGGGAAGTGCATCCGCCACTGGGCTGCACACAGGGGCAGTGGGAGGCGGGGACTGGGCCGCCCAGAGCTTGCGCACACCCAGCCACGGAGAGACCAGCCCACCTTGCCTCTGCCCACAGGGAGCTCCATGCCACCTGCCACCTGCTCAAGCTTTCCCCCAGCAGCTGCTGCCCCTTCCAGAAGCTTCCCATGTGCCCAGTGAGCGTGCAGAGAATCCCCCCTTAAACAGAGACCCTTGGGCCCAGGTCCTTCCCTGAGATGGGTTTAAAACAAAAAGGATTATTTAATGATTTGTGTAAAAGGCGGAGTTACAGGATGAGGAGTGGGGGAGGCCAGAGAAAGTGAATCTTTCGTTGACTGATTCAATACAGGAATGACCACAACGGTCAGGGCTGACCCAGGCCAAAGCCTGGAGCTTCTCTTGGTCTCCCACATGGGTCCAGTGACCCAAGCACTGCAACCATCCTCTGTGGCCTTCCCAGGCACAGTAGCAGGGAGCGGGATCAGAAGTGGAGCAGCTGGGACTTGAGCCAGTGCACACATGGATGCTGGCCTCACAGACGGTGCGTTAATTTGCCACAAGCAGGCCACTGTTCTGTCAGCTTCAAGCAGGCGTTTCTACCCGCTCATGGGTGCTTCTTGGAACCCCAAGCATGCGGGTGGGCACCGAAGGCCAGTCCCTCCAGCAGGGGCCGGGTGCCATCCCTCCATGGCTTCCTGTTTCAGCTGCCCCGTGCCCAGCCAGTGTGGGTCCCTGGCACACGAGTCCACACGTGCCCACAGTGTGGGTCGTCTCTGCCCACGTGTCCACAGCCAGGGCTCTCCTGTCCCCGCAGAGCCCCTTTCAGGCCTATCTGGCCTCGGACCTCCAGCTCTGAGCTCAGGTACACAGATGACTGCAGCCCAGGGGACCTGGAAGCTCAGCGTGCCCAGCCGGCCTCATCCCCTGGGGTCTGCCTGGCCCACCAGACCAGGCTGTGCCTGGACAGGGGCCCTGCCAGTGGCCATGGCTGGGCCAGGCTGGGGCCAAGCTGGGAGTGCAATCCAGGTGGCAGGGACCCAATGACTTGAGCTGTCACCACTGCTTCCCAGGGCATGCCAGGAATGCAAAAGGACCCCGAGTTGGGACGGAACCTGGGTGCTCAGGTGTGGGACGCACTCAGAGGACCAGCACACCGTGCCTCCTCCTCCCTTCTTAGTTTAGGCCAGCCACCCCAGAGGGTGCAAATGGCATCCTTGCGGCTTTTGCCATAGCACAAGGGCCCTTTAGCTCACGAACGATGCCGAGGGTGAGCTGTTTGTGGCTGCAAGGCTTCACACGCCATTGCCTGGGAGTGTCTGAAGGTGCACACACATGCCAGCTAGGGGTGGGCTCAGCTGCTCTGACGGGGCGCCCCAGCTTAGGCGTGTAACCCAGAGCACAAGAATGTGCAGTTCAGGCCTAGGGGACCCAAGTCATTCGCAGGCTTGAGTTTCTTTTCCAGAGAGCATTCCAGGATAGCTCGTCTTGAAACATTGTACTCAAAAGGGGCCCAGCCACCAGGAAGAAGGCAAGTTCAGCAAATTGTTTTACTAGAAAGAGCGGGAGAAAGTCCTCTAGCCTATTTCCACTCACCAAATGTAAGGAGTTATTCGAATATCCCACCCTTGACCCACCAATCAGGCATTTCACCTGAAAATCCCACCCCCAATCTCCCAGCCCCATCCCCAGCTTCGCCCACTTACCAACCATTCTTAGGCAATCACCTGTGACAGTCTCAGGCACCAATCCCCTGGGACCTGCCCTCAATCCCTCCCAATCCCCCCCAACACACCTTCCAGGCTCACTTGAGCGGAGAAAAAGGGCCCCAGGTGCGGCTCTCTCTATCTCTTCTCCTTCCTGCCCCCTACCTCCCCCTCCCCCTTGTCTTGCCACCACCCCGTCCCGTTCCTGCCCCGCTGCCCCGCTGGAATAAACCTCCCAAGATACCTCGTTGCGTCTGGCGTTTTTGACTCACGGTAAAGAACCAGGTTGCGGGAATTAGCTCCGTGTAATACTATCATAGCAATATCGTAATAACGTAAGAACCAAAACTCGAACTGTTTTAAATAATATCAAATGTTCTAAACAGCAAGGTTATGTCTGGCCGAAGCCAAGGGCCTGGGGCTTAATTCGGGTCTCGCATGTGGGTGGTAGAAACCAAATCAATTGCTCCTGAGCAGGCGCCTGCTGTCTCCCAGCGTGGGCATGAAGAGCTAGATCCTGGAGCCGGTCAGGGACTGCAGCCTGGGATGGGACTCCCCAGGTGACATGTCGGCCACCAGGCCCAACACCAGCCTCCACAGATTTATTGTTGAAGATTTGTGATGGCTGCCCAGGGCACTGGAGACCAGGGGCTGGTCTGCTCTGAACCCGGCATGTCCCCCAGGCTTCAGCCTGGAACAGGAGGGGCCACAGGAGCCAGTTACGTCACCGACCTGGCGGGATTCCAGTTGACCAATGGCACACCTGAATGGACATTCCTTACATAGTTGGGGCACAGACAGCCCCTTTGCCTGCCCACGTGTCTAGAGGAGTATAAAACTCCTCCACACGGATCTCAGGGGCCCTTTCCGCCTCCCTCTTCTTCCCCTCTGCGTGAGGGAGGCTCAGGAACGGATTTTCCAATAAAGCTTCCATTACAATTCTGAACAACTTGCCGATATTATTCCCCCAGCAGGTGGGCAGGCGGTGGTCATCATCTAACAATTTGTTTATTTTTATTGGAAAGGTAGATCAGATTTACAAAGAGAAGGAGAGACGGAAAGATGTTCCGTCTGCTGGTTCACCCCGCAAGTAGCCATGACCACCAGAGTGAACCAATCCAAAGCAAGGAGCCAGGACCTTCTTCCAGGTCTCCCAGGTGGGTGCAGGGTTCCAAGGCTTTCTGCTCCTTCCCCAGTCCACAAGCAGGGAGCTGGATGGGAAGTGGAGCAGCCGGGACTGGAACCGGCACCCCTGTGGAATCCCGGAGCATGCAAAGTGAGGATTTTGCCGCTGAGCCATTCTGCTGGGCCCCGAGATCCACGTTCACACACGCAATGTGTGAGGCTCCCTCCAGCCCCAGAACTCGCCCCTAACCCTTGCAGAGAGACCCCTGGCAAAGTGCCTCCCCGAGAGGCAGTGTCTGGAGGAAATTTTCTCACTGTCTCTTTTATTTGTGACAAGGAAATAAAACCCTCCTTGGAGCAACTCCCACTCGAGACTGATGATCTGGCGAGAGCCCAAGTGAACGAACTAACATTTAATTCTCATGTCTTCTTGAAGCCAGGTTGCTATCTGTTTTAGAAAGGAAGCAGATGCCCCAAGCGACAGCCACCTGTACCAGAGCCAGAGGGCCCAGGCAGGGCAAGAGACACCTGACACTCATTCCCCATCCCGTGAGGCTCCCACGGTATGTGCACTGGTTGTGGGTTGGTCTCAAGGTCATCACCACGCGCTGGTCAGGCAGGTGCAAAGCTCTAGGCTCCTCTCAGCACAGCAGGGGGCCCAGTAGTGACCCCCCACCAAGGCCTGCAGGCCAAGGTCCAGAGGCTGTTGTCCAGTTAACAACAGAAAGATTCTAAGAGATCAAAGAGGCAGGTGCGATGCCTAACACACTCCCAGCTTCCCTCACCCCTGCTTGGGGTAGGAGGTGCCCAGCAGGGCATGGGGCCTTGTCCAGGGCCTGGGCAGGGCTGAGGGACACAGAGCCAGGCTCCTGCCAGCCCCAGCCCCTGCCAGGGTCCCCAGTGGCCAGCGCTGGATCTTGGCAACTCGGCCCTCCCCCATCCCAGGAGGAGGTGAAAAATGTGACACCTCCAAGTGGGACATTAAAGTTTCATTGGGGCTCATGCATATTTAATGGGGCTTAACAAAACCTCCTTAAAGACATCCCAGACAGCCCCTGTGGGGAGGCTGGGGCAGGCCACGGAGAGCTGCCCTGCCCACTGCGTCACATACACGCCCCCCGCCCCAGCACCCCACATCTGTCTGCCAATGCCATGTCCCTGGGACAACTTCGCATTCTGAACTCCTGCCAGAGTCTGTGATCTCCAAGAGAGCTCCATTTTCATTATTTATATGACGAGGATGTCTGATTGGGCCCCGCCTTGAGGAGCACCCCACCTGGGGGAAGGGTGCCCACCCGACCTTACTGGGTCAGCCGGGAAGGGGAATGTTGTTGGGCTGCACTGACTCCCAGCTCACTGTCTGGGATCATCAGAGCCCATAAATTCTCAGAATTACAGCATCCTGGCAGGGCTGTCACTGACTCCTGGGTCCCAGTGGCCCAGGCCTGCCAGCCAAGAGCGCGGACAATGTCACTTTTGCCACGGGGCATGAGTGGCCGCTCCTCCCTGCTGCATAACCTTGGGAGCCACCTTCTGCACTCATAGGCACCCCCAGGTCTGGACCTCCCTAGGGCATCGTAAACCCAGGGCCTCCCCCAGAGGAAGAGGCACCTGCGCTGGCCTGAACAGCAGCATGGGATCTGGCTCACAAGAATCCAGGGCTTGCCTGTTGGGGACAGATGATACATGCTTGTACCTGTGGCCACGCCCCCCTCACCTGGCTGCCCTGGCGGGGCTGGGCGGGTATTTCAAGGGCTCCCCCAGGCCAGCGTATGCCTTGTGGGGTCCCATAAGAAGCTTGATCACTATGGAGAACATTGGGGGTCCCACCAACAGGTGACACCCCATTCCTGTGCAACGCCCAGACACTGCCCCCTGCCCCATTCATCCTCTGTTATAATCCAAGGAAACTTCTGAATGTGTTGCAGCCCTGTTTCACACCTGCCCAAGGCTTCCTGGCTCCCTCTCAAAGGAGAGCAAACCCCGCCCCTACTGGCCCTCCTGGGATCCTCAGAACCTAGGCAGAGACCTCCAAGATTGGTCATGTCCACTCTGATTCATTCATTCATTCAACCACTGAGCTTGAAGCACCTGCTGTGTCCTGGATTCTGCCTTTTGGAGCCCTTGAGTAGCCCCAAGTTCCCTACCCCTGGAGGGCTCCTGGGCCACAAAAGGGTTGGGCAGGCAGATCCCCTGCTGTCCCAGATAAGAGCCCTGGACCCACCGACGTGCACCATGCAAGCTGTCTCCAGCGAGGAGATGGCTAGGGATTCCTTCCTAGCCTGGGATAGGGATGCGCTCAGGGACCGGAAGCGGGAGGGGTGGGGGAATGGAGAGGGCTCCCCACCCCACCCTAGCCTTCCCAGTCCACCCCAACCCAGAATAGCCCTGACCTTAGCAGGGACTTTGGTCAGATGGGGACAGGTGGCCTCCCAGGCCAGGGGCCACCAGCAGCAAGCCAGGCTGCAGCGTGTCGCATCCTGGGCTGTGTTTCCCCTCCCTCCCAGATGCCGCACACCCACCCTCAGGCACATGAGACAGGCGTCCTCTGTACTCACACTTGGGGAGGCTTTCCAAATTCCTTTGCCATTTGTTATCTCTCTGAAAAAAAAAAAAAAATCCTCCTCACACACAGCCTAGGGCACTGCTGTGGCAGAGAATGGGGCCAGGAGGCTCTGGGAGCCACGGTGGTGGCAGGCCCAGGAGTCCAGGCGCACGGGCAGCCCACGCATGCTAGCTCAGGTCCACCTGGACTGGCTCTTCCCACAAGGCCTCGGGGGCTCAAGGAAGGTTCCAGGCAAGGTCCCAAGTCCTGGCTTCTGCAGGAGGGAGTTCAAAGCCATCCCCACACTTCACTTCAGTCTCTCCATCAAGGAGCACCCAGGAAGCCCCTGGAGGGTGGCGCCCTTGGGCTCAGAGCAGCCAGGGTCATTCCTCCTCCAGTCCCTGCTCTGTGAGGACCTGGCAGGACGCCTTCCATGTCCACCCCCTGCCTGCCTGGTACCTTGCGGCCACCTCTCGGGCTGGAGTCCTGGGAGTGGTGTTAGCCTGTTCCTCCCGCCTAGCTCCTTTGAGAACTCCTGGGTTCTGGTGTTGGCAATTTATGGGGGAAGATGTATGCGTAGGGGTGGGGATGGGAGTTGACGGGGGAGGCAGATTGGCACGTGAGGATGCCAGCAGCAGCAGATCTGGTCCAAAAGTAGGCACCTGTTCCTTAATCAGGCCCCACAGGATGGGCCTGAGCTGGGCTGACTCCATAGCCTGATAATCAAGGAATTAAGCTGGGCAGGCAGCTTGAACTCCCTGGCACGGCGCAGGGCCTGGCAGATCCAGCCCAGGCTTAGGGGAGTAATTGGTGGCTTGCGAGGCCTGGGAGAAGGTGTAGGCGGTGGTGGTGGTTATGGGTGCGGTGATGGTGGTGGCCGTGGTGATGGTGATGATGGGTCCAGGTGTGGTGCTGGTGGGTCTGGTATTGCAGGCAGCAATGCTAGTGGTGCTACCCAAGCGCCAGCAGCCCGTGTGTGTTCCAGTCTCTTGCTGTGTGCCAGGCCCCTAGACACAGCATCATCACATGTAGCTGCCCGGCTTTCTGACTGCATCAGTGTCCACCCCTGCCCACCTCTATTTCAGATGAGGTTCAGAAAGCAGAATTTAGGGGCCTGCAGTCAGCAGCAAGCCTGGGGCCAGGCCCATGCCGCCCACCACTCTATGCTGTGTTAGAGTGCCCTGGGCGTCACTGCTGGGGTGCCAAGCAGCCTGCTCTAGCCGGGAAGGCTGAGGAGGACCCCGAACTGCCTCACCCCTGCCTCCCTCACCCGTCAGGGTTGGAGACCTCACATCCCTTCTCTGACTCCTCCAAGGGTGCTAAGACAGAGACCTGAACAGCAGGTGATGCCAGAGAAAGGCCTCCGTGTGCAAGTGAGGAGGCCCTGGGCCCAGACCCCGGGGTGCTCCTCCCCCACCCTCCTGGGACGTTGGGGCTCCAGGCTGGCAGCTGTGGACAAGACGAAGGGTGGGGGGAGCCCTGCGACCCTGTGCCTCCTTACGGGAGCCCCTCAACATCTCTGAGCCCAGCTGGACAGCCCAGGGTGTTGGGGAAAGAGGCCACTCACCCTGTGCCCCAGGGGCTGGTGCACCCTGTGGTGGGAGACAGGACCCCCACAGTCAGGGACCTGTCCAGAGGCGGAAGTGACTCTCCCCACCCCGCCATGCCACACCCTGCCCCTACCTGGGCGTCTAGGCCTCGGGCAAGGAGGAGTCTGACCAAACTGCAGGCCCGCCCAGCACCCAAGCTGCTGATAACGAGCAAGATGGAGAAAAACAAACCCAGATGCTTCTTTGAACATTTCTGGCACTCCGAAGGCGAGGAGTTTCGTTCCAAACGTGCCGACTTCCGCTCCTCCTCTGTCTCCATCCGCTGCCTGCAGCAGGGAGGACTCCTTCCCTCGGGGGTCTCCACCAGGCAGCCTGGGCCGCTGCCCCTCAGCCTCACCTGCCTGCCATGCACGACTGGCAGCAGCTCCCAGGCCAATCCCCGGGTTGCAGTCCCAGGCTGTGGCTCCCAGGAGAGCCATGCTCCTGGCCACTGGCTCTGGTCCAGTGCCCGGGGCCCGCGGCTGACGGCGCCCCCCCTCCCTGTCCCCTTTACCTCCTCCAAGAGGCCGTGGCCTTTGCCAGCCTCTGGGGGCCTCCTCCAGAGGAAATGAGGCCCCAGCTGTGTTCTGGGGAAGGTGACTCATGACGGGGGCTTGAGGCAGCGCGGTGGGGAAGGGCCCAGGCCTGGCGCATGGGCAGGTCAGAAAAATCACAGCTACTGGCAGCCAGCACAGCTGGAGAAGGGGAGGGGGCCATGGCAAAAGCTCACCCCTTAGGCCTTCTCCTTGACCCCTGCCCAAAATCCAAAGTGGGAAGGTGGCCCTGCTGCACATGGGGAGGACCCCATGGGCCTCAGTTTCCCATCTAGACCTCCGAAGCCGTGGGCTGGGCGGCCACTCACAGCTCTGCCTGTTCTGCTCCGGCAGGATGCAAGACCAGCCGCCGCCCCCCTCCCCATCAGCCATCTCCATCACTGAGGGAAAATAAAAGGGAAAAATAACACCCACCCCATCTAATCCTTTCCCCAGCTTATACCACGCAGCTCAGCGCATGCCGGCTCCTCTGGGGATGATGGAAATGTGAATTTAAATAGAGTTATGTTGAAAGAACATTAGCCGGCTTGGTCCCCGCAGGGGAAGTCCTGCAGCGCTCAGAGGCAGGGTCTGCGGTCGGTCGTGCCTGAGCAGGAGAGGCCGGCACCTTCCGACTGTTACAAGACTGCTCTGTCCGCCCTCCTCGCCTCAACCTTCCCCTGCGTCTCCTAACAGCTAGCTGCCCCTCTTCAGGCCCCATGTGGAGAAGCCCCCACCCCCTCACTCTGAGGCACCACCCTGCCGTCCACAGCCAATGGGGACTCCTAACCAGCTTTCTAGGCAGCTCACTGTCCCCTCCCAGGGGAGACGGCCACCACCAGCCCCGGGACAGGATTTGCACGGCTGTCAGCTCTGAGCCAGAGGCTCGGATTTGGGGCTCTGGATGGAAGGGAGCTAGTGTCGGGATCTGGGTGGGGGTGACCCATGTGAGCCCTGAGGTCCCTGCACTCCAGCCCAGCTCTGGTATCTGCTGCCCGTGCTGCTGACCGCAGGGTGGCGTGTGTGCAGGAGAGGTTGACAGTGGTGGGGCAGGCCTTAGAAGTGCATCCCTGTGGCCTCCCAAGACCCCTAAACCCTGCCCTCCATGCTGAGCCCCCAAGGGGAGAGCCAGGTGCTGGGGACTTGGTGGTGTTGCCCCTGGATGGACAGGCCAGTGGGAGCTGGGCTCTGCAGGGCAGCAAGGCGAGGGGCTAGAGCTGAAACACAGGATGTGGAACAGGGAGGGTGGACGCACAGCTGGAGCCCAGGCTCTGCTGAGTGGAGCCACAGGGATGAAGCGTGCTGAGTTTCTTCCACAAGGGGTTCCCGTGTACCCTCCGAGAGTGCCACACCATATTGGTCTTCCAGCAGCGCCATTAGTAAAACTGGTCAGGTAGCTAGGAACAAGCTGGGCTTTCGTCTTTCTTTATCCTGGGTTCAAACACAGTGGCCCAGGGCAGCGGCACCTAGCCTAGTGGCTAAGATACCTGCAGGGGTTCAAGTCCTGGCTCCAGGGTTTGCTCCAACTTCCTATGAGTGCAAACCTTAGGGCACAGCGGGAGTGACACCTCGCACTGGGTTCCTGCCACTCCTACCCCGGGCTCAGCTCAAGCTGTTGAGGGCATTTGGGGGGGTGCATTCTCTCTCTCAAGGAATCTCCACAAACCATAGCAATATCAGAGCAGCCTCTTGGAGCAGGGAGTGTCACAAGGCATGGTCTTGGGCAACAAGCTGGAGGCAGAATCGAGAGGGGAGTGACAGAGGACGCCCAGGACATAGCACCTACTGCAAGAACCCCCACGTGGAAGCGTCCACACAGGGTGGGCTTAAGATAGGAAGGGGTGCTGCTGGGCGAGAGCCTGGATGGGGGAGGGGAGGAAGGGAACAGCAGGTGCAGAGCAAGAAGGGGCTGCATTGAGGTTGCTGAAAAGATTTATGTATTTATCTATTTATTTGAAAGGCGGGGTTACAGAGAAAGAGGGAGAGACAGACAGAGAGAGAAAGACCTTCCATCTACTGGTTCACTCCACAAATGGCTGCCACAGCCAGAGCTGAGCTGATCAAAAGCTGGGAGCCAGAAGCTTCTTCCAGGTCTCCCACATGGGTCCCAAGGACCTGGGCTATCCTGTACTGCTCTCCCAGGCCATTAGCAGGGCAAGGCAACGGAGGATGTCCCAAGTAATTGGACCACTGTCTCTTACCTGGGAGACCCAGGTGGAATTCCTGAAACCTGGTTTTGACCTGGCTCAGCCCTGCTGTTGCATCCATTTGGGAAATGAAATAGTGCAGGGAAGATCTCTCTCTCTGTTTTTCTCACTCTGCCTTCTTTCAGACAAATAAAAAGGGACCTGGCACAATGGCCTAGTGGCTAAATCCTTGCCTTGCATGCTCTGGGATCCCACCTGGGTTCCAGTTTGTGTCCTGGCAGCTCCACCTCCCATCCAGCTCCCTGCTTGCAGCCTGAAGAAGCAGTAGAGGATGGCCCGAGGCCTTGGGACCCTGCACCCACATGGGAGGCTGAAACTCCTGACTTTAGATCAGCTCAGCTCTGGTGGTTGCGACCACTTGGGAAGTGAACCAGTGTACAGAAGATCTTTCTCTTCATGCCTCCTTCTCTCCGTAAATCTGCCTTTCCAATAAAAATAAGTGAATCTTTTAAAATAAATAAATAAATAAATAAATAAATAAATAAATAAATAAATAAGTCTTTTAATGAAACAATTTCTGGGGTTGCTTGCCCTGGGCAAGGTGAGGCAGCTGCTGGGCTGGATGGATGTTCAAGGCCCATGAAAATCCAGACGCCCACAGAGGGAGACGTCCAGCTCACCCAGACACCAGGACAGGCTCCCATCCAGCCAGCAGGTGTCCAGCAGGTGGCCACCTGCTGAGCTCCTCAATGGTACCACCCTGTTGAGCCACTCTGATCCAGACAGTAAACTTCTGCCTTTCATCTGCTGTATGGGGGATGTGCCCTGCCCACCAAGTGTTTCAGGGCTCCAGTTGGTCCAGGAAACCAGGCTAAGAGAGGCGGGGCCAGAGCACAGGGAGCCAGCAGAAGGTATGGGGTTCAGCTCGGCTTCCTCTTTTGCTCCCAGCAGCTAGGAGCTCTGCCCTCAGCCTGGGAGTGCTTTGTGCACCCCAGAATGGAGAGGCCTGCTTCACAGGGGGCTATTGTGCAACTTCAAGATCAAGCGTCTCATTCATTCTTTTTTTAAGGTTTTATTTTATTTTAAAATGGAAAGTCAGATTACAGAGAGGAGGAGAGACAGAGGAAGAGCTTCCACCCATTGGTTCACTCCCCAAGCTGCCACAACAGCCAGAGCTATGCTGATCTGAAGGTTCCCACGAGGGTACAGGGCCCCAAGGCTTTGGGCCATGCTCGACTGCTTTCCCAGGTCACAGGCAGGGAGCTGGATGGGAAGTGGAGAATCCAGGATTAAAACTAGTGCCCATATGGGATCCTGGCACTTGCAAGGTGAGGACCTTAGCTGCTAGGCTACTGTGCTGGGCTCTCATTCATTCATTTTTAACAAGGTCCTCCCAGTTGGAACCCCTGCCTGAGGACCCCTCGACCCCCACTGACCTCAGTCCCCGGGACCCACTGGGACCTCTACACCCAGGGCAGAGATGAGTGGGCAGGGGCAGGTTCAGGGAGCCAAGGCTGTCTGCTTCCTACCACTCCTGGCTGTAGACTGTGGGAAAGAAGGAGGGAGGCTGGCAGCGGCAAGGCCAGAGCTGAACCAGAGGGACGCTGAGTCTTCGAGACAGACCTGCCCTCCGACCCCATGATTCTCTTCCTGGGAATCCACGCTAAGGAGCTAATTAGCGTGGCCTTGGTGTGGGGGCGAGGCTGCCTCACAGGGCATTGGGAGGGGGCCCCAAACAGTGGGCCCCTCTCGCAGCACCTCCTGAGTCCCAGGGGCTGGGGATGGAACTCTCTGCCTCAGTTTCCAATCAGGAACTGAGAACAGTACTGAGATCCGGGTCCCTGCAGGGACTGGGTGGGTCTGTAGCTCCACTCAGCTCTTGGCATGTAAAACATCTGAATGCGTTAGCTCAGATCATTCCTACATAGGCTTGTGTTTAAGAGGAGTATGGGTGGCTTATTCATTTGCATTTATTTATTTTTTGGAAGATTTATTTCTTTGAAGGTCACAGATACAAGGGCTGGTGCAGTGGTGTTTCAGGCGAATTCTCCACCTACGGCAGTGGCCTCCCAAATGAGCACCAGTTCATGTCCAGCTGCTCTACGTCCCATCCAGCTCCCTGCTTGTGGCCTGGGAAAGCAGTCGAGGACGGCCAGAAGCCTTGGGGCCCTGCACCCACGTGGGACCCGGAAGAAGCTCCTGGCTTGTGATAAGCTCAATTCCAGCCATTGTGGTCATTTGGGGAGTGAACCAGTGGATGGAAGGCCTCTCTTTGTCTCTTTCTCTCTCTGTAAATCTGCCTTTAAAATAAAAATAACTAAATCTCATTGAAAAAATAAACAAGAAGAAAGTCACTGTTACAAAGGGAAACAGGGAGAGACAGAGAAAGATCTTCCATCGACTGGTTCACTCCCCAGACGGCTGGCACAGCCAGCGCCGAACCAGCCTTGAGCTTCTTCCCGTCTCTCCCAGGTGGGTGCAGGGCCCAGATACTTAGACTCTCCGTCCCTGCTTTTTCCGGGTCATAGCAGGGAGCGGGAAGGGAAGTGGAGCAGCTGGGACTCAAACTGATATCTTTTTAGGATGCTGGTGCTTGTAGGTGGAGGTTTACCGTGCCAGCCTTTTCAAACAATGAACCTTAGCAAACCAAAAGCAAAACACCCACACACCACAAACAGGAGCTTGCTGATGGGTTGTGAGGGGGGACAAGATAACACCATTGGCTAGTGTGGAGGTGAGCCAGGGATGCTGGAAGAGAAATGGGGGTGCCTGGCACATGGGGCTCAGGCCCCAGGGGAGTTCTAGGAAACACTGTGGGACCTTCCCGTCCCTATGGGGAGAAGGTGTTGGGTGTGTATACTCCAACTCTCTCAATTTCCATCTGTCATTAGCCAGGGGCTGCCCATGGAGATAAGTAGTGTAATAGCAGGTGTTAGAATGTTCTGGAAGGTTCAGTGTCCTGCATATGAAGATCTGACAGTCCACTGTTCACGGGCTAGGTGTTCCCTGACCCAGGTAAAGGGCCTGAATGTGTGTTTCTCTTCCAGGGAGGGTGGAATTGGGGGCACTAATCCCACTACTCCAGAGCCCACCATTCACAACGCTCACTTCCTGTGATCTCAGATATCAGGGGAAGAGAGAGACAGAGATCTTTTATCTGCTGGTTCACTTCCCACAAGGCTGCAATGGCCCCACCTCCCACTCCCAGCTGGGGGTCTGAGTGAGGCCCAGAGTGCCAGATTCGGTGGGCTACAGCCACACACCGCCAGGCAGGTCGGGAGCCAGAGCCCAAGCTAGAGTCAAGACCACATCTTTGGTCATCAGGCAGCCCCCCTGGAGAAATGCCACCTGCTGGGGAAGACAAGGAGAACAGCCCACAGACACATAGTCACACGCCTGCCCCATGAAGGCCTGGAGCTCCAGGGCTGGTGTCTACCTGCCACACCAAGACCACTAATGCGTGCTCTGCTCTGCGTCCTCAGCAAGGTTGCTGGCCCTTTGGCCCCTGACGCTGGCAGGTGCTAGGTGGACAGGGAAATAGAGCAATGGGTAGCATGCTCTTGTACCCACTGGCCCACCCCAGCTGTTGTGGTCATTTGAAGACTGACTCTGTGAATGGAGGATCTCTTTAGAACTCTGATTTTCAGATAAATAAATATATATATATATATATATTTAAGACATGTGCCCTCTGGCAAGCATGAGGCTTGAAGCAGATGAGCCCCAGGGCAGAGCTGTGCCTGGAGCAGACCGACCCTTTGAGGACAGCCTGGGTGGAGACCGGCTGGGGTGGATCTGCAGGGAGCTGCTTGGTGAATGGAATGAGTGAGTGAGTGAATGAACGAGTCCCAGGAGGCGCAGCAGCTGCCATGTTCCCCGGAAACTCAGTGAGGGTCTCCCATGTATTCACACCAGGTGGGGAGGAGGGACCGGCTGGAAAGAGAACACACACTACATCCCTCCTCCATCCCCTCAGGCCCCTGTGGCCACCCTATTCCACTGCCTCCTCTTGGTCAGTCAGCTCCCCCCCAGCCCCTTACCCCCACAGACAGCAGCTTTGGAGCGGGTGACAGGTAAGATGAGACCAGGAGCCCCAGTTTAGACAGCCCGGCCACCTGCAGGGAGGATGCGGCCATGGCTTGCACCTACACTTCTGAGCAAGGATTTTGTTTTCTCCACCCAGCTTCTTGGGGTCTTTGGGAGGGGAAGATTGATGGGGCAGGTCTGTCACCTGCTGGCTCACCCCTCACTGGGGCTGGGCTAGGTGCAACCTGGACCCGAGGTACCAGAAGTATAGTTATTGGAGCCATCACAGACTGCCGCCCAGGGTCTGCTGCAGCAAGAATATGGAATTGGGAGGTGGGATTTGGAGGTGGAATGCCAGGCCCAGAATGTGTCCCAGGGTCAGGCTTCTTCCCAAAGCCCAGGGGATGGTACAAGGACCTTACTGAAAACCACTTCTGGGGCAGGGCTGTGCTCCACCTGGTCCCACCTTTCCCAGCCCCACCTGCCAGGCTGAGCTGGACCCCTGCACTCATTGCCTCCCAGCCAGCCTGGAGCCTTCTCTGCCTTTCCCAGCCCCGTCAGGATGGTCAGTTGAATAATAAACAGGCGCTCCACTCCCAGCCTCTAGAGCATTGCCCCTGTCCTGCCCCTAGTTTGCACAGCTCTGGGTGCACCCCTTTGCAGGGGTGAGGATGGGGACTGAGAACACAGGTGTCCTTGCCCCTCATGGCCACACTGTCCCGCTCCCAGCTCCAGCTGCAGCCTCGAGAGCTGGGCCTGGGTTACAGGTGATGGACACGCAGACAGATGCCACCTACGGCCTCTGGGGCGGGGGTGGGGACGGAGGACGCAGGGCACCGACCCCCGCCCCCGCACAGCCAGCCAGCACAAAGGCACACGCTTCCCTGCTAATTGTTGCCTTAGATCGCGATCTCCAGCCTGTCATTCCCGCTCAACATCCACACAGCCCCACAAACAATAAAATAAGGAAGAAAGAAATCTACCCTGTCACTCGGACTCCCCCTCCCCGCCCCCGCCTTCGCATTGTGGGTTTGTGTCAAGGTATGTTGGATTCTAAATTAAATGTCAGCCCACTGTACGCTCCCAGCTCCAGCCGCCAAGAGGAGCTGGCGCTGGAGACCATCCAGTTGCTTGGCTCCCCAGGCCTAACCATGAGGAGTGACAAGCCCATTGACTCATGGCGCCGCAGCTTGCCATGCCACGGGAAGTCAAGGCATATTTCTGTTTCCTGATAAATGCAACTGTCAGAGGCACAGAGTAACAGCTTTACCGTGAGAGCCAACTGCCCCGGGTGGCTGAGGGCTCCAGGTCTGGCCTCACTGGCTGCTGGGCCGGCTTGGTCCAGTTGCTTAAGCTGCTACACCTGTAAAATGGGACGATTCTGAACTCCCATGGGTCTCTGGCAGGGATCAAATAAACTGGCATTGTTGGGGCTATTACGTTAGCACAGCACGTTAAGTCGCCAGCTACAGCGCCAGCATCCTGTATGGGCACCCCCTTTGTGCTGCTCATATCACTTCCCATCCTGAGTCAGTTCCCTCACCTGTGAAATGGGATCACAGGAGACATACGCCAGGGTGGCTGGAGGCACGCCAGGGGCATGCAGAGCAGGTGACAGACAGCTGGCCCAGAACCCAAAGTCCCCAGTCACTCCTCTCACTGCCCCATCTCCCTGCTGGGTGAGGTGGTGAGGTGCCCTGACCAAGGGCAGGTGGGGGACCTGTGACTGACGGGTCCCCACTCAGAAGAAGCATGGTAAGGCTGCTGCCCTGTTCCCTGGAATGTAAATATCCCAGATGGGCGCTGCTGCCTGGAGGTGGGGTCTGCGCACCCAGGGGGCCACAGGGCCGTGAAGGCAGGTGCACCTGCAGCCCTCCCTCCCTCCTCCCTCCCTCCCTCCCTCCAGCCTATCACCTGAAATGCTGTCTTCCCCAGCGCCCCGCCACTTGGCTCCTGCCTCTTCTTCCTGGGATGCTTTCTCTGACCCCAAAGCTCACCCACACAACCTCCTCCATCAGTCTCAGGTCTGGGTTTGGCCAGGGCCACCTTGGCATCTGCCGTCAGGGCCCTTGCAGACTCCCTGCCAGATACCAGACCTCACCATTGTCCGGTGAGGGGCCAGCCCTTGTCCGAGGAGGAAAGTGGGGCTGGGAGGGGGAGACAGGAAACCTACCCGTGGTCTCCACTGGGAAGTCTGAGAGCAGACTCACAGTGCTTCTCTGAACCCACTTGCGACATCCCGGGTCAGTCCCCTGTGGTATTTATGAGGAGCCTACGGCTTTGAGGGGCATAGGGCTTATCTAAGCCAGAGGGCACTCCAGGCCACCTGCCCATCCCCTTAATGGACAGTAAAGTGGCCCAGAGACCCAGGTGCCATTCAGAGCCAAGGGTCAGAAGTGGAAGCTCTGGTCTCCAGCCGAGGCAGCCCGTCGTGGCCAGTTGGGCGAGGGTGCAGGTGAGGTGGGGTGTCCACCGGCACCTGGAAGCGAATGGCAGCGGGCAGGATGTGACAATCTCCTGGAAGGGTTGGGGCCACGGACACCCCTGTTCAGAGATGGGTCCGGGAGGGGGACAGGATGGGAAAGCAGGCAGACAGCCCTGCCATGGAGAGGGAAAGCCGTGGCCTGGAGACAGTGCGGGTGGTCAAGGCTGCCTGGGGCCAGAACGACGCCTTGGGGAGAAGCGAGGAGGCTGAGAGGGGAGCCGGTGGCCGCGCAGAGGGGCAGCCCAGCCGGGTGGTGGGCGGTAAATTGGGGGCCTCCAGGTTAGAAGTCACAATAGCGGCTCGTTAACTGCGCAGATTAAGGACTTTGTCAATTACTTCCGAAGGCTACCTGGGGCGGATTAAATGCTTTTAAAAGTGCCCCGGGTGGGAGGGGGCGACTAAGAAGCCACCTCCCGGGTCAAATCCCTCCTCTCGAGGCAGAGAAGGAGGCGGCGCAGGCAGAGGCTGAGACGGCGCGGGGCGCGCCTGGGGAGTGCGGGCGATCGGCCGTGAGTGCGGGCACAGCCGGAGCGGCACGTCCTTCCCACCGCGGCACGGGGGACCCCGTTCCGCCCCGGAGTTCCGGCACCCTTCTGCGGGCCTTGGCCGGGGTGTCCTAAACGGGGTGGGTCCTGGCGGCTGCAGGCTCCCGGGCAAGACGAACTTGCCCAGGGACCCCCACTCACACCTCAGAGGCCCGCGGGGGGGTGGGGGAGACCTCTCGCGCCCATCTCCTGCCCATTCCTGTTCTCCGCATCCTGAGCCTAGAGGGAGCCGAGGGAGCGCGGGGGCACTCACGGGAGACGCCCGGTGGCCCGGCGGGGACGCGCACGCTAAGTTGCTGCGAGTCTGGCCTGAGAGGAAGTTTGTACCGAGGCCCCGCCGGTGTTGCTCAGGCCCAGGTAGGAATCCATGAGGGCCTGGCCGTCCGAGACTATTCGCTGTCCCTCCTGCCCGGCCCGGCGATCGATCTAGGGACCGGCTCTGCCTCTTTTCCCGTGGTGGCCTTTGGGGAGGCGGGGTTCCCCCTCCAAGTCCGTCGCTGCGCGCGCCTGTGCACACGGGTGTGCGCGAGTAGCGGGGAGGCGGAAGGCAGCGGGAAGAGTCCGAGACAAAAAGACGCCGAGCCGCGGAAGGCGGGCGGGAGCGGGAGTGGAGAGGAGCGCGCAGGGGAGGCGCGGGCGCGGGGACGGCGCGCAGCGTGAGCGACGAGCAGGCAGGCGGGCGGCTCTCGCGCTCTCGCTTCCCACTCTCACCAGCACACGGCTGCCCGCGCCCCGCCGCCCCGGGCGCCTGGCAGCGAGGCGGGGACCCGGCGAGGCGAGCGCGCGCCCCACGCCCACCTCGCCGCCTTTGCGCTCGGCAGCGGCGCGCCCGGCTTGCCGTCCCCACCAGTCCTGCGGGAAGATGGTCAACGACCGTTGGAAGACCATGGGTGGCGCTTCCCAACTTGAGGACCCACCGCGCGACAAGCCGCAGGTACGAACACTCACTCACTCAGGAGTCCAAGGGCGCCCCTGCAGGCGGTGGGGCGGGCACCTAGTGCGGGGCTGGAGTTTGGGGTGCAGCCTTGAGAGGTTCCGGAGGCTCGAGACTGAGCAGGTGCTTTCCTGCGTGCGGGAGCCAGGGGCGTTTGCAGGGCAGCTTCGCGTCGCCAGCAAAGATCCTGTGCCCTCGTGTGCAGTGCCAGGAGGGGACCGATAACTGGCCGTGTGAACCCCACAGATCACCAGTCCTGCTGAGCCACCGCTTCCCGCCTCGGCCATGGGCAGCTTAGTCTTCACCAAAGCCCCGTCTCCGGGCGCCACCCTGTGCCAGACAGGCACCTGGCACATCAGCCCCGGATTCCAGGGCAGGATTTAGCCCTGGGGACTTCGGCCAGTCCTCCCGGGGGTGGGGGTGGGAGATGGATACATATTCACCTCCCGGAAGAAGTGAGGATCGCGACTACCACCCTGGACACAAGACTGGGAGAGGGTGGGCTCCTCCAGCCTGCGGGGCACGTGGCTCTGTGGGGATTTGAACCCTGGTCTGCTAGTTCCTTGCTGCCTCTGCCGCGGGGCCTTGGAGGGCGCCCAGGGCTGTGCACTGGAGCGGGACCAGAGCAGAGCGCCCAGGCTGGCCAGCTGGCCAGCTAAGCCAAGGTAGAGGGGCTGCCCCAGGGCTGCCCAGGGCTGGGCTGCCAAGGGATCTGCCAGGTGGATATGCAGGCGGCCGGGCAGGCGAGCTAAGGAGGCCCGTTTGTTGAAAGAAGGAAATAATGGGGCTGCCCGTTTTAAATTTCAAATTTCTTCCAGACAGATGTCATTGGGGAAGGAACAGTTTGTGTGTGCGGTGGCAGGAGGGGGCGGCAGGGGCGGGCCTTGGCGGTCCCTCATTTTCAGGAGCTGCCACCTGCTTATTTTTTCGGGGGGTGGTGGTACTGTGTGGCTCCCTGGGGACCTAGCCCTGTCTGGTGTACAAAGTTCCTTTCTATGTTTTCATCCTCCCTTGATTGCCCAAGCAGTCTGGGAGTCGGGGAGAGGTGGGTCGGGTGTGCGTTTTCACTTCAAAGCCAGGGATCAGAGGGGTAGATGAATGCGCCCAGGTCACACAGCATGTCAGCACATGCATGTGTGTGTCCAGCCTCTCAGGCCTCTCCCATGGGCCCCTCCCAGGTGGGCACAGCCCAAGTGGTCCCCTAGAGCCCAAGCAGAGTAGCCCTCACTCCTGGCTTGCCCTCCCGAGCCATTCCCAGAGGGCTGCTCCCCTCCAGTTAGCCTTGGTTAACCTGAGTGTGCGCCGGGCTGCCTCAATTCTGGTCTTCCATCTCTTTCCTTGCCACTGTCCAGACCTCCCCTCACCTACCCGACACACACCTGCCCTCTCGCTCAGGACCGATCTATGCATACTTCAAAATCCAGCTCAAAGCCGCCCTCCTCCTCCTCTGGGAAGCCTTCCCTGGTGCCAAGTGGCTGGATCTTCAAGTCCTGGCCGTGTCTGTCACCTGGGCCTGCCAGCGCCTGTCTCCCGAAGGCCGTGCTGCCTGGCGTGAGGCTGTCCTCTCTCAGGAGTCCCCCGTGGACGTGGGCTCCTTCTGCCTCCCCCTGCCCATCTCTGGCCCAGGATTTCCCCAGCAGCAGCCTGGCGAGCCCGAGTTTGCAGCTGCTGTCCCCGGGGAGGAGGCCACTGCAGGGCCTGCGGGGAGCATGGCTGCCCTGCTCCCTCGGGCAGCGCTGATGGCTGATGCTGGAACGGAGCTCCCATCTGTGTGTCCAGTACAGGTGCACCTCCTTCCCCGCCACCTTACCTTTGTCCTACGGCTGATCCCCCTGCCGGCTCCGCGTCGGTTGCCTGTGCCAGCTTGAGGGGAGATGGCTCTGCCACTGCTGCTCCAGGCTTCTCTCACACAAGCCCCCTTCCAGTTCGGTATTACCTACAGATGTGCTGTGTGACTGTGGTGAAGTCACTCTCCCTCTCTGGACCCCAGCATTGCTATCTGTAAAATGGGAATAGCAACCTCCACTTCCTTCTCACATCACAAGGGCAGTCTGACATTCGCACCCACAGGAGGGTGAGTCCTGGGCTGTAACCTGTCCCTTACATGGGCGCTGTATGTTCTCACCGCCCCTCTGCCCACCATGGTGGCATGGGGTTTGAATGTCCACCTTGCAGAAGGGCCTGGCCACAGGGCTCCCAGCGAGGTGGTAGGGGCAGACTCCAGGTGACCTCACTGCCTGGTCACCACACTCTGGGCGGCTGGCAGCAGAGATGACAAGCCCATTTGGCAGATGGGAAGACTGAGACTGGGCAAGCTGCAGCCAGGACCGGGGGCTCTTGGGGCCAGGGGGGAGGCATCTCTGTGGGAATGCACAGCCCTAAGAGCTTGGCCGCACATCCTTGCCTTTACTGGCTTAGCCGAATCGTGTCATTCCCAAGAACGAAGCTCACCTGTGCAGCTTGCTCAGCTTCCCCTGCAGCAGCAGGGCTGTGCCCAGGTGCAACCACTTACCGGGGATGCCTGGGTCCCACCTGGACCCAGCCCCGGGTGCTCTCAGCTCCTCGTTTGCTGGATGACCTTGAACGAGCTGCAGATTCCGACTTTGTTAGCTCGTCCTCGCTGCCCCTGAACCAGGCAGAGGCTGTCACTGCCGTGGGGTGCAGAGACGCCACGGAATGTTCGCGGAAGTGTGGACTTGCTCAGATGAAAGGACCCACAAATAGACCTGATTCTTGCATTCGGGAGTGCGGGCACTGTCCCCTCCTGTTTCCCGGCAGTCTGTCCCCCTGACCCTGCACGGGGAGCACGCCCTCCCACCCTTCCCAGATGTTCTCTCAATGTTTTCAGAACTTGTAAGAGCATTCTAGAAAGGTAGGTTAACATTCTCGTTGGGCTGTGGCCAGTTCACTCGGGTTATTTAGGAAGCCCCTACTTGCCCGAGCAGGAGCAACTGAGGGGTGTGGCCTGTGCCTCACATCTGGAGGATGCCCCTGGTGTAGCCCCCCCCACACACCAACACAGAGGTGGCAGGGGTCTCATGGGGAGGGAGCAGCTGTGCGTGTCCCCCTGGGGCTGGCAGGAGCAGGGCTGTGGGTACCCTAGGCCAAGGGCTAAACAGGTTCTGCCCTTGAAGCTGGGAATGTGCCTGACAGCCTCACCTGGGGAGTAGGTTGGGGGGCAGCAAGGGACCAGGCGGGAGGGGACCCCCAGAGATTTAGAGGCATGAGATGGGACCCTCGGTCGGAGCAGAAATGGGAGTGGGTGTAGGGAGCCTTGGGAAAAGGACGTTTAAGAAACCCAGGAGGGCTCAAGTTTGGTGTGGCCAGGGGAGCCTGGAGGTGGGGAGCAGACCAGACTCTCCAAAGAAGCCTTGTGAACCCCCTTCCATAACCCCTTAAATGCCTGTGACCCCAGCCCCCTCTGCCTGCACCACCCCACGAGGTTCCAGGGGCCCTCAACAGGTGCCCCCCATAACAGGACTTGGAGGGCTCTGCCCAGGGCCCAGAGCAGCCTGCACACTCTCCTCCCAAGTCCCCACTCCCACTCCTGCCTGCAGACCACCAGCCCCCCAGCCCCCTGGGGGCACCTGGCATAGGCCTGTTCTCCCAGGCATCCCCTAAGTCCAGGCTGGGCCTGGGGGTCACCCAGGGAACGCAGCCATATCCTCAGGCAGGGGGCTGGTGGCACAAGAGGGTTTTGAAAGCTGTCTCCCACCTGACCCAGGCTCCTGGCTCCTCCACACCCACGGCCTGGGACACCGAGTTCTTGGGAAGTTGGGGATACTGGGCCTGGCCAGAGGCTGATGAAGAAGGCTGGCCAGGGGCGGCCATCGGGCTGCAGGGGCCAAAGCCCCCGGGGTTATCCCACGCAGATTTCTGTGCGGGGCTCATCAGCTGCATCCTATAAAAACCACCGTGCTCGGCTGTCTGGTTGCCTCTGAAAACTCTCTGCCTGGTGCCCTGCTACGTGTCTGGCTCCCGTGGCCCCTGCAGCCCCTCCCCAGTATCCTCGGCCTTCCCAGCAGGAGGGGCCTGGCAGGGCTGGGGGTCCCGGCCTCCCTCCAGCCCTCCCAGCCTCACCTGCTGGGAGTCCTGTAGGCTAAGGCTGCAGCCTGGGCTCTGAGCCAAGTTGCTCCTCAAGGCCAGGTGTCTTATGGGGGAGCTGGGAGCTGTGCACGGCGACCTGCTTGCTGGCATGTGGCTGGGTGTTGCAAACCCCAGCTAGGATTCAGGCAGAGCTCAGCCAGCATCCCTGGCATGGCTGCTATGCCCGCCCGCGTCACCCAGGCTCTGCCCTGGGTCGTTGAGCCGAGACAGCTCACACTTCAGGCTGGGGGCCTCCACTTCTGATTCCATTTGCTTTTCCTTCCGTCCATCTGCTCATCCACTCAGCACCCAGCAGTCAAGACTGAGTACCACATGATCCCTGGCAGGTGCTGGCACCCGGGAATCACCCGCGTCCCCGGATGCTGCGTCCACAGCTTTCCTCCCATCCCGCCAAAGGACTCTGGCCCCCAAAGAAATGAAGCATTCCAGTCCAGAGCCTGTCTCGCAGTGGGATGGGGAGCAGTGGGCATCAAGTGGGTATAGTGACTGAGTGAGGCAGGAATGGCTAGAGGCAAAGGTGAGGACCAGGAACCCCTAGAGCCTGGGGGAGCGGAGGAAACAGTCAAGGCAGGCTTCCTGGAGGAGGGGACAGCTCCTGCACCCTCAAGGAGGAGAACACACTAGGCTGGTGGGAGGGATTGCTCCAGCCCAGGGGAGGGCTGTCCATGTGGCATGCTGGAGGGGGGCTGGCTGGAGTAGGTCATCTGGCTGTGTGGCTCCAGGGTGGCCATGTGGCAGGGACAGCGGCTCTGAGCCTTAGAACGGCAGGGACTCCAAGACGGGTCAAGGGTGTCTCTGCCGCCACCTATAGCAAACAGACCCCTTGCTCTGGGGTCTGCTTCTCTCCCTCCCCCCATCCTCCCAGCATGCCAAGGGGGAGACTGGGGCCTCCCTGGTTGAGTGTGTGTGGGAAAGAAGCTGCTTGCCCCGTAGTGTTTGCTCTGCCCTCGGATGCAGCGAGGCAAGAGGCAGGACCGTTCTGGGGTGCTAGCAGAGCCAGCAGGGCTGCTAGCTGCAAGCAGAAGATGCCCACACATGTCCGCGGTGCTAGACTGCAAAATGGGCAAGGCAGGTGGGGAGCACAGCAGGGGTGCCCACCCCCAGATGCCCCATGCTCACCCACCATGAGTGATAAAAGCCACCCGTGTTCCCCGCACGGGCACCACAGGCTGGGCCTGAGCCCTGTGCTTCCATGGCCGAGCTCAGTCCAAGACACAGGTCCAATTCAGGAAGTGTGTGTGTGTTAGAGTTGCCTGGCCCCTGGTGAAAAGGTACAGGTGGAAAAGGCGGGGCACTTGGGGGTCCCCTCAGAGCTCCACTAACTGCTGTGTGACTCTGGGCAGCCCCTGCGCCCTCTCTGGACCTCAGGGTCTAGTGTGTGTGCCCGTGGGTGCTGCAGTCCCGTGAACCAAGGTGCTGCAGGGTCCCAGCTCCTGTAAGGACAGTGACGCCTGGGTGCTACTCCTGGTGGGTTTCAGATACCACCAGGGAAGGAGAGGAAGGGGGAAGGGGCGACCCCTGCCGTGTGCAGGGCAGATGGAGAACAGACAGAGGCTTGGGACTCCAGAGCTGTGGCTGCGCCAGGCTGTTCAGGACCTTGAGTGACAGATGCCCATTCCCACCCCCGCCAGGGCCCTCGTTCCCCAGGGACAGCCCAGCTCTTTTTGTCGCCATCACGGTCACCATTAGAGCCCTGTATTCCTGAACGCTCCCAGCAGGTGCACGCACGGCCAGAGGTGAGAGCTGTTCTTGCACCCGCCCTCCAGGTGAGGAGTTGGATGCTCAGCGAGGTGGCAGTGCAGGGGGACCTGGGCCCCGCTCCTCAGTCCTTCCTGCCCTGGGAGGCCCCGTGGGGCCCGCATGCGCAAGTGGCCCAGGCCGTCATGCAGATGTCTAACACTTGCTCTCTTTCTCCCTGTCTGTCCGTCTCCGTGTCCTTGCAGCGGCCCAGCTGCAGCTACCTGCTGTGCACGGTCCTGCTGGCCCTGGCCGTGCTGCTGGCCGTGGCTGTCACCGGCGCCATCCTCTTCCTGAACCATGCCCACACACCAGGCACGGCGCCACCACCCGTGGTCAGCTCGGGGCCGGCAGGGGCCAACGGCGCCCTGGTTACAGTGGAGAGGGCTGACAGTTCACACCTCAGCATCCTCATCGACCCACGCTGCCCCGACCTCGCCGACGGCTTCGCCCGCCTTGAGGGTGCCCAGGCATCCGTGCTGCGGGCACTGAGCCAACATCAGGCCCAGCCGCGGTGGGCTGGTGGGCAGGAGCAAGAGCTGCTGGACACGCTGGCCGAGCAGCTGCCACGGCTGCTGGCCCGGGCTGCGGAGCTGCAGGCTGAGTGTGCGGGGCTGCGCAAGGACCACGGCAACCTGGGCCAGGGGCTCAGCGCCCTGCAGAGCGAGCAGGGCCGCCTCATCCAGGTAAGGGTGCTGGGCTGGCTGCCGCCTGCTGGGCGGGGTGGGCCCCGAACTGGGCTCCTGCTGTCCACCGCCTTGCCTCACCGCCTCACCTCTGAGGCCTCAGGGTTGCAGACAAAGCGGTGAGATTCAGAGAGGTACAGCATGTTGTCTCAGGCCACACAGCTCTAGAGAACTAATATTCAAACCCAGCGTCTCAGCTGCCGCCCCAGGGTGTGTGTGGCATCTGCAGCCGTCGGTCAGACGCAAGCCTGGGTGCCCCGTCAGCAAAGACCCGATGGACACAGGCTTCTGGGTTGACGGCCAATGACACATTCCCCTCACAGGACAGGAATCTGACTGAATGCTGGGATCCAGGTCACTTGTCCTGAGTCCTGGGGGCCAGGGCGGACCTGGACTCCCCACAGTCTTCACACATCATCACTGTAGGGGCTGGAGCTGGGCTGTGTGCCTGTCACCACCCCCCAGCTGGACACCTGTGAGGACCAGCATGGTGGCTACCGGCTGGTGAGTACTGGCTGCCCCTGCCCCTTGCCCACAGAGGCTGCAGCTGGGTGGCTGCTGGGCAGGTGCTTCCTCCGGTCTGCTGCCCAGCAGGGGCACACTTCCTGCACCCAGACTCCCAGGTGTCCAAGGCCCCCTCCTCCCACCTGCTGACTCCCCACATGGCCCCGCCCCTGGTTGGCTCAGGTCTCACCCTCAGATACTGGGGGTGAGGGCAGGAGAGATTCCGAGGCCCCTGCCCGACCCTGCGACCTAGGAGGAGGCCCAGCTGCAAAACTGATGGTTTTGCTGGGGGCCAGGAGCTCCCAGGCCCACCTAACATGTGTCCCAGTGGGGGCACGTTTGACTGACACGTGTTGTGCTGGCCCTATGTGTCTGTGTGTCATTCAGAAACAAGCAATTGTAGTTCTTCATGCCTCTCCCAGCCTCCCAGACCCCTCCCCAGGAGCGCCAGCCCTGGAGTGGGGCGGTTCTCAGAGCAGTGCTGGCCTTGGGTACCCCAAGCCAAGCTCACCCCAGAGCTGAAGGTGGCAGGGCCTGTGATTCTGTGGTTTAGGGGCTGGGCTTGGCTGGGCAGACTGGACTCTTGACTGGGCCTCACCCACAGCAGCCAGGGCATCCTGTCCAGGTCCCAGTTCTAGCGGCCTCCTCGCCTGTCGGACCCCTGACCCCTGACCCTAGGTGCTGGCACGTGCGAGGAGCTCACTGGGCCACTCTGCGTGCCTGGCTCTTTGCTAAGAAGCACTCTGCACTCCCAGGAGCTGGGCACGTCTGTCACCCCGAGGGCCAAGGGCCTAGTTGAGACTCGGTGGCCAAAGCGGCCGCTGATTTCACTGTCTGGTTCTCTGCGTTGCTGTGCACGGATGGCTTGCCCAGCAGGCCCTAGCCACCCAGTAATTCAGGATGTGTTTTGGTGGTCACTTCCAACCTGGTCCATCTGCAGGAGTACTCTGAGGAAGCGGCCAGGAGGGGGCGCCACAGGGCGGGGGCGCTGGGCCTGCTGTGCCAGTGTCTGTGAGCACGTGGAAGGCTGCTCTGAGCCAGAGATCACTGGCCCAGCCTGCGTGCCTGTTTCTCTTCCTCTGACAGGCGCTATGGCCAAGGGACAAGTTCAGCGCCCACTGGCCATCTGCTCACCTGTGTCTGGGACCCCTGCCCTTGGCTGCAGTTGCCCTGCTTGGAAAAAAGAGGTGGCAACCTCCAATCCTAACTCCTTGCAGCAAGATGGGGGCACCCAGTGGGGGCAGGGACTCCGGAAGCCACAGGGACATAGGGGGCTGGTGGCTGGGGCCCAGCCCAGGGCCACACCAAGGCTCCTGGCTCACACACACAGGGGACAGTGGGTGCAAAGACTTTGTGGCCTGGAGGGTGTGGGACCAATCTGGAGTGTGCGTTTGTTGGTGCTGTGTTCCTCATGGGGACCCAGAGCGGTTGGGGTCACATGAGTCCCACCTCCCAGAGAGGGTGGCAGCAGTGCCTGATAGAACCACTCCAGCCCCTGCTCTCTGAGCACTCGGGGGTCCAGCCCAGCTCGGCTGACCCCCGCGATGGGCCTGGCCAGTGACCTGGGGCGAGAGTAGGGCAGGGGGGCAGGGTGTGGAACCCCATGGAGGTTGGCTGCACCTACAGACACCCCCCCACACATCGTGCCTACAGCTCCTCTCTGAAAGCCAAGGCCACATGGCTCAGCTGGCGACCTCAGTTGGTGACGTCCTGGATGCCCTGCAGGGGGACGGCGGGCTGGGCCGGCCGCGCGTCAAGGCCGACCTGCAGAGAGCGCCTTCCAAGGGAGCCCGGCCCCGGGGCTGCGCCAACGGTGAGCCAGGCAGGACACTTCCTTCCTTCCATACTCGGGCCCCCAGCCTGGCAGGGGGGTGCAGGGAGAGCTGCTTCCCCACCCCAGCTCTGCCAGTGCGGCCAGGGCACTGCCCGCACACACGCCACCTGCTGGACCTTCTCTGTCTGCACAGCCATGGTCAGCGCACCCACTGTCCAGATGAGGAAGGCGAGGCTGGGGGGATGCTGCCGTGGGGGGCGTGGTGAGGAGGAAGGGACACAGGTTTTGACAGCTCTGCCACACACAGGCTCTCGGCCCCGGGACTGCCTGGATGTCCTCCTGAGTGGGCAGCAGGATGATGGTGTATACTCTGTCTTCCCCACGCACTATCCGGCCGGCTTCCAGGTCTACTGTGACATGCACACTGATGGCGGTGGCTGGACGGTGAGTCCTGGCTGGGGGTTCCGGGCCGCCCCTCACCCACCGGGCAGTGACTGGGGCATCAGACCCCCACCTAGCCATGCTAGCCCGGAGTCAGCTGCCAGCTCTGCCTCTGGGCTGGCAAGTCGGGGTTCCCCAGGCCCTGCAGTGGTGGGCGCTCCCAGGGATGGTGGGGAAGGGGGCACTGGGTTCTGGGGTTTGTCCTGGATGTAATGCGAAGGGTCAGAGACACCTCCCCATCCTCCCATTTCGCACCCCCACCCCGGCTGCCTGGCTAGGAGCTGTTGATTTCCAATTCACCTGGTTCTGGCCCCGGGGGTTGCTGTGGAGTGAGCTAACTGCCAATCAAAGGCTAGGGTTGGGGGAGTGAGGGAGTGACTGGGGGAGGTTGGAAGACCCCCGGGGCCCAGGAGCAGGGCTCGGCTGTCTGGGGTCAGTCACCCAACTGGGCTTTGTAAGGAAATGAAAGCGAGGCCCGAAGGCCCAGCTGTGGCTTCCATCCAATCTTTGCTTGTAAATGTTGAGATTCACGCTTTGGGAAAGTTGTGGCTGTTCTTCCTGCTATTGCTTCAAGGGTGTTTGCAGGCAGGTGTCATGGTGCGGTGGTATGGAAGCTCTGGGTCTGAGCTCCACCTCTGCCTCTCACCCAGCTACCTGGGAGGCAGCGAGGAATGGCCCAGGCTCCCACGGGGAGACCCAGAGGAGCTCCAGGCTCCCGGCCTCGGCCTGGCCCAGCCCCGGCTGCTGAGTTCTTTTAGGGGAGTGAAAGAACTCTCTCCTCTCTCTGCCTTTGAAATAAATAAAAATAAAGAAGCTTCAAGAAATAAACAGCATTGCTTCTTTTGATCTTTCCTAACCACTTAAGAAGTCCAAGCCATCCTTGGCTCAGGCGCTGTGCGTGCTGCGGCAGGCAGAGGCTGCGAGCTGGGTTCATCCAGAGAGGAGCCAGGATTAGTGAGGGTGGGAGAGGAGTGAGCCGGCGCGCCCCACCTGGAGGGCTCTGGCCCTCAGGCAGGGGAGGGGCGGTGGCTCTGGCAGAGGCCCTGCTGGTGAGCTGGGCCAGGCTGAGCCAGCAATACGAACACAGCCAGGGTCTCCCCCGAGCCTGTCAGGGGCTTATCACCTGCTGTCTGGGCGCGTGGAGTGGGACTCCTGTCCATGGCACCTGGTGGAGAACGGGGTGCTCCCAATGTCTGTGGGAAGGAAGGGGTTTCTGTGTGCAGGAAAATCCTCTAGAAAGAGCTCAGCCTGGCTGGTGGGAGCGGCAGTTCCAGGACAGTCGGCTAGGCTGAGCAACACTATGTAGCGGGGCACCGCAGGATGTAGGCTTTCTAGCGGGCACTGGGAGCCTCGTGGTCCTGGGGGGCTTCTCACCCATGCTCTCGCTGGTTTGGGTTCACCTCTTCCTATGCCCCAGGCCTCTGCTGAGAGACGTGGACCCCTTTCCCACCTCCCCCCAGCCTCACATCCTACCGTGGAGGGTGCTAGAGCAAGAACACCCCTGTGTGTCCTCACTGGGACCGGGACAGAGTCGGGAGGTGATGTTTTCTCACACTTGGCCGGCAGGTGTACCGAGGCCGCCCCCTGCTGGCGAGGCGACAGAGCTGCCTTGGGATACAGGTTTGGCTGAGCTGCGAGGTGGCTTAGAGCGCTGGGCTGCAAACAAGGGGATGTGCCACAGGGAGGCTGGGGGCTGCAGAATGCTGCAGCCAGGGTTTGAGACCACACCCCCACCCCAGCCCAGGCCCAGGTGGGGGAACTCTGCTACCCCAGGGCCACCACCCCTGCATGCTGGCCACACAGCTAGGCCTGGGCGTGGACACGCCCCACCAGGGTGTGTAGGCCACAGGGATTGCTTGCTTGGGAGCCATTCCTTTCCCAGCTGCTTGGGCTTTCCCACTGATGCTTTGATTCACAGGGACCTCGAGGGGCAGGGCCCGCAGCCCTCTGGCAGGTGGTCTGTGGCCCCAGGAGACTGGAAGGGCACCTGACCACATCGGTGCTTTGTGGAGCTGACCTCGGCCTCTGCCACCTTCTAAGCTATTTATTTATTGAAAAGCAGAATTACAGGCCTGGCGCAGTGGCCTAGCAGCTAAAGTCCTCGCCTTGCACACACCCGGGATCCCATATGGGCACTGGTTCTGTTCCCAGCAGCTCCACTTCCCGTCCAGCTCCCTGCCTGTGGCCTGGGAAGGCAGTCGAGGACGGCCCAAAGCCTTGGGACCCTTCATCCTCATGGGAGACCTGAAAGAAGTTCCTGGCTCCTGGCTTCAGATCAGCTCAGCTCCAGCCATTGCGGTCACTCAGGGAATGAATCAACAGACGGAAGATCTTCCTCATTCCTCCTGTCTGTATATCTGACTTTGCAATAAAAATAAAATAAATCTTAAAAAAAAAGAAAGGCAGAGTTACAGAGAGAGACAGAGAGAAAGATCTTCCATCTGCTGGATCACTCCCCCAATGACTGCCATGGCCAGAGCCGGACCAGGCTGAAGCCAGGAGCCAGGAGCTTCTTGTGGGTCTCCTATGTGGGTGCAGGGTCCCAAACACGTGAGCCATCCTCTGTTGCTTTCCCAGGTGCGATAGCAGAGAACTGGATGGGATGTGAAGCCACTGAGACTTGAACCAGCACTCTTGGGGGGTGTTGGCATTTCAGACAGTGGCCTTACCCACTGCACCAAGGTACCGGCCCCTCAGAACACTTTGATCGGTGTCTGGAAGGTGTGTGACCCCCGCTGAGGACTGTGGGCCACTCCCTGTGCTAGGTACAACAGCTCCTGATGCCCCACCAGGATGAGGCCCCGTCAGGATGAGGCCCCGGTGCTCCAGGCAGCAGGTTGAGGACCTGATGCCCTGGCAGGGGTGGGGAGGGGCTATGGGTGGGGGAGGGTTGGCTGCCTCGGCGGGGGAGGGGGATGCCGTGATCTTCCAGGAGATGGGTCACAACAGAGAGAGAGCAAGTGCCCGGGTCAGTAGGCAGGACCAGCATCTGAGAGCAGCGGGGGTGGGGTGCAAGGCCGAAGACAGCTGGGGTGGGTTGGAAAGAGGCCCACATCCTTCAGCAGAGGCCTGGGGCAGACGGGGTGAGCTGGAGCAAGCAAGAGTGCAGGTGAGAAGCCCCCCAGGACCCCAAGGCAGACAGCTTTCTAAACCTGGTTTTGCGGGAGGGCTGGGTGTCTGGGATTTTGGCGCTCTCCTGTTTTCCTAAGAAAGTCTGAGTTATGGCGCTTGCCTCTGTGGGCCCCTGGGGCCAGGAACCTGGGTTCCCAAAGAGTGGCTTGGAGCTGTGGACCCTAGTCGGTCTCCAGGGAAGGCGGTCAGTTCACAGGCCTCTTTGAATGCCTCAGCTTTGGGGAGCAATGAGATGAGGTGCATCCATGCAGGGCACTGCGCCTGCCGCCGGGGCTGCGGAAAGGAGCCGTTTCTGGTCTCAGAAGTGGCTGTCCAGCCGACGGACGTTAATATCCATTTGGGCTTCCGTCAGAAGCAATCTGTGTGCGGGCACCGCCTGACATCTGTCAGGATCACCTTCCTGCCGCCCAGCATCTCTCCGAGACGCCATTGTTGTTTGGGCAGCAGCTAGCAGCCGCCTCTGCGGCCCCCACTCCATCCGTCCTCATTAGAGGCCCCGTCCACGCTGCTTGCCGGCCCGCGGTGGCCGTCCCGGGAGGACGGGTTGCATGGAGCCAGAGGTAGCAAAAGCCTCTTGCCTGCACCCCCTCCACCAGGGGGCGCTGGACCATTCAGAGGCTGGTGGGGTGGGCCTCTCCGTCAAGGTCACCTTGATTTATAGGTTCAAACGCAGAGCCCCAGCAGACAGCACGGTAAACCGGCCAGTGTGGGATCCTGTAGAATGGCCCGAGGACAGGGTCAGCAGGATTGCCACCAGGACAGGGTGACCTGCACGGGCATGGACAGGAGTGTGAACTCCCGGGATCCCGGCTGCTGGGCGGGATTGAGGCCACACGTGGTGCCTGGTGGTGGAGGCTCCAGCAGGTGGATGTGTGAGGCTGTTGGCCGTGGCTGGGCAGCAGGCCAGAGCTGCCCGAGGGTCATGTGTATGTCCCTCCCGGGGGTGTTGCGCCCCACCTTTACTCCAGAAAGAGAAGAAAGGTGGGAAAGGGAAAGCCGCCCCCCAACCGCCTGGGGAGAAACTGTCCCTCGAGGAGCCCAGCTCGGGGCCACTTGGTTTCCAGAGGCCATGCTGCCCACCCCGTGGGTCCTCCTGCTCCCTCACCGTGTCACACTGTCACTGTGAGACGGAAGAAATTCTTGGAACTAGACGGAGGTAATGGGTGCAGAGCCACGCTGGCGCTCCCCCGCCCATCCTGGACCCCCACAGTGTGCAGCCGAGCCCCTCTCGCCTGCCGTTCATTGGGTGAGCAGCGCTGTTGCCTTGCAGGACTTGGGAGAGGGGGTGGCCGAGCCTGGAGCTCATCGCAGGTTTGTGTGGGTGGAAGGAGTCGGTGGTGGTGGTGGGCAGTCCCTTGCTGCCAGCCAGGCCTCCTTGATAAGCCCGCGTCCTTGCACGGTCACCAGCCGGGACCATGCTGCGTCCACGCTGCCCTCTTGTATCCCCCTTAGCGCGGCCACGTCCTCCGCCGGCTCCTCAGGCTCAGAGACGCCTCTAATTGGCTGTGCCATGAGAAAAACCTCCCCAGGGCTGCTTCCCTCCGCCCTGCGCTCTCATTCTCCCGGTGGGAGGACCCGCTGCCCTTATGGGGAAAGCATCAAAGGCTCCCAGCCTAGACAGAGATGAAAGCTCCTGGGTGCTCGCCAGCCCCAGCTGTGCAAGGGGCCCCAGGACCGTGGGCCCCGCCCTACAGGACCCAGATGCAGGTGGCAGGGAGACCTGGGCGGCCCAGCCCAGGGACAGGGGGCTGTTTGGGTTTCTCAGATTTCACACGTGGTACGCCCAGTCTCTGCCCGTGGCGGCTCCACAACCGGGAAATGGCAATGCCGAGGGTGTTTTGCCAAGAGCCGGCAGGCGCTGACTGCCAACTGGGAAATGGGGCAGGGTGCCAAGCCTGGGGGTACCATTTCCAGTCAAAAACAACGAGTGGGCCTGGTTTCCTTCTGGGCTGCGCGACTGGTTCCGCAGGGGAGGGTGGTGACGTGGACCTGCCATGCGCCTTCCGGCCCCGTGTGTGTGTGTGTGTGTGTGTGTGTGTGTGTGTAAGGACAGAGAGGGAAATTGAGGTAGGGGAAGGTCATAGGGCTGGGGAGTGGTACAGCCTTGACCCAGAACCCCATGCTCATGCTGCTGGCAAGCCCCTGCCACTGGCCATGGGTGCTGGGAGAGATCTCCCAACAATGTGCCTGGAGCACCTCCCATCCCCCAGAAGGACATGGACATGACCCTCAGGCAGCGTACACCAGGGCCACTTCTGAAGGGCCACAGAGTTCCTTGTTCTTTTACATGGAGAGTCGGCGCTCCCTGCTCAGCAGATGCTGCAGCATCACAGCCACCATGCTCTGCGACAACTTGACAAAGGCCCATGAACAACCCTGAGTGTCACCTTCTAAGGCGGCAGAGACCCCGCCCCACACATGACATCGGTTCTGGGTCTCAGCCCCTCTGACTGCCTTGGCAAGGCCCAGCATGATCTGGGGTATCCCCCTCCCCCACTGAGCCCTCCTCCTCCAGAGAGCCCTCCGAACACAGGGCCCCAGAACAAGGCACAAGCATCCCTCCACCCCAGGGTGGCAGTCAGCACACCCCTGCCCCACACAGCGTGCTTTGATCACCTGGGGGTGAGAAGGGGAGAAGCCAAGGGTTGAAGGTCACACAGCAGAGGCTTTCTGGTGTCCCTGGGGTGCCAGCCTGAGGAGTGCTTGTTGGGCCTGGGGACCACCCACGGTCCCTGGACTCAGTGTATGGTCTGCTCAAGGGGCGCACACAGCCCTCCACGCAGGGCTGTGGGGTGGAGGCGGATGGTTGTCTTAAGGTACTGGCTGGGCAGTGCTAGGTGAGCAGAGTCCAGCTTGGGTGCTCAGGTTTAGCGCTGCAGCAGAGAGGAGCAGGCTGGAGGGGGGAAAGGAGGACGCAGGACCACCAGCTGCCCCAAGCGCCAGCCATCCTTCCTTTGAGTCCGCCCAGCACCATCTGCGGGACCACGTGGGCCCCGGCTCTCTTGGCAGAGCTGCTGAGCGGTGGGTGCTGGCACAGAGCAAACACGTGCTGTCTGCCTTCCCACGCGTGGCGCCGGCCCAAGAGGCCTCTACTTGGTGGTGGCCGGTGTCTCCTCATCAGTGACTTTCTGGCTTGAGCCCGAGAGTCGTCGCCAGAGCTGAGCTAGCCCCGCAGTTCACCCAGAGCGAAGGGTTTGCTGGCTCCATCTGGTTCTTCCCGCCCTTTGGTTCCAGGTGGGGATTCCAGGAGCAGCATCGGGTGGGGAGGTGGGCGTGGCTCCCTCCTGCATCCCTCCTTGGTCTGTAATGAGAGTTCCTGGAAGTCGAAGGTGCACACCTGGGGCCTCTGCAGGGCCAGGCCAGCTGGGCCGCATGTGCTATGGACAGCCAAGAGCTGGGCTGGGCCCTTCCTGTGGGAGATCCCAGCACTGGGCTGGCACGATATGGCTCTGTGCCACCTGCGCACCCCGCTGGCCTGGAGGTCCCCTGCCTACTGGCACACTTGGTCACTGGGAATTGGAGCCAAGGCCTGAGACCACAGTTGTGACCACAACCTTGGTAGCAACTGTGGTTCCCAGCAATGCCACTTCACCACTGGCCAGTGTCCCAAGGGTGCAGGGCCCGTAGTACCCCAGCCACCGGGAGTGGCAGGTACATGCAGACAAGACTGAGCAAGCAGCCTTGTGCCTGGTGGTCAGTGCTGGTTGCTTCTCATTGCACTGGTGCCCAGGGTCCAACCCAGGGCTGACCCTGCATTCCCATGGGTCCCCCAGCTGGCGCCTACACAGACACGTCCACTGGAACTGCCAACCTTGGGATAGGTCTGTGACTCTGCAATGACACGGAGCACCTGCTTTGCCCAGGCCCCTGGCTAATTCTCAGTGGCTTGTCAAAGGCAAATGAGGTCATGGGACCCATTTTACAGATGACAAAACAGAGGCCTCTACAGCTAGAGTAACTTGTGTGAGCTATTCCTGCAAAGCCCGGACTGCCTTGCCTTTGGGCATGCTCACTGCCCAGGGTCTCAGAGCAAGGGCCCCCCGCAGTGGCCCACGCACACGTTGCCAACCCCTTCCGCCTGGCAGAAGCAGGCTCGGCTCAGGCTGCCTGGCTTGTTCTCTCAGGAGTGTCGGGGCTTCTGCAGGATTAGTCCTTTCAAAGGACGCGTGCTCCGGATCCCAATCTGCAGGCATCAATAGGACTCTCAGATCTCGGCATACTGAATCGAATTTCCCTCCGCCCCAGCCCAGCTCAGCCCTTTGGGGTTGTGGAGTTCGGCATCTCGCCTGGGCTCCCCAGGGCTGTCCAGAGGGCCGGACCTGTGTGTCCCCAGGGGAGGTTGGTTCCCAGCCATTAACTCCAGCCTGCCTAGTGATGAATCCACAGGCTCTGTGGCCACGGGCACAGATGGAGGCAGTAGTAGCGGCGGCAAACAAGCAGGAAAAGGCTTGTTAGACTGAAAGGCTGGGTGGCCGGGAGTGCACGTCCAAGTTGTGAATACTCGCAGCTGCTCTGTTTTGGCCGGCCTCATGCTTGTCTGAAAGCTATGGGATTCCCGACTCCCAAATCACCCACGTCATTACAATGAAGGGGGGGGGGGGTTTGCTGTGAGCCCTTACTGATTCCCACAGGGGTGCTGGTATTTGGGGAGGGGGCTTAAGTGCAGGATGGAGGCCAAGTGAGGGGCAGGTGTGGGGCTGCCATCAAGAATTTGACAACTAGAGAATTTTGACTCCTGGGCCCCTGCTCTGTCCCAGCCCCTGGGGAGAGAAGCTGCCATGCCCTGGCCAGCCAGCAGGGAGGAAGTGCAGAGGGCAGACCTGGTCACCCCGTGGGGCTGAGGGTCTTCATTCTCATCTCCCCTGCAGGTGTTTCAGCGCCGGGAAGACGGCTCTGTGAACTTCTTCCGGGGCTGGGAGGCCTACCGGGATGGCTTCGGCAAGCTCACGGGAGAGCACTGGTTAGGTGAGAGACCCAGCTGGCCAGCCGGCCACCAGTCTAGGTCCAGGACAGGTGCTGTGGGACACCAGCCGTTGGGGGCATCGCTGGCTGAAGGCCTTGCTGGGGCCAGGCTGGCAAGGTTCCGTGGAGGTCAGCAATGCTTAGGGCTCATCTTTAAATTTCTTGGACTTTTCTGAGTGCCTTAATTGCATTACAAACCAGCGGCGCTTCAAAAACCCCAGGTTTGTAAGGGGGTTTGCTTGGTCTCTTGGCGACATGATTGGCACTCAGTGAAGCATCTCAAAGACTTCACTCCTGCTCAAGAGTTGTATATCCATTGACTCATTCTAGAACATTCCTTCTCCCAGAAAGAAACCCTGAGTCCCCATGAGCGGCCACTCCCATTTGTGTATATTTTTTAAGGTTGATTTACTTTTTTGAGAGTCCACTAGTCATTCCCCTAGGTGGCCCTTGCCAAAGCCAGGAGCTCCATCCAGGTCCATGCGGGTGCAGGGGCCCAAGCACTTGGGTCATCTTCTCCTGCCTTCCCAGGCTACTAGCAGTGAGCTGAATCAGAAGTGGAGAAGCCGGGACTTGAACTGGCGTGCACATGGGATACACAAGGCCACAGTGCCGGCAGACCCGCACATTTATAATTTTAGCATAAAGTCAGGCAGTGGGTACTGGACCCCAAGCCCACCTAGGAGGCCCACAGCCCACCCTGGCCCTCTGCTCTTGTTTCAGCTCTTGATAGGTTGTGGGTCTTGAGCAAGGAGGCCAGGCAGCGGGGAGGAGTGAGTGGGCTGCCAGGGCTCATGTGACTGCAGAGAGCTCAGGTGAATGAATGTCAGGTGGGCTGGTGTGTGTGTGTGTGTGTGTGTGTGTGTGTGTGTGTGTGTGTTGGGGAAGAGCTGGCCCAGCTGTGTCCCCTACCCCAAGCTGAGTGAATGGATCCAGAGGCAAGATACAGAGTCGTCCTCCTCCCCCCAGTCCAGTCCAGTCCAACCCAGCCCAGCCGGGAGGAGGCAGCGATACAGGGCCCCTGTCTCTGCATGGCCACCTGGCACTGGGAGGGCGTGAGCTCCTTGGCCACCATGGAATCGTAGTTGGAATCTGCGGGCTGGCAGCACAGCGAGCATGCCGCAGACAGCTGTGACAAGTGCCCGTGCCCTGGCAAGAATTTCAACCTGCAGCCATGGCTTCCAGGCACGTCACCTCCCTCCACATCACCTCCCTCCGCCCACGTCACCTCCCTCCCCCTGTGTCACCTCCCTCCACATCACCTCCCTCTGCCCACATCACCTCCCTCTGCCCACATCACCTCCCTCCGCCCACATCACCTCCCTCTGCCCACATCACCTCCCTCCACATCACCTCCCTCTGCCCACATCACCTCCCTCTGCCCACATCACCTCCCTCCGCCCACATCACCTCCCTCCGCCCACATCACCTCCCTCCGCCCACATCACCTCCCTCCACATCACCTCCCTCTGCCCACATCACCTCCCTCTGCCCACATCACCTCCCTCCGCCCACATCACCTCCCTCCGCCCACATCACCTCCCTCTGCCTGTGTCACCTCCCTCCATGCCTCTGTTCTCCCACCACCTTCTCACTAAATGCTCTGTCTTCTGCTGAGTTATGGCGACTCTTTATATATTAAGGATATTGATTCCGTGTCCCATACACGAGACACATGTCTACTGCTAGCTGTTTCTCTTCCCAGTCCCTTCTTCATCACCATTTATGGGCTTTTTCTGTTTTGTTTTGTTTTGGTCACAATGTTGTTCATTTACCAGAAGTTTTGAATTTTAATATTGTGCAACATGCCAGTCATTTTAGACTCTGCTTTTCCCCCTGGGTTTAATTTTTTTAAATGTCTATTTTTTTTTATATTTACTTATTTATTTGAAAAGTGTGGGAGCAGACAGAGAGAGAGAGAGCACTACCATGCACGGTTCACTTCCCAGAAGGCACAGGCTGAAGCCAGGAGCCAGGAACTCCCTCCGGGTCTCCCACGTGGGTGCAGGGATGCAAGGACTTGGCCAGTCCTCTTCTGCTTTCCCAGGCCATCAGCAGGGAGCTGAATCAGAAGTGGAGAGGGCTGGTGCATTGGTTCAACTGGCTAATCCTCTACCTTCAAGTTCTGGGACCCATACGGGTTCAGGTTCGTGTCCCAGCTGCTCCACTTCCCACCCAGCTCTCTGCCTGTGGCCTGGGAAAGCAGTGGAGGACGGCCCATAGTCCTTGGACCCCTGCCCCCGCGGGGGAGACCTGGAGGAAGCTCCTGGTTTCTGGTTTTGGACCAGCTCA